>NC_050576.1:209612941-209926146 GCF_011100635.1 Trichosurus vulpecula | reverse complement strand
GGGATGGGAGACTCATTGTGAAGCAGTCTGGTGTTTAAAAAAAGGTGGGGATGGTGTGTTAGCTTAATCAGAATGATCTTAAGACTTCAGGTCTCGTATATTTAGGGAAGAAGAGATTTAATTAAAAAAGGTCTGTCTATATCAAAATATCATGTCCCTCTTCCACCCCGTTGCTTGAAATCCTTTAATGATTCCCCAGTGATGATAGGATGCATTCCAAATGTACGATTCCTTGAATGTGTCGTTCAAGGCCCTCCACAATCTTGTCCCTAAAAGTTATGCCTAGTTTTATCTCCTAAAATTCCCCTACATGAACTCACTGTTCCAGCTCCCTGTACATACCACATAAACTCTTTCTTGAGGGCAGGGTCTATGTTGTAGGTTCCCAACACAGTGCACTGCCTGATAAATGTTTATTGATGATGATGTCAAGTTAATCTAGGCCATTAAGCCACCACATGGTGCCCAGGCCACCTTAGAAATAGGTTACTGTCAGCAGAGGGAGATAGATGGTGGAGTAGAAAAGTAGTAAGACAGCAGAGACATTGTGGTCTAATGGAAAGAGATCTGGGTTTTGAGTCAAGGGGCTTGGGTTTGTCTCCTGGTTTTACTAATTACTCCATGTAATCTTGGGATCACCTCAGTTATTCCATTTATAAAATGAAGGAATTAGACTAAATGATTTCTTAGGTCTCTTATGGCTTTAAATATATGGTCTGTAATATGGAGGCCATGGCTTAGTATAGGACAGGGGTGGGGAACCTGCGGCCTCAAAGCCACATGTAGCCCTCTAGGTTGTCAAAGGGCCTCACTTAAGGACCTAGAAGGCCACAAGTTCCCCACCCAGTACATGGAATGGGTTAGCAGCAAATAGTCAGATGATCTATATTCCTTGTTTCCAGAGACACACAGAGCCAGAAACCAGGTGCATAGTCAGACGTTAGAGGATGTACAGCTATTAGGAACCAGCCACGCAAGTGAGAATCAGAAGAATTTAGGTATTAAAGATATGAAATCTATAGGAAGTGAAGGAGCAAGCAACAGGGATGGGTGAGTCTGGTATGGAATAAACATTGGACTTGGACTTGGGAGATATAGGATCATGTGACTCTTTGTAAGTCATCGCATCTCTCTAAGCCTGTTTCCTTTTCTGAGAAATGGCGATAATTAGACTTTCATTTTCTACCTGATAGGGTTGACTAGGAGGAAAGTAAGTAAACCTTACCATGCTAGGGATATAAATGTGTATTATAATGTGAGTCCCCCATACCAAAGGTGTTGCTTCATAGGTCCTGTTCTGTCCTGGGCAAGGATATTCCTAAATATTTCCTTCTGGGGCAGAAACCAGTTTCCAGGGTTTTACCAGCCGACCTACATTTTCCAGGCAGAATTATGAAGTGTACTTACTTAGTTAAAGTAGTGGTAACAGGGGCAGGTGGTGCCTGACAGTTGCCTCTGGAGACATAAGGCTACCTGGGAAGGGGTAGGGATATGTGTGTGTGTGTATGTGTGTGTGTGTGTGTGTGTGTGTGTTGGAAGCCTGGAGTCTGGAAGACTTTGAGTTCAAATCCAGCCCCAGATATTTGCTAGCTTTATCACCCTGGCCAAGTCACTTAACCTCACTCTGCCTCAGTTTCCTCATCCATAAAATTCAGATAATAGTAGCACCTGCCTCTAAGTGTTGTTGGGAGGATAAAATGAGATATTTGCAAAGTGCTTAGCACAGTGCTTGGCACAGTGCTTGTGTTAAGCTTAAAAAAATACTTGTTAAGAAAAGAGGTGAGGGGAATGGGGAGGGAGGAAGGGAGAGAATTTGGAACTCAAAATTTTTTAAAAGAATGTTAAAAATTGTTTTTACATGTAATTGGAGAAAAATAAAGTACTAAATAATTTTTTTAAAAGCGGGGAAAAAAAAGAAAAAGAAGGGGGCAGCTAGGTGGTGCAGTGAGTAGAACCCCAGCCCTGAAGTGGCCTCAGACACGTGACATATTCACTAGCTGTGTGACCTTGGGCAAGTCACTTAACCCCAATTACCCTGTCTTTCCCCCTCCAAAAAAAATATTGGGGCAGCTAGATGGTGCAGTGAGTAGAGCACCGGCTCTGGAGTCAGGAGGACCTGAGTTCAAATCTGACCTCAGACACTCGACATACTTACTACCTGTGTGGCCTTGGGGAAGTCACTTAACCCCAATTGCCCTGCCTTCCCCCTCAAAAAAAAAAAAGAAAAAGAAGAAAAGACCTAATCTTAACATTTAAGCCATTCTTTCCAAATTCTTCCCCAGAGGCAGCACGGTTTAATAGAAAGAACACACTGGTCTTGGAACCAGAAGGACTTGGTTTCAAATTCGACCTCTGATACCTCCTAGCTGTGTCACTGTGGCCAAGTCACTCTGAGACTCATTTTCCTCATCTATAAAACGAGGCTTGAGCTAGCATCTAACTAGCAGGGTTGTAAAGATCAAATAAAATAAAATAAAATAATGTGTATGTGTGTGTGCGTGTGTATGTGTGTGTGTATATATATACATATATATGTGTTGTGTGTATGTATGTGTCTATATGTGTGTGTATATATACATATATACATGTGGTGTGTGTGTGTAATTTGATGATAGGAAACTCAACCATACATTTCACCTTTTCGCCTTTCTTTTTCTCCTTTTCCCAACTTTTCTCCCCTTCCACACTGCAGGGGCTAATGAGTAGGGAGGAAAAGTCTTACTGTACACATCCTGAACAATGTCCACTAATTGGGGAAGAGGGAGCCTTTAATGCCCTTTTAATTTAGGCAGGTTTGGGGGCCTGGTGCTTTGGAAAGGTCTCAGGTTGGAACTGTATGAGAGAACCAGGGCTTCGATTTCCAGATTAAGTTATGCCCTGCTGGTGATGGAGGAGGAGCTCATCTGGGAGGCAGCTGCAACTCTTCCCTCACCTCTTCTATTCTCTGTCCTTCCATCCCCTCCCCCAGCCCCCTGGGGTCTTTGTAGGCATGATGAACAAACAGAAATGGATTGTGTCTTAATTTCAGCAATGCCAAGAGGTGGGTGTCATCTGAAAGAATTCTTTGGCCCTGAAACTTTTTTATGACTGAAAACAACCCATGTTGCTGAGATTAATTGCTTCTCTCTGTCTCCAGCCCACTGAAGGAAGGATTGATGTTAAGATAGAAAAGACAGAAAGAAAAAAAAAACACCAACTTGGGACCATATTTATTATTACCAAAAAATGACCGAGGAAATGTCAATAATTACTGACTCTTATGCCTACTTTTCTATTAAAAATTTTTTAAAGGGGATAATTTACATATTTATCAATGTTATTCTTCATAAGGACATTAGAATGGTCAAAACAACTTATTCGCTCAAAGTTCTTCTTAAGACAACATTGCTTTTGCTGTATACAATGTTCTCTTGGTTCTGCTCATTTCACTCTTCATTATTTCATGAAAGTCTTTCCAGGTTTTTCCAAGGTCACTGAGCTCACCATTTCTTATAGCACAGTAGTATTCCAACACAATCATATACCACAACTTGTTCAGCCATTCCCCATGGACATCCCTACAATTTCCAATTCTTTGCCCCCACAAAGAGAGCCACTATAAACATTTTAGAATGTATAGATTCTTTTCTTTTTCCCCTAATTATCTTTGGATATAGACCAAATAGTGATATTGCTGGCTCAAAGGGTATAGGTAGTAATAACTCTTTGGGCATAATTCAAGATTGCTCTCCAAAATGGTTGGATCAGTTCACAATTCCACCAGCAATGAATTAGTTAGCAAATAAATTATTTTGGCTGTTATAAATACCTAAATTAACCATAAAGGATATCTAAAAACATTATCTGTACCCAGAGAAAGGACTGATGAAGTATCTACAGAATAATTACATATATATTTGTGTCTAATGGTAGCCGTCTCTAGGGTGGGATGGAGGGAGGGAAGAAAAAAAAGAAATTTACATGATAATTTTATTGTATATTTGAAAGGAATGCCAAGTTGTACATAGTAGATTTGCAGTTTCATATACAGTCATCTTTTTTTATTGTTCTATGTTATGGTTTTGTTCCAGAAATTTAAATTTTTTAAAAAATGAGGGCATTAGAAAGGAAAGATTAAACCATACTTGACTTGAAACCACATATTTACCATCATAAAATTGACTGAAAGATAAGGAGAATAGAAGCTCCCACTGTGCTTGTTTGTCAATGATTTTTTTTTTAAGTATGTGATTTAGTAGAGGAAAATTCTGTCTTGATTTCCTATGTGCATAAAGAATGATTGTGCAACATTTCCCCTCTAAACCTTGAAGGTGACAACAGCAAAGACAGCCCTTGTCCTATAAACTCCTGGCTTGAGAACATCCCTCAAGTACTGGCTCATGACCCTGATGCTGCAGGATTGGCACTGATCTATTATATGGATCAGAGGTGGTAGGTGCCAGTAGACATAATGGCAACCACCAAAATGAATAGAAGGTTCTTAGCCACCAGTTATTATCTCTGTGATGTCTACCCCATTTGATAACAATCAACCAGAAAATCAAGTATTTATTCAATGACTATTATGTGCCAAGCAAGGTGCTGGAGATACAAAGACAGAAATGAAAAGATCCCTGTCTTCAAGAAGCTTACATTCTAACAGAGTTTACATGTATACTTTATCAGTACATACACATATAAAGCAGATACAAACTAATTTTGGAGGGGAAGGCACTGGTTCCAGAGGGGATCAGGCAAAGCCTTATATAGAAGGCAGCATTTGTGCTGAGTCTTAAAGAGCTAAGAGATTCTAAGAAGTGGAGATGAGGAAGGAGAGTATTCCATGCTTGGACAACAGCCAGTGAAAAGACTCAAAGATCTGAACTGTTTTCCAAAGTGACAGGTATTTTCTACTGATTCCTTGATTCAGTCACTTATCTATTTCTAACCTTGAGGAACTGCTTCTTGGTTAAAAGAGGTTGGGGTTTGGGCTGGGGGAGAAAGCTTGATTTTAATGAAAGAGGTTAAGGTCCCTTTTCTCACACTTTTTGGCTTATTAAAAACCCAACTCTGGTGTCCTGGGCATGACTTTACTTTTAGTTTAGGTTATGGCTGACATATAAGACTTCCTGGAAAAGTAGAGTAAAAAGGTAAATATTACTCAGGTATGGGGCAGGCAATTTATTCCTACTTATAAAAGAGTCACAGTGTGCATTAAAAGAACAACTTAAAGTAACAAACAATAACAACCGATAAACAACTTAAGCTAATAAACAACAACAGCTAATAAATACTGTCACAATCTGCTGGGAGGCTGATTCTTAAGTCTCAACAGAACATAAAGTAGTTTCCAGAACCTCCAACTAGGAATTTTACAATTCATCTTGGCTTTGCACAATTCAAACAAAACCTGATACGCGTCTTCCAGTAAAATGGTCAGGAATGAGCCAAATTCTCTTGTTAGCAGAAGCTCTGTGAGGCAGAAGCTTTCCTTGACATCAATCAGCTCTAACCCTATAGGACTGAAGATCTCAGGACCACTCTCATTTACAAAGTTTCCTCCAAACCTAACTAGATACAACTACCATGAGAAAGATGTTTAATCACCTACTCAAAAAAGGAAACATAAATTGAAGAAGGCCAGCAGAGGCCCACAAATAAGCTTATCTAGTTGAGTCTACTGTGCACTGGGAATAGAAATAGGGTATCAAGTAAAGGTACCATCGACCCTCCCTACCCCCATGCTTGGTGATTCTAGCTCACATGCCATGTGGAAGAGTCAAAGCAAAAGGCTGAATCAGACATTCTCTTCTTTTAACTGATACAACATCTTGCCTCTCTTGTGCTGTCATGGGGCAAAAGGAAGGACCAAGGGACCACTCAAGGCTTGCCACACCATGCTAAAATGATAAATCCTCCCAGAACTGGACTACCATATAGCCAGATGCAGGCCTCAAAGCTTTGGAGCAACCGTAAGTATGTTCTGTGGGATCGTTCCCATTAAACATTCATTCATTCATTCACCAAAATTATTATGCATCTACTATTTGCAAACCACCATGGGGAAATCAAAGATAAAATAAGACATAGTATTTGCCCTCAAGGAATTTATGATTAAATAAGTATTTTCAAGTGAGCATAGAACAGTGTTCAAGAAACTTACAAACCCCAAGAACTGGAGTAAAAACACTCTTTAAAAAACTGCTAGGAAAACTGGAAAGTATTCTATCAGAAATTCAGTGTAGAAGAACATCTCGTATCATATAGTAAGGTAAACTCCAAATGGAAACATAATAAGTTATAAGCAAATTAGAAAGGCAAGGAAGTAATTACCTTTCAGAGCTATGGATAGAGGAAAAATTCATAAACAAGCAAGAGTTAGGATCACAGAAGATAAAAATGTAGAGTTTTGATTATATAAAATTTAAAAATTTTGCAGCAAAAAACCAAATGCAGTTAAAATTATAAGGGAAAGAGGTAATTGAGAAAAGAGATCTTTGAAGCAGGTTTTTCATAAACATCTCATTCCCAGGATTCATAAGGAACAAATTCAAGTATATAAAAATAAGCCAATAGACAATTGCAACAGCAATGCTGCTTGCAGCTGCTGTGGCTGTGTAAGGCCAATAACACCAGCACACAGGAGGGCTGCTAGCATAGGCTCTTTGATCTGCTTTTCTAAGGAAAGCAACTTAAATAAGGGTTTACAATCTCACTTTAACCAAACATACATACATTCATTTACTTAGTTCAGGGGAAAAGTCAGCACCCAGAACTTCAGAGCAAATACAAACAAATTACAAGCAGAAATTATATAAACAGAGCAAAATAACACAAATCAATAGACAGGCTTCTATCTGTCTGACTGTAGCAATACATACACAGTTACCAGAGAGAGAAGCACCAACATCTGGGTTTTCAAAGCCAGGAGCTCCTTAATGGCTACCCAGAGTCTCATCCGGTCAAATCACAGGACACTGTGAGTGAGCCCCAAGCAAACTGCTAACCTCAGAGTATATATATTCTTTTTCAGGGCCTGAGGGCTTCACACCTCTGGAAGGCTTCACACCTCTTGTGACCTAATTAGCAAAAGGGTCTTCTTACAAACAAAGGCAGGACTCAATTAAAAGCACTTGATTACCTTAGGGCTGAGAAGCACTCCAAAAGAAAAAAACAGTTAAAAAGTCCCACTGTGCTTGCCCTTACAGCAATTCAAGGTAAGAAATCCAAACTATCAATAATCATGAAAAAATACTCCCAATCATTAATAATTAAAGAAATGACAATTAAAATAACTCTGTTAAAATAATGAGTTAAAATAACTCATACCTATCAGATTGACAAAGATGACAAAATAGGAAAATCATAAATGTTGGAGGGGCTGTGGGAAGACAGGCACACAAATGCAATATTGGTGGAGTTGTAAATTAGTCTAGTCCTTCTGGGTAGCAATGCACTAGGCTATGCCTATCCTTTGATTCAGCAAGGCTACTACTAGGCTTGTAACCCAAAAAGAGCAAAGAAAGAAGAAAGAGTCTCATAAATTTTAAAAAAAATACTCATAGCAGTTTTTTTCATAGTAGTCAAAAAGAAAAAAAAAACCAAACCCTGAAAATTAAAAGTGGGGAGCTAGCTATTGGGAATGGCAGAACAAATTCTAGTATATGAATTAATGGAATATGATTGAGACATTAAATATTACAAAATGAACAATTTCAACTAATGCTTGGAAGACCCATATGAGTTCATACAGAATGAAGTGAGCAGAACTAGGAGAATTATTTATACAATAAAACATTTTAAAGAAAAACAACTTTGAAGACATTAAAACTCTGATCAATGCCTTGATAAATCAGAATTCCATATGAGCTAGGATAAAGTATGCTATCTACCTCCTACCAAAGTGATGGATTTAAAATAAGGAATGGGATACACATTTTTGGGACATGGCCAATGTGAGAATTTGTTTTACTGAATTATGCATATTTGTTTTGTAAGTTTGGCCTTTCTTTTCTTGTTATTATTCAATAGTGGGGAAAGAACAAGTAGGAGAAAACTGGATGCTTGTTGACTTGAAAAAAATAAGACAAAATAAAGATCACTTTTACAAAGAATGAAGGTGGATGAATATAAACAGTATCATCCCATAAATTATAGAGAAACGATGGAAGTCAAAAAAAAATTTGAAAAAAAGTTGGCAAGACATTCAACTAAGCAAAGTTGTCTCATAGCATCTAAAAACAAAAATGGAAGGAGGGCAGCAAACAGGAAAAAAATGGAAAAGATTTGTAAAAAAAAATTATATAACAAAATGTTTTCTCCATCAAGGAGAGTGGAAGTACCACACCTGGACCCTTATACCAGACATGGTTATTCGGGAGGTAGAAATAGTACTAAAATTAAAAAAAGTCAAGAAAAGTAGTTGGATTGGACCAAATGTATATAGAAAAGATCCGCACTGGAGATGACATAATTGGGAAGGAATTGAGGGAATGATATACAAGACATCTGAAGGAGGACCTTATTAGTAGTGAAAAAGGTGAAATGAATAACTGTTGACTTATATACCTACTCTTCCATTTATACTAAATTTTTAAGTCATATATAAAGGAATCAAGGACATTTTTGATGAGAATGATAATAATAATTAAAAACTAACATTTACATACTGCTTATGAGCCAGGCACTGTGCTAAATGCTTCACAATTATCCTGTCATTACAATTATCATCTTCATAACAACCCTGGGAAGTAGGTGCTATTATTATCCCTATTTTACAAATGAGAAAAATGAGGCAGAGGTTAAGTGACTTGCCCAGGAGACACAGTTAGTAAGTGTCTAAAGTCAGACTGAACTCATGTAAGTCTTCCTGACTCCTGACCCAGGACTCTAACCACTGTGCTACCTAGTATGATGGTAGTATTAATAGGAAACAACCCAGATTTTTAGAGGAAAATTCACTTGTGTGCCATATCTTTGTCATTTCATAACTGACTGAAAGATACGGGAATATAAAATCCTACTGTGATTATTGTGTATTGATTATGGAAAAGCACTTAGTTTGGTAGAATCCTCCTTGGAGGCTCTTTTTCCAGAAGTGTGTCTTGTATATTAAAATCATTCAAGATTCCTTGAAAGCGGTAGCAGAAACAATCCTATTTAATGGCCCTCTTACCATATATATTAAGCAAGCATAAAATAGCAAAGTGTATGCTTGCCAAAAGTATTCATTATGGTGATGGAGGAGACCCAGGGCAGAATCCAAGTCGAAGAAGGATTCTTTGTGAATGGTGAGGTCCTCCTAAAGCTCCTGTTTCAAAATGACATTGTGCTGGTTGCATCAAGTCCCAGACCATTGCAGAGTCATCTGGTAGAAATCTGAAATTATTTAACTGGGTTTGATTTCACTATCCACATAGGAAAGATCAAATGATTAAAGAAAGTCTATTGCCCGTTTTACAACATATATTTGAATTGTCAACCAGTTGAGGTTGTCCATCAAGATAAGTACACTAGACAGAAAGTACACAGGAACAATCCAGTTGTCCCAAAGTCAAGTGAAAGAAGGAGAGTGGTCTGGATTGCTTTGGGGCAATTATAATGCCCTTTTGGTAGCTAGGTGGCACAGTGGATAGAGTGCTGAGCCTGAAGTCAGGAAGATCTGAGTTCAAATCCCAGCCACCGACACTTGCTAGTTGTGTGAGTCTGAGTGAGTCACTTAACCCTGTTTGCCTCCATTTCCTCATGTGTAAATGAGCCAGACACGGAAATGGCAAGAAAACCCCAACTAGGGTCATGAGCAGATGGACAGGACTGAAACAACATTATTACAGTAACAGCAACAATACTCTTTTAATGATCCCATGTTTTTCATGAAGGCAAAGAACTATCTTTTTAATGTCACCATTCCACTAGGGTTGCATAGTATGGTATTGAAACATGTAATACAACAGTCTTTGAAGAACTAAATATATAAATCAAACAGATGATAACAGAGAGATGCATGGTGGGTTGCATGAAGGCTGCAACATATAATCATTGAAGAACACCAAAGAACAAGAATAAAAGATGTTATTGAAGAATTGTATGAATAAATGAATGCATAAAGCATTTGTGTACTTACTATGTGCAAAGCATTGTGCTAAGTTGCAGAATACAATTAGAAAAGTAAGACGATCCCTGCTCTCAAAGAGCTCACATTCTAAGGGGGAGATCACACATACAGAAAATTTCAGCTGTAGGTCAGACAGAAAAGTCTCATGGTTCTTAGGGTACAGCAGCAAAGCAGATGGTAACATCTCATCTTTAATAAAATGATAAAACATTGTCAGTTTCTGATGTTGAGCCATTTGATAGTGCAGGGGTCTTGGATAATAACTTTATTTTCTGAGTCTTTAAGAGATGTGTCTGTAGTACCTGCAGGAACAGCTATCAGGCTGCATCTCCATAGGAGTTACTTCCAAAGATGATGGCTATAGGCAATGGTTTGGAAGCATTGCTATTTCAAAAATTCTTTGGTGCAGAGTCTTTGTCTGTTTCCATCAGCGTGTCAGAGGAGATGTTGGTTGAGGCAGTGGCTCTCCCTCAAAGTGCGTTGATGCTCCATCTAACGCTGAACCACTTGCTATGTGGGTGGCATATGGCTGGGAATTTGTGGAGATGGCTATCCCCTCTCAACTGGAGTTTCTTCCCTGGAAGATGGGTATGGAATAAGACTAGAAGTAGGACTGTTAGTTTAAGGAGAGGGGTGCTGCCATTCTCAGGACTATTATGCTCATCAACCTACTGGTGGCAGTTGGTCAGTAGTTGTTGTTAATGTGGATGAGGAAGTTGGGTCCTTTCTCCATAATGATTTCTCTTCTCAATGAAGGCCCTGGAGGCAGAGTCAAAAGCAGTCCTGGTGGTTTGGGGAATACTGCTGCTCTAAAGGCTCTTGGGTTTAAGGTTCTAGTCTGTTTCCATTAGGACCCAAGGGGAGATGGTGGTCAAGGTGATGGTGGTGGTCCTGTCTTCCCCTCAGGGAGACTGAAAGAAAAGATGGGCTTGTGATGTGGTGAGGGTGGCAATAAAGATCAACAATAGTCAGAGTGCTCCACTATCACCCTTATGTCAAGTAAATGTGGAAAGCCTCCAGAACATTAGGTGGACCTGTGTGGAACTTACAAGAGGATATAGACAAAAGCTACATAGGATGGTGTAGTAGCAATTAGATTTGAAGATCTTTCCCACCCATTAATAGGCCATGTGACCTGCTTATGTTACAGAAAGCCTAAGTTACATGTGGTGGGAGGAACTTCCTAACAGGAAAAGAAAGTTATGTCACAGAAAATGCTGAGAGAGAGAGAGGTTTTATGGCTCCTGGTGGCTGCTAAGGGCTGCCCTCATGATTATTAGAACTGAACAGGCTAACTTAGCTGTACTGTGAGTTTGTTTTGGGAAAGACCCCAGCAGGGGGTCAGAGAGGTTTCGGGATGGCAAGGCTCCATGTTTTGATCTTCCGTATTGGATGTTTTGGGTTCCTTGAAGTTATGATGAAGTGGACTAACTAGCTGTGGGAGCTGAGCATTTGGTTATGGAATATGGTTCTCTGGTGTCTGAATAAATGGTTTACTTCTACCTTCTATGTAGAGAGTCTCATATACTTGGAGATACAGAACTACATAGGCATTTTGGCAATTACCATATATATTGTTATTATTGCCTTACTGTTTCAGATGGGTAGGCAAGGATTGATTGTGATATGCATTATTGGAAAGAACTTTCAAACTGATGAGATCATAGATATAGTTGAGCATTTAAATAGCTACTATTTGTAAAAAGCCATAGAGAAATCAAAGATAATATATTATTTTTGTCCTCAAGTAGCTTATGATTGAGTACACTGCAGGGGTGCTTTGTATTCATTCATTCACTCAACAAGACTTTATTTATTAAACATCTACTATCTGCAAAGAACCAAGGGAAAATCAGAGAAAAAAGCAAGACATGATTTACTTACTCAAGGAACTTATGGTTGTATATTCTGGTTGGCCTCTGTATTTGGCTGACACCCTCCTTGAGGCTACTGGGTTTTCTTCAGTATATTTTGTAGATGGATGAGTTTGTAGGCCCTGTCTAGGATATAGAGCTTTGACCACTGGCCTAGGATGGAGATATTTCTCTGTATCCCTGGAAGAGTAGGGCTTTTCCTGTGAAGTCCTGTTTCCCAGATAGGACTGCTAGAGAAAAAGGAATAATGATTGTTGCATTACCTTTTCAGAAGAATCCACAAACACAGGTATGTTGTTAGTAGCGAAACCCAGATCATAGACTGGTAGCTGAGACACAGCTATTCTGAGATGCTATCTCCAAGCCAATCTGAAAAAGGAAAAGGAATCTACTTTCCCTGACAAAGCTTCTGCACTTCTCCTGCCCTCCCCCAGTTGCTGGGTCCTCTTCTCTGCTGATGTTGAGAATACTTAGGGATTTATGCTGGGAGGCCACTTCTCCACTTTTTTCTCCAATGTCCCTGAGTCACAGAGATCCCTTCCTACCTCTATGACTCTGTGAAGAGATCCTAGCCTTTTCCAGCCCTTCTTAATCTTGGTGCATGCCCTCTGAGATCGTGCTCGATTTACCCAGTTCATATCTTGTTAGTATAGTCATTTATATGTTGTCTCCTTCATTAGACTGTGGGCTTCTTGAGAGCAGGGATTAACCTTTTTCCCCCCTTTCTTTGTATCTTTAGTACTTAGCACAGTGCCTAGCTCATAGTAGGTACTTGATAAGATCTAGTTAAATGATTGACTGTCTAAAATAATACAGTTGGAAGGACCTCAGAAGTAGGTTAATCTCTACCTACACAGCAATTCCCTCTAATAATAATAAATATACCACATTTCCCTATGTATGAGACACACCTTAATTTTGGGGCATGAAATTTGAAAAAAAATGTATTACATAAAGTTATTGAACTCAAGTTTTATTCATCTTCTCATAGCTTTCAGGCATCTTTTGGGCAAGTCTGGTGCAAGTACACATGCTTAGTCCACTCCGTTTCATGAACCTGAAGCACCAATTGTGTCCCCCTTTGAAATCAGTAATTTCTTTTTCATCAGCAATTTTTCTTGCTTCATGCTGAACCATCCTTGTGGACACAGGAATTCCCAATTGCTCTTCGCTCTTCAGTCCATATCTTCAATTCCCTCTCTAAAGCAGGCCATTTTGCTGACTTGCCTCTCATGGCCTTCTTCTGCTGTGGCGTTTTCAGTAGGGTTTTTTCTTCCAGTAGCCAGTCTCGGATTGTTTTCTCAGTTGGAGGAGGACCAAAGTTACGTTCAGCAGCACAATTTCCATTCACTTTTGCAAACTGGATCACTTTTAACTTGAATTCAGCACTGTATGAAAAATCTTTTCTGAGCCATTTCTGGGCAGAACATGGAAAAACGTAACCTAATATACCAGTAACAAATGCAAAACAATAAGCGCAAAGACAACAAGTGCAAAAAAGCGGGAAAAGCAAGCAAAAAAACTACAACCACTGTATGAGATGCACCCAGTTTTTAGACCCCAAATTTTTCAAAAAAGGGTGCATCTTATACATGGGGAAATATGGTACACCAGAAAATCTCTAACTTTAATTAACTAATGGATAATAAATTCCCATCTACAAATACAAACTCTGAAATGTCCTTGGCAAGTCAACAAATAAACTTTACTGGAACTAGAGCAGCATTATAGAGGAAAATGTTGCCCTTAATTTCCTGGATACAAGATCGACCCCTAAACATTGGGGAACAATGTTTTATATTGGTGTTGCCAGGTCGAATACCTCCAATCTATGTGGAATGAAAAACTCTCAAATTATAGAGATTTGTCAGAAAAAAATTAGGGCAGCAAGGTGGTGCAATGGATAGTGCTGGGCCTGAAGTCAGGAAGACTCATCTTCCTGAATTCAAATCTGTTCTCAGAAATTTCCTAGCTGTGTGACCCTGGGCAAGTCCCTTAATCCTGTTTGCCTCAGTTTCTCATTTGTAAAATGAGCTGGAGAAGAAAAGGGCAAACCACTCCAGTATCTTTGCCAAGAAAACCCCAAATAGGGTTACGAAGAGTAGGACATGACAGAAACAACTCAACAACAGCAGCAATCAGAAGAAATTAAAACCATGTGAGATGAGGATGAAATTGTTTAGTGGAATGTGTGGTGAACTTGGGGTCTAGATCTGGTACTTACTGGTGGTGTGAACACGGGCAAGTCACTTAATGAAGCTAAGTCTCAGTTTCCCCTGGAAGTGGAGACAACGCTCACACTGCCTACCTCCACTTAAGTGTTGTGAAGAAAGAGCTTTAAAGTACTGTGTAAATGTGAAATGGTATTGCTTGTATTATTCCTCATTGGTGTCTCAGTGACATAGAAAAATCGAATGAACATCAGCTTAGTTTGAAACAAGAGAAAATAGTGATTCAATCTCCACCAGTTGTCTTTCAAAAAAAAAATCCAGGATTCATTTAATGATCTTAGGCACAGTTCCCATAGGCCTTTTCATGAGTGCATTTTCAAAGTACATTTGAGTCATTTCCATGGCATGTCAGATTGTTTCTGGCTTAGAAAGGGCTCTCCTAAGGGGCTGGAGGGCCCTGACCTAAAGTCCTTGGGATAACCTATCCTTCTGTTCCATTTCCAGTGGAAGATACAATCTGAATTGAAGACTTTTGTGGTTGCTTCTCAGTTAAAAATTCCAAAGCTCAGGGGCTGGGCTTGTAGATTATTATTCTGGTATGGGTAAGATGAATGTTAGGGAAATATGCCAATAGAGGTGATGAAAAGGCAGGATACAACAATACAAGGTCTAGACCTCCTGACCTCTAAGTGTTACAACACAAAATAGCACCTGACTTCCTTTCCCATCCCTTCTCTCTGGAAAGTGTTTTCCACTTGCATTCTCTTGTAAACACCAAGGATCCAATTCTGTCCTTGAGGGCAAAGGACAATTGTGAAAACTAGCCAGAGTTCCTACAAATGACATCCTGCACAGAGTAAACTGGAGAGAATGGTTCAAATACAGTCATCCTAATGGATACTCAAGAGGAACAATTGCCTTACTGGGACAAAATGGAAAATGTCTGCTAGATTTTGAGGCAGAAAGCTTGGATTTGAATCTTAGTTCTGCCACTGCTATCTGTGTGGCCTTTATCAAGTCATTTCCTCTCTTTGGGACTATGTTTTCTCATCTATCAAATGAGAGAGTTGAACTATGTGACCTGTAAGGTCCTTTTCAGCCCCTAATTTATGATCCCATGCTCATACCATAATCACCATTCCTACCACCTCCACACCTATCACAATCGCTAATCATCACTGATATCAAGATCATATCCAGTAGTCACCGCCGCCATCATTGCCAGCCATCAGCATTACCATCATCACCACCATAACTTAATATCATGACCAATGTTGCTACTACTTTATCACCATGACCACTACTCAGCATGACCGTATTATATTCCCCACCACTACTACTACCTCCATCACTAATAATGATGTGATTCCATCATTGTCATCCTTGTCCTCATCATCATTATCAATGTTTCCATTATCATCACTCATGATCACCATTATTAAAATGTCTTGGGATGGTATCTGGACTTGTGATTTCATAGATGTAGGAAACTCCTTGTTATAGAAACATCCTCCATCAATACAGCTCAGTTACTTATCTGTAACTTATAGTTTTAAATATTTTTTATTAAATGAAATATGAAATTTGAGAATATGTTGGATTCTGAGTGATAATAAGTGATCAAAACTTAGTCCCTGTCTTCTAGGGGGTTACAGTCTAGGAGAGATCGGCATTTTTGCCAAGATCAAGTCCAGTTTCATAAATGAAGGAAAGGGTCTTTTTAGGGGTATGAAGTTCTGAATAATAGATCTGCAGCTTGTGATGGAGGCTGCCAGGATAAGAAGGAAAGTGAGTTTGGCTTTTTATTATGATTATTTTTCTCCTCTGGAGCCTATGTGCAAAGACTTCTGGGATCAGACTCTTTGTAGATTCTCACTCCGTAGGAAACCCAGCACCACTGTTCAACCTGGAGTGTTTAATTACCAGGGAAAAGAATAATTTTTTTTTGCAGTGAATCCATTTAATTATTTGATTACACAGTAACCAAAGAGTGTGAGAGGCCTGTAGCCAGAAGGGACTTCAAAGCAATACCTTGATGTTGCTGAGTGGGGCATTAATGGGTTCTGAAGGCAGGAAGATTGCTAAAGGGGGGGTGGGAGGGGGAAACATTCAAAGCTCCTCATGATCCTGCCAGCAATCTCAAAAAAATGCATAAACACTGGAATCCTCTGCCAGAGAAGGAAGAAAAGTTCAAAGGGATGGGAGAGTTTTCATGTAAAGTTTAGAGTTTAAGGCGTGACTGTTGGCTAAGGAGCCCCAGTGTTTGAACTTCTGTTTATTAAAAACAGTTTCCCAGCCATTCAGTGGGTTCAGAAAGACAAAAGAAAAGTGCAGGCTTTTTCACTGTGGAAGCTTTAAAGGAACCATTGATTTCAACCTAGTTTTTTAAAAAATCTTTTGTATGTTTTATAAAAAATCAAATTCAAAAAGTCCCCACTATCAGAGGAAACGAGATGAGCACTGCGGCAAAGAGAGGTTGTGGGATGTTCTCTCTTTCCAGTTTGTTCCTTTTCTACTTTGTTTGCCTAAGGTACAACTGAGATAGCTGTCCACCTGTCCACCAGCCCTCTCCTCTGCTTCCAAGAGCTACAACTAATGGTTCTGGTGCCTGGGCAGCCACGACAAACCACACCTTGGGGCAACCAGGTAGTGTGGTGGCTAAACTGTTGGACTTGATGGCAAGAAGATCCAAGTTCAAATCCTGATTGAAACACTCCCTAGCCATATGACCCTGGACAAGTCATTTAATATATCCTCTCTGTCTCCTTCTGTCTCTTTCTCTGTCTGACTATATAATGACCACTCAGAGGCCTCATCCCACTGTTGATAGGCATGGAACTTTTAGCCTTTTCTTTTTCTGACCTGGGCCAGTTTGCCCCTCCTTAGTCAGCTTGGTGACTCCCCTCCCCCTGGGGAGCCCACCATATTGGTGCCAGACTTAGTGCAGACACTGGATCAGCTTTAGGCCTCCTGTAGCTCAGAAATCCCGAGCTCAAGTGATCCTCTAGCCCTGGCCTCCCTGATAGCAGAGACTGAAAGCATGTGTTACCATGCCAGGCCAAAGTCACATAATATCTCTCAGCTTTATTTTCCTCACTGGTAAAATGAGAGGTTTGATCTGATGGTCTCCAAGGCTCTTTTCAGCTCTAAATCTATGATCTTATGATCTAAACACCATGAAAGGAACCTGCCAATAAGTGTTTAAAGACAAATTCAATTGCAGTGGGTAGAGAGACCTCAGACGATGGGATATAAACATGGATATGATAAATGTACTGCTGGCGGGGAAAGGAACAGGTGATGTTTGGGATGTCACTAGGGTATCTATCAGTTTCCTATTTTAACTCATTTTATTTAACTATGTTCAAGGCTCAGTTGTTTCTATGTGCTGATAAGGTATAAGTACTGTCAATGCCCTTTAAATTTCAGCACCCTAGTGCAAAGCCCCAACTGTCCTACTCTAGTTCTGGTGTTGGAGTTAGGATTACCTACTTCATCTGGCTAAGAACACAGAACTGAAGACAACAGCTAGGATATATGAAAGTACATGAAGGTACCTTCCAACCTTCAGGTTTTGAAATTCTATTCCTTTCAATTCAATTCAGCGAATTTATCAAGTTTAGAAACAAGGATCTGCACTAAATGCTTGGGATACAAAAGTGAAATTAGATACAGACCTTGCTTTCAAAAGACTTACAGTCTAATGGGGGCAGGGAGGAGTAAGGCAGGCACAAAAATAGCTAAAACAAAGAGCCGAATGTCCTGATGTACACACAAGGAGAGGGTCTGATGAAGTGCTATAAAAATACCTGGAGACTGGAGTCAGGAATTTGAGATCATTTACAGTAGGAAAAGAGGAAAGGATTCATGGAGGAATTAGGCTTTTAATTGTGCTTTCTTAAAGCAAGGGAAGGATATCAACGAGCAGAGTTTAGGAGTGAAGGAGTAGAATTCATGCCTAACCAAGGGGGCATGAACACATGTATGGAGACAGGAACAGGAAAGGGCAAATCACTCAATTTACCTCAAACTGAGATGTCAAACACACTTCTTGGGGCACATGTAGCCCACAACACTTCCAAGGGCAGTGGGAACACATTAAAAGGTAACTGGGAAATAGTTAACAAATTTTTTTTAAAAATATAATGAAACATAGATGATGTTAATATGTAGTTTTCTCAGTCAGTACATGCCTTCAGGGATCCTTATGTGCAGTTTAGTCACCCTATTTCTTTTTGAGTGGCCTTGAATATAGTATATTGAAAGTAGTATGAGATAGGTCTGGAGAGGTAGGTTGGAACTATACTATGAATGGCCTTGAATGCCAGAGTCAGAAATTTATATTTAGTGGGCAATCAGGAATGACTGAATGTTTTTGAGCAAAGGAGTGACTCAATGGGAATGGTGCCTTAGGAAGTTTACTTAGGGGAGGATGATAAAGGATGGTTTGTTGAAAAAAGGGCTGGGAGGCTAGAAGACCAGTTATAAAGCTATTATAATGGTTCAGATGAGAAGTGATGAGGACCTGGGTCTAAGCATGGTTGACAACAAATTTGGAAAGAAATGTTCTTTTGTTAAAGATATTTTTGGAATAGAATCCACAAGACTTGGTAACCTTGAACGTTGGGCATGAGCTAATGAAAGAAAAACATTTATTAATCATCTATGTGCCAGACACTGTGCTAAATGCATTACAAATATCATCTTAATTGAGAGGGAGGTAAGTGCTTTTATTATCCCCATTTTACAGTTGAAGAAACAGGCTGGCAGAGGTGAGTGCTCAGGGTGACACAGGAAGTATCTGAGGGTGGATTTGAATTCAGATCCTCCTCACTCCAGGTCCAACACTCTATCCACTGTTAGGTGCTTAAAGGAAAAGTTAATTGAATCACAGCTGCCTTTAAGGTGAGGCTAAAGTCAAAACTGACTAAACTTTCCAACCAAGCAGAATGGTGTTAAAAACAGAAACAGAACAGTTGTGGAAAGGGGGGAGATTTGTGAGGCAAGTTGATTTCAGATTTGAAATATGTTGAGTTTGAGATGTGGGCAGCATATAGAAGTGCAGATATCCAGAAGGTGATGGGAAATGTGGGACTAGAGCCCTGGGCAGAAATTTGAAATGGTGATAAAGATTTGGAAATTGTGTGAAATGAGGAGATGAGTGCTTGAGATCAGAGACAGAGAGACAGAGATATAAAGAGAGGGTGGGGGGAGAGACAGAGAGAGAGACAGAGAGAGAGAGAGTAAATGAAGCAGAGTGCCAAGAACTGCCTTGAGGGATACCAATATTTAAGAAGCATGAGGAGAATAAGGAGCTAGTGAGGGAGGTGTCAAAGCAGAAATCAGAGAGCATGAGAGTACAGTGTCATTGAAGCCAGAGGAAGAGAGAGTATCCAGGATCCAGGAAGGTCGAGAAGGATTAACACTGAAAAAAGGCTTTACAGGGAAGGAGAGGGGAAAGAAAAGATGATCTTTGAAATGGTAGTGGGATTGAATTGAAGCAGGGCTTCTTTATGGTAGGAGACCTGAGGATGTTTGTAGGCAGATGGAGGGGAAGCGCCTGGAGAGGAAGAGATTGAAAACACAGATACAGAGACAGAAGCAGGGACACAGAGAGAGACAAAAAGAAAGAGTAGAAAAAGAGATAGAGAGGGAGAGAGGCAGACAAACAGCAAGAGAGGGAGACAGAGGGAGCAGAAAGAGAAGACGTTTGATGCAGCAAGATTACGGAGGGGAAAAGAGACTATGAAATCAAAGTAGAGGTGGGAAAGTTAACTTTCACAAGGAGGATGGTTGCCCCGTCTTTGGCAACTAGAGGGGAGAAAGAGAATATGAGTGAAAACAAAGGGAATTTAGAGAAATTATTTACTATGAATGGTAGAATAGTGGGCTTTAGGAATGAGATGGTTTGGAATAGATACTATGAGAAATTAGATCCAATGGCCGGGGATTTGCTCTCCCCTGCTATATTGCTCCCAGAAAAAGATTCTGTAATTTTGCAATTCCTAATGAATAGGCATACTTGTTTCTCCACAAGCCTGCCAGCCATGAGTTCAATTGCTTTTCATTATTTTAATAATTTAATCCTAGCTGTATTTCCAGGAGTGAATGAATGGATGAAGAATTCTGATGACTACTTAAAGTAGATGGAAGAAGTCTTGGGTGAAGGTTGAGGATGGGGAATTGTTTCAACAATCCAGCTAGCAGCTGCTGTGTGGGTGAAAAACCAACAACCAGCTCACAGAACACTGCAAGCCCAGGTTCTTTTGATCTGCTTTACTAAGGAAAGCAATGTTAAGGGGTTAACAATCTTACTTTAATCCAGCATACAAATATCATTCACTTAGTTTAGGGGAAAGAGCCAGCACCCTGAACTTCAGAGCAAACACAAACTAATTACAAACATCAACAGACAGACCAAATACAATTCATAGTTACCAACATCTGAGTTCAGCCGGGAGCTCGACAAGGGCTGGCCCAGAGTCACGCAATACTCCTGCTGTGGGTCAGAGCTCTGAAAAGAAGCTAACCTCTGGTTTTATATCTTTTTCAAGGTCAAGGGTGAGTCACACATGTGACTCACCCACATGACCTAAAATCATCACAAAGAGGCAACTTAAACCCATGTGATCTAAAAGCCTCTGATGTCACAAACATGTCACTCAAACCCATGTAAACTAGGCTTTCCCTTGAGGCAAGGAGGTCATCAAAGACTCTTAATTTAATCAAGGAAATAAAGGCCAAACTCTTCAAGGGCACTTGGTTGAATTAAGTGCTAAGAGTCCATTTTGATTGCCAATACAGGAATCTGTGATTTTATTAGTGTAAGTTGTTCCCAGTAAGGAAAATCTCTCCACCAATGGAGATCAGCAGCTGTTCTGCAACTTACATTCATGAAGTGAGCCTTGGGACGCTAAGCTTTTAATTGCCTTGCCAAGGGTCACACAAACATCAAGTGTCAAAGGTGGAACTTAGACCCAGGTCTCTCTTGTGATAGTTTATGGCTAAAAATCAACTAAATAAACTTAGTTGTTTTTAATTGAGGTTTAAATTAAAATGCTGTTTCTAATAAAATTTTGAATTAAAAAAAGTAAGGAGACAAATGTGGCCTGAGTAGGGGCTAAGGACTGGGAAATAGAAGCAAGAGGTCACGATAAGCATTTTGGGGAGGAATGAGGGAAAGAGAAAAGTAGAAGAAAAGGATGTTAATGTTCGGGGAGGGATTTTAGAGTTTAAGATCTTGAATGCACTGTGAACAATTTTAAGTGATGGTGAGATCAAAGATATGACTTCATGCAGTGAGTGGAAAAAATATAGTTGAGAACAAGGTATTAGAAAGTTTATTGACTTGAATACTAGAGTTTCAGATGACAATGGAAGGGGAAGGAGGTAGAGAAAATGACTGTGAACCACCAGTGAGGAGGAAGATGAAAGAGAAAGGTAGTGTCTTTGATACCATTGACAACACTCTTCCCCTGGATCCTCTCTTTTCTAGGTTTTCATGACACGGCTCCCTTTCTCTCCTGGTTCTTCTCCTACCTCTTTGACCACTCTGCAGTATCCTTTGTTGGATCTTCATCTATGTCTTAGTGCCCCCCAGGACTCTGTCCTGGGCCCTCTTTTATTCTCCCTTTATATGATTTTTCTTGGGGATCCCATAAGTTCTTATGGATTTAATGATTTTTTCTTTGTAGATGATGGTAGTAATCATTAATAATAATAGCAAACATTTATATAGTACCTACTATGTGCCAGACACTGTGCTAAGTGCTTTTATTAGTATTATTTCATTTATTCTCACAACAATCCTAGGAGGTGGGTGTTATTATTATCTCCATTTTACAAATGAGGAAACTGAGGCAAACAGAGGTTAAGTGACTTGCCCAGGGTCACACAGCTAGGAAGTATCTGAGATCAGATTTGAATGCAGGTCTTTCTGATTCCAGGCCTAGCACTTTATATACCTCACCAAATATTTATCTAGGCCTAACCTTTCTCCTGATCTTAAGTCTAACATCTCAGACTGTAGCTTGGGCATTTCAAATTGGATATCCTGAATGCATTTTAAACTCAACATGTCCAAAACTGAACCAATTCTCTTCCTGCCTCGCCAGTTCTCCCCTCTTCCAAATGTTCCTATTACTGTTGAAAGTACTGTCATCCTCCCAGTCACCCAGCCTTGCAAACTAGGCATCGTCCTCTTCACTTTTTCACAGCTCTTCTTTCTCCCATATCCAATCTGTTGCCATGTTGTATTTATTCTAGAATACTTTCACAACATCTCTTGTATGTGCCCTCTTCTTCCTTTTGACACTGCAACCCTGGTAGAGGCCCTCATCACTTCAAACCTTGATTATTGCGGTACACTTCTGGTTGGTCTCCCTGCCTCAAGCCTCTTCCATTCTAACCCATTCTCCACTCAGCTGTCAGAGGGATCTTTCTAAAGCATAGCTCTGACCTACTCAATAAACCACTTCCAGGATCAAATATAAAATCCTTTGTTTGACTTTTAAAGTGTTTCAAAACCTAGTTCCTTCCTGCCTTTTCAGTTTTCCTAGACTTTTATTCCTTTCTCTATATTCTAGGTGGCAGCTAGGTGGTGCAGTGAATAAGGTCTTGGATCTGGAGTTAGAAAGAATCATCTTCCTAAGTTCAAATCTGGCCTCAGACACTTCCTAGCTGTGTGGCCCTGGGCAAGTCACTTAACCCTGCTTGCCTCAGTTCTTCATCTTTAAAGTGAGCTGGAGAAAGAAATGGCAAATTACTCCAGTATCTTTGCCAAGAAAACTCCAAATGGGGTCACAAAGAGTCAGATGTGACTGAAAATGACTAAACAACCATATTCTATGATCCAGTAACACTGAACTTCTTTCTGTTTCTCACACCGTAACACAGAAACCTTGATAACTAGGCAAATCACTTAACCTCTGTTTGTCTTAATCCACTGGAGAAGGAAATGGCAAACCACTCCTGTATCTTTGCCAAGAAAATCCCATGGAGAGCATGGTCTACAGGCTCATGAGGAGTCAGACACAACTGAATGACTAAACAGCAAAAACTAAATTAATGGATGAGGGGAAAGTGGTGGACAGTTTATTTGGATTTTAGTGGAGCTTTTGATAAAGTATTTCAAATTTTCTTGTGGGGAAAATAGAGAGATACAGATGAGAAAGTAAGTCAGATGTTTTTGGAACTGGTTGGATGACTGATTCAATATCAATGTGGCCAGAGGTCTCTGGTGGATTACCCCAGGGATCTGTATTTAGCCCTGTGTTCTTTTAATAATTTTATCAGTGAGATAGTAAAAGGCATAGATGATCTGTTCATCAACTTTGCAGATGACATAAAACTTAATGGGATAACTTACCTAGTGAGTGAAAGTCAGGTTCCAAAAGAATTTTGACAGGTTAGAACATTGGGCCAAGACTGATATGATGAAATCCAATAGTGAATTTTTTTTCCAATTGAAAATCAATAGTAAAATTTTGCATGTGAGTATAAAATAATCAACTCTACATGTGTAAGATTTGAGAGACACCGTTGCATTTCTGAAGAGATCTGCCATTTTAGCATACAACAGGATTGGTAGAAGTCATGTATGATACAGTCAAAAAGGTTAATGCGATCTTGGGCATCATTTTTTTTAATTTTTGGTTTACAACACTCAGTTCCACAAGTTTTTGGGTTCCAAATTTTCTCCCCCTCCCTTTCCTTCCCCCTCCCCCACAAGATGGCATGTAATCTGATATAGGTTCTACATATACCTTTGCATTAAACTTATTTACACAATAGTCAAGCTGTAAAGAAGAATTATAACCAATGGAATGAATCATGAGAGAGAAGAAACAGAACCAAAAAAGGAGAAAAAACAGAGAGAGAGCAAATAGTTTGCCTCAGTCTGTATTCAGACTCCATAATTCTTTCTCTGGATGTAGATGACTTTTTTCCATCATGAGTCTTTTGGAGCTGTCTTTGAACCTTGCATTGCTGAGAAGAGCCAAGTCCATCAAAGTTAGTCCTTACAGATACTGTGCCTCTGTAATAGTGTATAAAGATCTCTGCTCTCCTCACCAAGTATCAGTTCATATAAGTCTTTCCAGGTTATAATGAAGTCCGTCTGCTCCTCATTTCTTATAGTACAATAGTATTCCATTACATTCATGTACAACAACATGTTTGGCCATTCCCCAATTGATGGGCATCCCCTTGATTTCCAGTCCTTTGCCACCACAAAAAGAGCCACTATAAATATTTTTGTACATATTTTTCCATTTCTCACTTGTGTGATCTCTTTGGGATACAGCTCTAGAAGTGGTATTGCTGGGTCAAAGGGTATGCACGTCTTTACAGCCCTTTGGGCATAGTTCCAAATTGTTCTCCAGAATGGCTGGATCAGTTCACAACTCCACTAACAATGTAATGATGTTCCAATTTTCCACATCCTCTCCAGAATTTATGATTTTCCTGTTTTGTCATGTTAGCCAATCTGACAGGAGAGATGTGGTACCTAAGAGTTGTTTTGATTTGCATTTCTCTAATCAATAGTGATTTATAGCATTCTTTCATGTGACTATAACTATCTTTAATTTCTTCCTCTGAAAACTGCCTGTTCATATCCTTTGACCATTTCTCAATTGGGGAATGACTTGTATTCCTATAAATTTGACTCAGTTCCCTGTATATTTTAGAGATGAGGCCTTTATCAGAGACACTGGTTGTAAAGATTCTTTCCCAATTTTCTGCTTCCCTCCTAATCTTTGTTGCATTGGCCTTGTTTGTACAAAAACTTCTCAATTTAACATAGTCAAAATTATCCATTTTGCATTTTGTAACATTCTCTATCTCTTGTTTGGTCATGAATTCTTCCCTTTCCCATAAATCTGACAAGTAAGCTATTCCTTGCTCTTCCAAATTGCTTATAGTACCAGCCTTTATTCTTAAATCATGAACCCATTTTGACTTTATTTTGGTATATGGTGTAAGATACTGGTCTATGCCCACTTTCTGCCGTACTATTTTCCAGTTTTCCCAGCAATTTTGTGAAATAGTGAATTCTTAACTGGATTCTTCAGGTTTATCAAAGAGTAGATTGCTATAGTCATTGACTACTACATCTTGTGTACCTATCCTATTCCACTGATCCACCACTCTGTTTCTTAGCCAGTACCAAGTAGTTTTGATGAGTGCTGCTTTATAATACAGTTTAATATCTGGTATGGCTAGGCCACCTTCCCTAGCATTTCTTTTCATTAATTCCCTTGATATTCTGGACCTTTTGTTCTTCCAGATGAATTTTGTTTTTATTTTGTCCAGCTCTGCAAAATAGTTTTTTGGTAGTTTGGTATGGCACTTAACAAGTAAATTAATTTTGGTAAAATTGTCATTTTTATTATATTAGCTCAGCCTAACCATGAACAACTGATGTTTTTCCATTTATTTAGGTCTACCTTTATTTGTGTGAAAAGTATTTTGTAATTGTGTTCATATAGGTCCTGGGTTTGTCTTGGCAGGTAGACTCCCAAATATTTTAGTGTCTACAATAACTTTAAATGGGATTTCTCTTTCTATCTCTTGCTTTTGGTCTTTGTTAGTAATATATAGGAATGCCAAGGATTTATGTGGGTTTATTTTATATCCTGCAACTTTGTGAAAGTTATTTATTTTTTCAAGTAGTTTTTTACTTGATTCTCTAGGATTCTCTAAGTAAATCATCATATCATCTGCAAAGAGTGATAAGTTAGTTTCTTCTTTGCCTGTTCTAATTCCTTCAATTTCTTTTTCTTCCTTTATTGCTAAAGCTAACATTTTTAGTACCAAATTGAATAATAGAGGTAATGATGGACATCCTTGTTTCACCCCTGATCTTATTGGAAATGCATCTAGCTTATCCCCATTGCAAATAATGCTTGCTGATGGTTTTAGGTAGATGCTACTTATGATTTTAAGGAAGACTCCATATATTCCTATGGTTTCAAGTGTTTTTCAATAGGAATGAATGTTGTATTTTGTCAAAAGCTTTTTCTGCATCTATTGAGATAATCATATGGTTTCTGCTAGTTTTGTTACTGATATCATCAATTATGCTGATAGCTTTCCTACCATTGAACCAGCCTTGCATTCCTGGAATAAATCCTACCTGGTCAGAGTGTATCATTCTTTTGATAAGTTGCTGCAGTCTTTTTGCTACTATTTTATTTAAAATTTTTACATCAAATTCATTAGGGAAATCGGTCTATAATTTTCTTTCTCTGTTTAGACTCTTCCTAGTTTAGGTATTAGTACCATATTTGTGTTATAGAAAGAATTTGGTAGGAATCCTTCTTCGCCTGTCTTCCCAAATAGTCTATAAAGAATGGGAATTAATTGTCTTTAAGTGTTCGATAGAATTTGCTTGTATATCCCTCTGGCCCTGGAGATTTTTTCCTAGGGAGCTCATTGATGGCTCGCTCAATTTCTTTTTCTAAGATGGGGTTGTTTAGGTATTTTACTTCCTCTTCTGTTAATCTGGGCAGTTTATATTTTTGTAAATATTCATCCATTTCCCTAAGATTATTGAATTTGGGGGCAGCTAGGTGGTACAGTGAGTAGAGCACTGGCCCTGGAGTCAGGAGGACCTGAGTTCAAATCTGGCCTCAGATACTTGACACACTTACTAGCTGTGTAACCTTGGGCAAATCACTTAACCCCAATTGCCTTGCCCCCCAAAAAAGATTATTGAATTTATAGACATACAATTTAGCAAAATAATTCCTAATTATTGTTTTCATTTCATCTTCATTGGAGTTGAATTCACCCTTTTCACTTTCAATACTGGTAATTTGGTTTTCTTCTTTCTTTTTTTTAAATCAAATTGACCCAAAGTTTATCAATTTTATTTTTTTTAATAAAATAGGATCTTAGTTTTATTTATTAGTTCAATAGTTTTCTTGATTTCAATTTTATTAATATCTCCTTTGGTTTTCAGTATTTCCAATTTGGTACTTAATAGGGGATTTTCAATTTGTTCTTTTTTTAGCTTTTTCAGTTACATGCATACCCAATTCATTGATCTCCCTTTTCTCTATTTTATTCATGCAAACATTCAGAGATATAAAATTTCCTCCAAGAACTGCTTTTGCTGCATCCCATAAATTTTGGTATGTTGTCTCCCTATTGTCATTCTCTTGAATGAAGTTATTGATTGTTTCTGTGATTTGTTCTTTGACCCACTCATTCTTTAGGATTAAATTATTTAGTTTCCAATTAATTTTTAGTTTATTTTTCCATTGTCCTTTATTACAAATAATTTTTATTGAATCATGATCTGAAAAGGACACATTGACTATTTCTGCCTGTCTGCACTGGATTGTGAAGTTTTTATGCCCCAGTACATGGTCAGTTTTTGTGTATGTACCATGTACCACTGAGAAAAAAGTATATTCGTTTCTATCCCCATTCAGTTTTCTCCAGAGGTCTATCATATCTACCTTTTCTAAAATTCTGTTGATCTCCTTAACTTCTTTCTTGTTTATTTTGAGATTAGATTTATCAAGTTCAGAGAGGGGGACAATTTGGCTAGCAGCAGCTATTGGGATTAAAGACCAATACAAGACCAAAAACAAGAAGGCTGCTAGCATAGGTTATTTTGATCTGCTTTACTAAGGAAAGTAACTTTAAGGGGTTAACAATCTCACTTTAATCCAACAAACAAATATCATTCACTTAGTTCAGGAGGAAAAGCCAGCACCCCAAACTTCCGAGCAAACACAAACAAATTACAAACAGAAACAATATAAACAGACCAAATCACAATTCAGTTACCAGAGAAGAACCAATGGATCTGGGTTAGCAAAGCTGGGGGGAAGTTACAACAGCTTGTCCCACACCACTCCTCCAGTGACTGAGAGCCCCCAAAGGAAATCTGCCAACCTCTGAGTTTATGTACCCTATTCAGATCAAAGGGCACCACAACATGCAACTCAAACCCATGTGACTTAAAAGATTCTGGCATCACAAACATGTGACTCAAACCCATGTAAACCAGGCTTTCCCTTGAGGCAAGAAGGTCATCAAAGACTCCTGATTTCATCAAAGAAACAAAGGCTGAACTCATCAAGGGCTCCTGATAAAACAAGTGCTCCAAAAGAGAAAATGGTAAAAAAGTCCCACCTTAATTACTGATACAGCCCCCCACTAGTATAGTTTTGCTGTCTATTTCTTCCTGTAACTGCCTTAACTTCTCCTCTAAGAAATTGGATGCTATACCACTTGGTGCATATATGTTAAGTAATGATATTGCTTCATTGTCTATGGTCCCTTTTAGCAGGATATAGTTTCCTTCCTTATCTCTTTTAATTAGATCTATCTTTGCTTTTGCTTTGTCTGAGATTAGGATTGCCACCCCTGTTTTTTTTACTTCAACTGAAGCATAATATATTCTACTCCAGCCTTTTACCTTTGGCCTGTGTGTATCCCCCTGTTTCAAATATGTTTCTTATAAGTAACATATTGTTGGATTTTGATTTTTAATCCATTCTGCTATGCACCTCCGTTTTATTGGAGAGTTCATCCCATTCACATTCACAGTTATGATTACTATCTGTGTCTTTTTTCCATCCCATTTCCCCTCCTTTTTATGTCTTTATTTCTCCCTTCTCCTTTCCCTTTCCCAAAAGAGTTTTGCTTTTGGCCACCACCTCCCTCAATATTCGCTCCCTTTCAGCCCTCTCCTTATCTTACCCTTTCCCCTTACTATTTCTTCCTTCTCTTCTAGCCACCCCCCTTTTTCTTTACCCTTTCTGCTCCTACTGCCTGTAGGGCAAGTTTAATTTCTAATACTTAACAGAATATGTTATTCCCTCCTTGAACCAAATCCAATGAGAGTAAAGCTCAAACACTGCTCTTCTTCCTCCCTTCTTTTCCTCTAGTATAATATGTTTGTGTACCTCTTCATGTGATGTCATTTACCCTTTTCTGCCTCCTCCTTACCTCTTCTCCCATTACAATCCCTTTTGATACCTTAATTAAGTTTTTTATCATCACATCAGTTAATTTATACCCATACTCTCTATGTATATCCCTTTTAGATGTTGTGCGAACTATACCATTCTCAAAGTTAGCAAATAAGATTCTCCCATATAGGGACATAAACAGTTTGCCCTTGTTGAATAACAAGGTTTTTTTTCTTTTTATATTTTTCCTCTGTTTACCTTTTTATGCCTGTCTTGAGTCTTGTATTCAAAGATCAAATTTTCCATTGAGTTCTGGACTTTTCATCAGGAAGGTCTAGAATTCTCTTATTTCATTGATTGTCCATCTCCTTGCCTGAAATATTATGCTCAGTTTTGCTGAATAGTTGATTTTTGGTTGTAGTCCAAGCTCCTTTGCCTTTTGGAACATCATATTCCAATCTCTCCTATCTTTTAATGTAGAAGCTGCCAGGTCCTGTGTGATCCTGACTGTAGTTCCATGATATCTGAATTGTTTCTTTCTGGCTGCTTGCAGTATTTTCTCCTTGACCTGATAATTCTTGAATTTGGCTACAATATTCCCTGGAGTCTTCAATTTGGGATCTCTTTCAGGGGGTGATCAGTGGATTCTTTTGATGGCTGTTTTACCCTCTGGTTCTAGGACCTTGGGGAAGTTTTCCTTGATGATTTCTTAAAAGATACTGTCCAGGCTCTTTTTTTTCATCACAGCTTTCTGGAAGATCAATAATTCTTAGATTATTTCTCCTGGATCTATTTTCCAGGTCAGTTGCTTTTCCAATGAGATATTTTACACTTTCTTCTATTTTTTCCTTCTTTAGATTTTGTTTGACTGATTCTTCATGCCTCATAGAGTCATTAGCTTCTACTTGCCCAATTCTAATTTTTAACAAATTATTTTCTTCAGATAGCTTCTGCATCTCTCTTTCCATTTGGCCAATTCTACTTTTCAAGGGTTCATTTTCTCCTATTAGATTCTGTAATTCTTCTCTTACCTCTCTAAATTTGGCTTTTAAAATCCTCTGAGCTCTTCCAACAATGCTTTTTGGGCTTGAGACCAGATCATATTCCCTTTTGAGGTTTCAGATGCAGGTATAGTGTCAATGTTATCCTCTTCTGAATTTGTATTTTAATCTTCTTTGTTCCCATGATATGATTCAATGGTCTTTTTTTTTACTTTCCTAGCTTGTTTCTTCATGGTAGCTGCCTTTTTCCTGGCTTTTTAAGTGGATCTCTGCTTCTGGGGCCCAGGGGGCTCTGTCCCAAACTTGTTGTGTTGGGAACTAGGAGACCAGTTACTGGCTTTGTGTGCTGTGGCCTCTGATTTTGTCAGGTAGAAGCTAGATACTGCTGCAGCTCACCTGATGCTGAGCTGAAGGTGGCTGGTGTGTGCCTAGAATCGAGGCCCAGTGAAGTCTTTCTGAGTTTCCCCGAGGGGGTCACAGTTGGAGGTGTGGGGGACGGATGGTCTGGCTGCTAGAAGTCTTGTCTTCCCCTAGGGCTGCACTATATAGCATGGATGGTCTGAGCCGTACATCTGTGCTGGTGTCTGCCAGTTCCCCTGGCTGTGCAAAGGCACGCCTAGGGTCCTGTTGATGGTGTTTGCTGGCTCCACCCCCCCTGGAGCTTAGGAACTCCTGCTCTTCTGCTAAGGTGGGGCTTGCTGAGATGCCTCCCTTCCTGTACTGATCTCCTTCTGTCACCAAAAGAGGGGCCTGTCTCCCCAGCCTCCCAATCTAAAAGACTTTTGAACCCCACTTCTGGCTCCTCTATTTCAGGGTTTCTCCTAGGGCAGTATTCTCTGGGTTATTCAAGGGAGGGACTAGAGCTCTTAGAGTTCCCTGGGTCGTCATGGCTCCCAGAAGTTCAAGAAGGTGAGTTTCAAACCTTTAGACTGTGGACTGTGGATAGCTCCAGGAGTAGCTGCTGCTGCCACTGCAGGCTCTGCATTTCTGTCTCAGCTAGCTCCAACAGACCCCTGTGCCCAGGGGCCTGGGGATTGCCACCACAGTCAGTGGGCGAGGTCTACTCCGGTTTCGGTATGGTGTTCCTGTGTGGTTCCGCACGCTCAGCACTTTCCTGGCCTGGTACAACAGATCCCTCTCTTTCTGGACTCTCCTGGCTTGGAAGTCTGCCACATGTTTCCTAGTGGATTCTACCTCTCTCAAAACTGTTCAGATTCACTTCTCAAGAGGTATCTGGAAGAATTCGAGAGAGTTCAGGTATGTCCCTGTTTTCACTCCACCATCTTGGCTCTGCCAAATCTTGGGCATCATTAAGAGGGACATGGCTACAGGAATAGAGAGGTGATAGTCTTCTTATATGTATTTTATTTTTTTCCCCAATATCGTGTTAAAATAATTTTTAAACTTTTTTTTAAAGGTCTGAGTTTCAAATTCTATCCCTCCTTCTCCTCCCCACTTCCTGAGATAATAAACAATCAGATATTGGTTATACATGTACAATCATGTAAAACATTTCCATACTGGTCATTTTGTACAAGAAGACTAAAATAAAAGAAAAAGAATGAAAGAAAGTGAAAAATAGCATGGTAGGGGCAGCTAGGTGTTGCAGTGAGTAGAGCACCAGCCCTGGAGTCAGGAGGACCTGAGTTCAAATTCGGCCTCAGACATTTGACACACTTACTAGCTGTGTGACTTTGGGCAAGTCACTTAACCCCAATTACCCTGCCTTCTCCTCTCCAAAAAAAAAAAAAGGAAAAAGGAAAATAGCATGCTTTAGTCTGTATTCAAACTATATCAATTCTTTCTCTGGAGTCAGATAGAATACTTCATTATTAGTCCTTTGGGATTGTCTTAGATCATGTATTGCTGAGAATAACTAAGTCATTCAGAGTCCTTCATTTTACAATATTGCTGTTACTATGTACAATGTTCTCCTGATTCTATTCACTTCACTTTGCATCAGTTCATATAAATCTTTCCTGGTTTTTCTGAAATCATCCTGCTTGTCATTTCTTACAGCACAATAATATTCCATGACAATCGTATACCACAGCTTGTTTAGCCATCCCCCAATTGATGGGCATCCCTTTGATTTCTGATTCTTAATCACCGCAAAAAGAACTGTTGTAAATATTTTTGTACAAATAGTCCCCTTTCCCTTTTTCTTTTGATCTCTTTGGGATATAGACTTGGTTGCTATACTGCTAGATCAAAGGGTATGCACAGTTTTATAGCCTTTTGGGCATGGTTCCAAATTGTTCTCCAGAATGGCTGGATCAGTTCACAGCTTGGGCGTTGAAAGTCTTACTGTATTCAGCCATGGTCAGGCTTAAGCCTGATGGAGAGTATTGCGTACAGTTCCCATAACCCTTCTAAGATGACCAGGTGGTGGGAAGACTTTACATTGCAAAGGGTACCCTCCCCCATTGTCTTTCTCCTTTTTTAGGAATGTTTGACTCATCACAGGTCTTAGATGAGATGAAATTCAACAGCTTTTTTTCCTTCAGATGATGTGGAGGACCACTAGTAGAACTTCCCTACCACTAAATCCTGCCGCTTCCCTCATCCTCTTCTAGAACAATATTACCAGACCTTTTTTCTCTAACTTAAGGACCCCTGGGCCTTTTTATCAGCCCAGTGTGGTACCCTTAGGAATTTTGAGTCTTTCTATCTGTCCTGTAGTTGAACTTTCTTTCGTGTATTTTTCCCTCAATTAGAATATGAGCCATTTGAGAACAAAGACTGTCTTACTTTTTCAATTTGTATCCTTTGCACAGAATGTGGTATATAATGTTTAACGAAAGCTTCATTTATTCATTCATTTATTCATACATTTGTTCATTCATGGCCCCATGGTTTAAGCAGGATACTGATGAGCTGGAGAGTGTCCAAAGGGGGGCATTCAAGATGGTGAAGGGCATGGAGCCATTGGGGGATCAGCTGAAGGCTTTTACCATGAAGGCATGTTAGCCTACAGAAGATAAAACTCAGGAGAGACAATATAATTGTCTTTGAGTATTCGAAGAGCTGTCAGATGGAGAAGGGATTAGACTTGTTCTTTTGGGGCCAGTAATGGTGGAATTCATAAAGAGGTTAGTTTAGGTTTGATGTGAACTGTCCAAAGATGGGCTGGGCTGCACCACAAGACTGGGAGTTATCCTTTCCTGGATATCTTCAGCAAAGACAGGGTGGCCAACTTGTCAGGTGACTTTATTTGCTTAAAACTGCACCAAGACTTTTAGGACACCCTGTGTACTGGGGATTCCTTTCATGTACAGATGAGATTAGATGGTTTACAGCTCTCAACTCTCAAATCTGTGCTTCTGTGATTGTTTCTGAGCTAACCCTTTGCCTCCTGGCTCATTAGTTGGTGAGCATTGCCAGAAGGACAAAAGATGCCAGAAGAACCAATAGAGCAATGTACTTCTGCTCAGAAGTTTCAGAAATCATTACATTTCAACTCCGAGTTTAGCACTCTTGCAAAGAGAAAGACAAATGGCGGCCAAGGGATTAGAGCTTTTCCTCGCTTTATGTGCTCTGTCCCTTTCCCCTCTCCTCTTTGCAACCTGGGGATTGTATTTTCCACAGCATGTAGCTCATTCCTGGGCTCAGAGGACATACTCCATCTTTATTTGTTGGTGGAGAGGCAGTGTTGTTTGGTGGAAATACTACTGTAGACTTCGAGTCAAGAAGGGTCTGAATTTGCATTTTGCCTCAAGCAGTTACTGTGAGATCATTTGCAAGTCATTTAACTTTTCCCAGTCTCAGTTTCCTCACCTATAAAATGGGCATAACAATATTTTACAATCTGCCTAATCCAGTCCAATTCAACAAGGCATTGGGCTAGATACTGAGGCTATAGATAAAACTAAAAACAATTGGTCCGTTTAAGAAACCTGCATTCTCCTGGTGACATACACCAAGTAAACAGTTAAGGACATATAGGATAATTGGCAGATGGAAAGAATGGTGACATAAACTGTACCTTACAAGAAGCTAGGAGTTCTAAGAGGTTCTAAGGAGGTCTAAAGTGAGGAAGGGATAAACCTGAGGCATGGAGGATAGAGGATGGTACGTGCTGTGGACGTGCTGTGGATGAACAGTAAGGAGGCTGCTTTGACTAGAATGTAGAATGCTTGAGAAGGGCGGTGGGGGGGGGGGAGGTGGAGCAGAGAGGAGGAATGGTGATGTGTAGTACAAGACTTTGGAATCAAGCTGAGGACTTTGTGTTCAGTCTTAGAGGTAATAAGTTCCTGAAGTTCCTTGAACTTGAGAGTGAACCAGTCAAACTTGCAGTTTGGGCACGTGGTTTTTAGCTGTCTTTTGGAGGACAGGTTGGGGAGGGGACAGACTGGAACCTGAGATTACAATTAGGAGGCTGTTATCATAATCTATATGAGAAATGATAGGGGCCTGAAAGAAGATGGTGGTCATGTGAGTTGGATGGATAGAAGAGACATTGGGGAGATAGAATTGAGATGACTTGGCCGCTGTGTCGCTATGAGAATTGATTGAGAGAGACAGAAGAGGCAAGGATGGCTCAGAAGTTGAAAAGTGTTTTTATAAATTCTATCTAAAGTGCTATAGAAAAATGAGCTCTTGCTATGGATTAACTTGCTTGAATCTGTCCATGTGTTTTTTGAGATAACTCAAGTGCTCACTTTAAAGAGAGACCATTCCTGATATTCACCTTCTTTCTTTCCTGCTTGTATCCAAACAGACCCAAAGAAGTGGACACACCAGAGATGGAATTTTAAGTAGCTGCCTCATGACTGAGAACACATGCTCTCCATCAGAGGAGAAACGTATATTCTCCATGATGAATTCACATTCTTACCTGTCATGTGAACCAGAATACCCTGCACAATTGTCTTCTTCATTATTAGGGTGATTCTTTTAAGATTTATTTCTATAATTACTTTGCCATTATATGTTTTTATTGTCATTTAATTATATTGTGTTTATTTATTATATTTAATATAATTTGTTGCTATTATTTAATTTTGTTACTACTTTGCCATTTGGGTGCCCCTAACCCTTTGTCCTTATACAACTGGAGGAAAAATAGTGTAAAGAAGGTGACTGAAGGAAAGAAAGTGTTTGAAGAGATCTCTTTGACTTGTACTTACACAGAGATTACTCTCAAGTCAAGAAAGTTTGCAATTTGTATGTAATACAAATGGTATGGAACTATAACAGAAACCACCCTGGCATACCCAGGATGGCTGCTAGTGCAGGTTCTTTTATCTGCTTTACTAGGAAAGGCAGCTGTTTCAGGTGTCAACATTCTTCTTTAATTACATAAAATACAAACAGATAAAATACAGAGCAGAGAAATAAAGACCAACAGACAGGGCTCCCAACTGCCCCAATCAAAACAATATTGCTATACACTTTACATACACCACTGGATCAAGAAAGCCTTTACCTCTGAGCAGTTGGGGAGCTCTGAGCATACGGCCACTCAGAGTCTTGATCAAGGAATGACAAGCTCCTTCTTGTAAGCAAGCCCCCAAAGCAAAAGCTCACCTCTCAGAATATATGCTCTTTCAGCTAATAGGCTCAGAGCCAGAAGGCATCACAACCCTCCTGACTCAGTGCCTAATTAGAAATTAGCAAAAGGTGTGTAAGCCTTCCTACAAGCAAGCAAGCTTCCCTTAATGGGCTCTACATGAGACCTATTGATGGGTGTGGATGGTCTTATTCCCCATTAACCTTACAGGAATCCCAGAGTGAGATAGGTAAGGCCATGCTGTTTGCTCAAGAATAAAATTTAGTGGGCATAGGCATTAGGAATATCAGAAGGATGGTGCCAGGAATGCTTAATTTAATGGTTTCCTTTCCTTAAAAAGTTCTGGTGTGGAGGAACTGAGGGAAAACCAGAACTTCTTTAAGTAATGTGTTAGAATAATTCCTCACATCATGTTTAATGGCTTGAAAAGTGATTCCCTACAGAATCTCTTATTTTATCCTTACAACAACCTTGTGAGGCTGGCATAGCAGTTATTCTCATACTCATTTAACAGACAAGGAAACTGTGGCTCCTTTATGTAGCTTGTAAGTAATGGAGGGGGCAGTAGGTGGCAAGGTGGATAGAATGCTGGGCATGAGTCAGGAAGACTCATCTTCCTGAGTTCAAACCTGGGCTCAGATATGTACTAGTTGTGGGACCCTGGGCAAGTCACTTAACCCTGTTTACTTCAGTTTCCTCATCTGTAAGATGAGCTAGAGAAGGAAATAGGAAATCATTCCATTATGTTTGCAAAGAAATCCTCATAATGGAGTCACAGAGAGTCGGACATGACTGAAATGACTGAACAACAAGAAGTAATGGAGGCAGGACTCAAACTTGAGTCTCTTGGCTCCCAGGCCAGCTTTTTTTCATGACACTGTTCTTAGAACATCTTGGAGGCAACAAGGGATGGATAGGTCCTTATTAGTTACTGTTTTCCACCCATGGCCTCTCTTGTCATCTCTTACCTTTTCACCATGTAGAATGGAGAGACTAGAGTAGTACAGGTAACATGATTTCTCAAGGTCTTTTGACATCAACCTCCAAACTCCTTTTAGGACATTTCCCTCAGTTTGGTAGGGTTTCTGTTAGGAAAGCATTTTCTCTATTGCTAACAGAGAGAATTTTTTCCCCTTTGCTACCTCATTCAGTTCCTCTAGTCATCCCTCTCTAAACAATCTCTGTCCCATTTTTGGGTTAACTCCCTTCCTTCTCAGAAGCAGTTATATTCCCCTTTGTCATAGGGCCAAGCTAAACATATTTAGGACTATTGTGTTTTTTTTTCTTCGAGTTTACTCATGAGTCAATATCTCTTGCTTTTTAATCATTTTTGTTTTGTGAATGTTTGGCAGGCAGCTGGAAGCCTAGATCTCAGATGTAAGACAAAAAGACCTTAAGAACAGGACCAATACTGTTGTCAGATTACCTCTTGCCTGATTTCTACCCTCTGGGCCTGTGAAGTCTGGCTGGGTGGCTCCCACTCTGTGGGTCCTGGGTGGGGCCTTTAGCCTCTTAGGTGAGAAGGCAGCTCCCCTACCTCAAACTTCAATCAGAGATTGCAACCTTTAGTTCATGGACTCTGGAGTTTTGAAAATTCCTTTGCTAGTGTGGTGGGTGAAAGATGAAATGGCTGAGGAAACAAAGGCTCATTTCATCCTTTATCTGCCACCCTAGGGAATTCTAGCTAAAAATGTGGGCTATAAGCAGTCAATGACAGAATTATTGTATGATAAAATCACAGAAATAGAATTACAGTCAATCAATGATAGTTGAACACTTCGATTTTGGGGAAAATTCTAGGATAAGTCATTAAAGAGATGGCTGCTAGCATCTAGATATGGAAACAGTGTTTTACCAAAAACCAGCATGGCTTCATCAAAGACAGGTCATGCCAGACTAACTTCATTTCAGTCTGCCTGGACTATAAGTTTATTGAAAGAAAAAGTTGATTTCCTTCTATTTGTCCTGTTCTCCAGTAGCATTTATTACTAGTAAAGAAGTAGAAGCAGGTAAAATTTGGTTTTGGTTGCCTTCCAACTCATCTTTGCTCTTTGCCACTTAGAGGCAGCTAAGTGGTACAGTACATAAAGTACTAGACTTAGAGTCAGGAAGACCTGTGTTCAAATCTAATCTCAGACACTTAAACAGCTGTGTGAACTTGGGCAAGTCATTTAACCTCTATTTGCCTTGGTTTCCTCAACTATAAACCAGGGATAATAATAAAACCTACCTCCCAGGGTTGTTGTGAGGAGAAATAACATTTGTAAAGGGCCTGGCATATAGTAGATGCTTTAAAAATTCTTATTTCCTTCCTTCTTACCCCAATATGGTTTTCTCCTCCTTTCCCCTCATCCTGGGCTCTAATACTCTGCTACAACTAATCCATGAGGATTAGTTGGACCTAACTTCCTTTCTCTGCACAGGCAATTTGATAGCCTGGCTTTTTCTCTTCCACTGAATTGTGAATTAATTTATCACACTGACTTAGTTTGTTGCCCTATCCTAAATAATGCCTTTGCATTTATTTTTGGAGGCAATTGGCATTAAGTGACTTGTCCAGGGTCACACAGCTAGTAAATGTCTGAGGCTAGATTTGGGCTCAGGTCTTTCTGACTCCAGAGGTTGGTGCTCTGTCCACTGTACCACCTGGCTTCCCCTAATATCTTTGCATTTTAAAAGGGACTTTCACTATTGTGGCTGTGAAAAGTACAGCAGATTTGCTGTCAGAGAACTTGGATTTGAGTATCAGCTCTACAACTTACTACCTCTGTCATCTAAAGGACCAACCAGAACTCCATGAGATGATAAGGAATATTGGAACAAAGTCAAAAGCTTAAAAAAATAAGAGAAAGTGAAAGACATCTATTATCAAGAAAAAACTGACAAGGAAAACAAATTGAGAGATAACTTAGGAATAATCAGATTCCCTGAAAGCCATTACCAAACAAAAAACCTGGATATAATTTTGAGAAATCACAAAGCAAATTGCCCAGATATATCAGAGCCAAAGGAGTGGGGGCAAAGTGGAAAATAGAAAAAACTAATGGAATTTCTCTTAAAATAGACATTAAATTGAAACCATCTAGGAAAAACATAATTAAAATACAGTGCCTTCAAGTCAAAGGAAAAAGAAAATTTGTAAACAACCATAAAGAAATAATTAAAATGGAAAACATTTGCAAGCACCCATAAATAAATAATTCAAGTAGCAAGGAACCATAGTCAGCATCACACAAGACTTGGAAGCAACTATTTTAAAGGAGAGAAAAATCTTAGAATGTATATTCCATAAGGAAAAAAAAGTTTATGGGTTTAAATCAAGAATAACTTACCCTAAAAACAGAACATAATTCTACAGGCGAGGTGACAGGAATGGACCTTTAATAGACTACGGTAGCATTTTTCAAACTTTCTGGTCTCAGAACTTTCCATTTATACTCTTAAAAATTATTGAGAACCCTAGAAAGATTTTGTTTACATGGATTATATCTATCGATATTTACCATAAATAAATTAAAATGAATAATTTAAAATATATATTAGTTCATTTAAAAATAACAATGAGAAACCCATTCATGTCAACATAAATACTATTGAAAATAATACTTTCCACAACAAAAAAGCATAAGATTGGTATTATTTTATATATTTTTGCAAATCTCTTTAATATCTGGCTTAATAGGAGATAATTGTATTTTTATGCTACTTCTTCATTCAATCTTTTGTGATATATTGACTTGGTTGAAGTGTATGAAGAAAATCTGTCTTCACATAGATGTGTAGATAGAAGAGAGAAGAGTATGTTAATAGGCAAATAACGTCTTAGTACTATAATGAAAGTAGTGCTGACCTTGCAGACCCTCCCAAAAGGGACTTATAGACACTTAGAGGTCTGTGGACCACAATATGAGAACAAATGGAATTGAGGAATTTTAAGAATTCCTGATTAAAAGACTAGAAGTGAGTAGAAAATTTGACATGCAAGTACAGGAGCCAAGAGAGGCTAAGAAGAGGATAAATGATAAAGAGCATACCTTTTGCTAGGATAAGAAAAATATCCCTTTAGAATTACATTGTCTTTAAGGGTCACAGAGGGAGTTAAGTAACATACAAACACGGGGCCTGGGAGTGGTTTGATTCTGTTTGGTTGGTTTTAAGGGATGAAAGAAAAGGGAGGTAACAAGGAACATATAGGGAAGAGATGAAGAAGGGGTAAAAGTTACTATTTTACATAATTGGGGTGAACAAGAAAAAGAGTGTGCAAATATAGAGGAAAGGGTAGGCAGAGTGGGCATTTCATGAACCCTACACTTATCTGAACTGGAGAGAGGACTATTGAACACATACACATACGGAGTTTGTTGTAGAAACACATTAAAGGGGCAGCTGGGTGGCACAGTGAGAAGAGCACCGGCCCTGGAATCAGGGGGACCTGAGTTCAAATCCAGTCTCAGACACTTGACACATTTACTAGCTGTGTGACCTTGGGCAAGTCACTTAACCCCAATTGCCCTGCCTTCCCCCCTGCAAAAAAAAAAAAAAGAAACACATTAAAGTCAACCAGAAAACATGTGGGGCAAAATCAAGGAGGGAAAGTTTGAGTAAAACAAAGGTCAGCTTTGAAAGTTGGATAATAAACAGGACTAAAAATGAGAAAATGTAAGAACTAGATATTGGGATCTGGGTTTAATGAATAGAGGAGGAACAGAGAAGAAGGAACAGATAATGTTATTTATAGTTTGCTAGTGCTGATTTCATCTCTTTCTCTACTTTCTTTGCAAAGAGGGAGCTAGTGGGAAAAATGTATAAAATGATATAATAGAGAGATGTATATGTATGGGTGAATCCAACTGTACGTGCATATATATACATACATATACACAGACATATATGCACATGTGTATGTACGTGTGTGTATGTATATACACACATATTGTGTGTGTGTATATATATTTAAATTTGTGTATATATATTTACATACAGTTGGATGATGCTTCCCAATTCAATTTGTTATCCTCCTCCATTTGCTGGGTGAGTCCATCCCATTTCCATTCACTGGGAATAAGATATGTATACACACATGCATACATTCCTATATACATACATGTATACATAAACATATATGTGTATATATATATCTCCATTGGAACAGTTAGTTGGTGCAGTGGATAGAGTGCTAGGCCTGGAGTCAGTAAGATTCATCTTCCTGAGTTTAAATCTGACCTCAGATACTTACTAGCTGTGTGACCCTGGGGAAGTCACTTTACCCTGTTTGCCTCAGTTTCCTCATCTGTAAAATGAGCCAGAGAAAGAAATGACAAACCACTCCAGCATCTTTGCCAAGAAAACCCCAAATGGGGTCACAAAGAGTTAAACATGACTGTAACAACTGAACAACAAAATCTCTCGATTATATCATCTGATATATAAATATATGCATGTATATGTATATATGAGCATATACACACATGTAGATAGATAGACCCCCCGAAAACATGGAGGAGGGTAGCAAAATGAATTGGAGGTCAGTATCCAACAATATGATTATCATATTATTAATCTGAAACAGATTCACACAGAGTTAGGATGAGAGATTAGATGAGAATTTATTGCACCTTCAGATGAACTACAAAAAAAAAAACAGGGGTAGCAATTATGATCTCAGACAAGGCAAGAGTGAAAGTAGACACTGTTAAAAGAGACTAACAGAGAAACTACATTATGTGCCATAGATAATGAGATAAAATCAATTCTTATCATATTTACGCTGAATGCTATAGAATGTAAATGCTTAAAGGTGATTTATTAAGCACCTGCTATCTACCAGACACTGTGCTAAGTGCTTTACAAATATTATCTCATTTGATCCTCACAACCCTGGAAGGTAGATGCTATTATGATCCTTATTTTATAGTTGAGGAAGCTGAGGCAGACAGAGGTTAAATGATTTACCCAGGATCACACAGCTAGTAAGTGTCTGAGGCCAGATTTGAGTTCAAGTCTTCCTGACTCTGAACCCAGTATACTATCCAATTCCATAATGGAAAAGTTAATTGAATCACAGGGAGAACTATAACTCTACAAGTATAATAGTTGAGGTCTTCAATATATCCTCTTCAGACCTAGTCAAATCTCACAAAAAGATAAATAAGAAAGCTGCTAAGGACCTGAATGGAATTTTTTTAGAAACTGAATTTGATAGCTCTCTGGTGTACTGAAATAGGAAGAAATATACCCATTTCTCAGTATCACAAAATATCTTTACAAAAATTAACCATATGCTAAGGCATAAAAACATGAAAAATAAATATAGAAAAGCAGATATATTAAATGCATACTTTACTAACTACAACACAATACAAATCACACTAAATTGAGGGCATAAGAATGTATTCAGATTTTAATAGAAGCAAAAAAATTCAGTCTTAGAGAATTTGTGGGTCAAAGAAAAAAAATCAGAAAAATAATAGATGATTTAACCAAAGAGAATAATAAGACAACATGCCAAAACTTAGGGGATGTAGTCATTGTAGTCCTTAAAATAAAATCATATCTCTAAGCACTTTCAACCACAAAAGAAAAAATTAATAGGAAAAAAACCTAGAAAAAGAGTAAGAAAATTAAAAAGTGAAGTGCAAAAAGAGAAATCTTTAAGATTTAAGAGAAAGAAAAGATATACAATGTTGAAAATAAATAAATATTGCCATTATATTGAGAAATAAAACTACTGACTGCTTTTTTTAAATTTTGTTTATTTAATTCTGCACCTAGGAAATAAAACAAACATTTCCATAGCATAGTAGAATAGAAAAAAACAATGATTGCATATGAAACTGCAAATCTATTACATACAAGTTGCTATCCTTTTTAAATATATATTAAAGTTATCGTGTAACTTTCTTTTTTTTCTTCCTTCCCCCCACCCCAATGGCTGCCATTAGATACAAATACACACACGTATGTATGTATGTAAAATCGTTCTATACACACTTGCATTTCTTAGTTCTTTCTCTGGATGCAGATAGAATCTTCCCTTCTAAATCCTTTGAAGTTAATTTGGGTACCTATAATAGGCAAAATGACTTAGTCACTAAAGTTGTTCTTAAAACAATATTGATATTAAAGAGTTCTCTTGGTTCTGCTTATTTCATTCTTCATTATTTCATGCAAGTCTATCCATGTTTTTCTAAGTTCATCAAGCTCATTTCTTATAGCATAGTAATCTTCCATCATAATCATATACCACAACTTGTTTAGCCATTCCCCAATTGACAGACATCGCTGAAATTTCCAGTTCTTTACTACCACAAAGAGAACTGCTATAAAGTATTTTAGAACATATAGGTTCTTTTCCTTTTTCCCTTAATCACTTTTGGAAACAGACCTAGTAGTGTTGGGAATGATTCCATATAGTTCTCCAAAACGGTTGGATCAGTTCACAGTTCCACCAACAGCAAATCAGTGTCCCAATTTTTGCACACCTCCTCCAACATTTGTTACTTTCCCCTTCAACCACTTTTAGCCAGTCTGATATGTGTAAAATGATCTCTCAAGGTTGTTTTAATTTGCATTTCTCTAATCAATAATGATTTATAAATTGTTTTGATTTCTTTGTCAGAAAACTGTCTGTTCATCTGCTTTGATCATTTATCAATTGAGGAATGACATGTATTCTTATAGATTTAGCAAAGTTCTTTATATATTTGAGATATGAGATCTTTATCTGAGAAACTGTCTATAAAAAATCCTGGCCATTTTCTTGGAGAAAAAAGAGACAAAATTCATTAGATATTGGTTGATCTGGTAATAACAGAAAAAAGTGAAAAAGGAAGTACCTAGACATTATTTTGTCCAATTACAAACAACTGATAAACGAAAAGCATGAATATTTATGAAAATATAAAGTACTCAGATGAGTAGATGAAGAAACAGAAAAGTAACTAAATCTCAGAAAAAGAAATGAACAAGCCATAAAGCAACTCCCAAAGGGTGGAAAAACCTGGGCCTAGATCTGTATTTACAAGTTAATTCCATTAAACATTCAAAGAACTATTAATTTTATTATTTAAATCATTTGTAAAGACAGAGAAAAGGGGGAATCAAACAAAATTCCTTGTGTGAGATAAATATGGTCCTCATACCTAAACCAAGAAGTAAGAAAACAGAAAAGAAAAAGTGTAAAACAGTATCTCTAATGAATATTGTTGCATAAATACTGAATAAAATATTTTAAAAGAAGCTGCAACAGCATATTTTAAAGGTTATATATTATGACCAGGTTGGATTTATACCAAGAATACAGGTTTGGTTCAATATTAGGAAGATTGTAAATACAACAGACCATACTAATAAGAAAAATAATATAAATCACATGTAGAAGCAGAAAATCTTTTGACAAAATGCAACATCCATTTATTTAAAAACAAAATAATACAGTAACAGACCATTCTTTGATATAAGTGCTATCTATCTAAAAGTAAAAAATACATACATATACGCACATATACGTATGTATGCATAGTGCTAGCAACCTTTCCAGTAAGATCAAAGATAAAATAAATATATCTATTGTCCCCACTATTAAATATAACTTTACCAGTCCTAGCTACAGAAAAAGAAATTTAAAGAATAAGGATGTGCAAAGAGGAAACAAAATTACCACTTTTGTAGTTAATATGATGGTCTGCTTAGAGAACTCTAAAGATTCTGCTAAAATTAATTGAAATATTTAATACCTCAAGAAAATGAGCAGAATATAAAATAAGTTCATGAAATCATCAGCCTTTCTGAGTATTACCCAAGAGGAAGAGATAGAAAAAAATCCATTCAAAATAACTACAGAATGGACAAAATATCTAGGATTCCACCTGGCGATACTCATACGTGCAGAAATTATATTAATACAACTACAAAGCACCCTTTAAAGACTATAGACAAATAATTGGAAATATATTAATTGTTCATTGGTAGGCCATCACAATACTACTTAAATTAATTTATAAATTCAATTCTATCCCGTCTAAACTACCAAAGGATTACTGTATAGAATTTCCTTGCTTTGTTCTCTTCACTAATTCTTTTCTCTTTCTGTCTCTTTCAAAATTTAATTCTCTGATTTGTGGTCTATGTCCTTATTTATTTCATTGCTAATCTTTGTATTACTCATATAGTTAAATCTTCTGAATTATCAGGTTTGAGCTCCTTTTTTTGGTTGTTTTTTGGAGGGGATAAGGGAAGGCGACTGGGGTTAAGTGACTTGCCCAAGGTCACACAGCTAGTACATGTTAAGTGTCTGAGGCTGGATTTGAACTCAGGCCCTCCTGACTCCAGGGCCAGTGCTCTACTCACTGCATCACCTAGCTGCCCCCTTTTTTTGTTTTTTGTTTGAGCTCCTTCTAACCAATTTCTATTTTATTACCCATAAAGATCCAGACCTACCATCCCTTTTATTTTTCTATTGTAACTCACTCATAGAAGTAGCAGTTCATGAGGAAAATTATGTGAAGAGAAGCAGTGCCCCTATGGTCCAATTCCATCATCTCGTCTGTTGCCCCAACCCCAATTTTTCTGTCCTTCCTATTGGCTATGCCATCTTATATCTAGATCAATGGATGTCCCTTATGCATGTTAGTTATCCCCTAGGAGCTAAGAAGCTTACATTTCTCTTCTCTTGGGCTAGGATGTTGTACTTGGAGGCACAATACTTTCTCAGAGAAAGTAGTCCCCCAATGCAACAACTCCTAGATCAGGGGTGGGGAACCTGTGGCCTCAAGGCCACATGTGGCCTTCTAAGTCCTTGGGTGCAGCCTTTTGACTAAGTTCAAGTTTTACAGAACAAATCATTTTATTAAGGGGATTTGTTCTTTGAAGTTTGGATTCAGTCAAAGGGTTGCACTTGAGGACCTAGAGAGCCACATGTACCCTCAAGGCCACAGGTTCCCCACCCCTGTCCTAGAATTAAATCTATCATAAGGCTCCCTTTATCCATCAAAAGAATAGATCTCTTCCCTTGTGGTAGTGCTCTTGAGTTGGACTCCCTCTCTCCCTTGGTTTGGTAACCCCCTTTTCATCTTCTAGATTCTATCCCTTCCTTCTGCAATTCTTCTATAACATCTCTTGTCACCTAAGACTGTAGGAGTCATCATCTCTTCACTGTTAACCAATGGATTTGTGTCCTCAACTCCTCTCCTTATTTATGTACCTTCTCACCGTGCAGTTTTGTCCCACAAACCCACTTGTAGCAGGATAATGGGGTTTAGTCCATACTTCAATTCTTCTCCTCCATCTTCACTTCTCCCATTGCTAAGCTTAGGAGATACCTGACTTTATTTAAAGAGCATTGCCTGGGGAGATAGAAGCCTGGGTCCTAGTACTGCTTCTTTCGCTGGTATTATTGTGACACTCAATGACTCATTGTGTTGGCAACCAAAAATGGGCTCCTTAGCACTTAGTCAACAAGTGCCCTTGACTAGTTTGGCTTTTTCCCCTGAACTGAATGCTATTTGTATGTTGGACTGGAGTAAGCTTGTCGGCCCCTTCACCTTGCTTCCCTTGCTTAAGCTGATGGAAAGAACCTGTGCTTTCCCGGTCAACCCCTTCACCTTGCTTAAGCTGATGGAAAGAACCTGTGCTTTCCTGGTCAACCCCTTCCCTTGCTTAAGCAGATTGAAAGAACCTGTGCTTTCCCCGGCGTGCCTTACACCCCCGCAGAAGCCGGATGGTTAAAAGCAGCTCCCGTTGGAGCCAGAGGCTGCTATAGCCACAGCTACAGCCACAGCCACAGCCACAGCTGAAGCAGGAACTGCCAGTAGCAGAGCTGACCTACGGGAGGAAGCTAAACAAGGACTTCAGGCCAGTGGGTAATCTTTTTACCATAGAGGGGGAAGCATGATTTTGCTTTACACAATCATGCTTCTCTGTAGCCTCCTGGTTACTCTTTCAAGGCGTACTTATTGGGCCTGGAAGCTTTTGATCAATATATCAAAATGGGGTTGCTGGTTCATGGGTTGGTTACTGTGGAGCCTAAATATATGTTTTGATTCTTCTGCCTTCTACTTTGAGAGTTTCTTATATCCGGCGGTTCTGAACCTTTCAGACATGTATATGATCCTCTTTGAGATTATAAACTCTGCCCTCCTAATACACTCATGTCCCTTCTCTGGGCTTCAGTATTCTTATCTTTACATGGAAGGGTTTGTACTAAATAGCTTCTAAGGTCCCTCCTAGAACTAAGAGTCTGTGATGCTGAGTGAGCTGCTTCCCAGGCCAAATCTCCCCTTCTTAGGGTCAGGGCTGCCATTGATTACAGGTTTGGGGCCTGGGCACTTAGGCCCCTTAGAAGAGGTTTATGGAGTATTCTTACTTAGTAAAAAAAGTATAGTAAGAAATAATAGTTACATGTGTTGAGGTTTTACAGAATGACTTACGTATATAATCTTATTTGGTCTTCACAAGAGTCCAGCGAAATTGGTAGAATTTATTACCTCCATTTTGCATGAGGAAATGCAAGATCATACAGGGTCAGTAACAGATGTGGACTTGAATTCAGGTCTTCTGGTTCAAATTTCAGTATTCTTTGCCCTATACTGCACTGCTACCATATGTCTCTTCTCTCGTCAACATATGGGGAAATCTGACATCTCCCAAATCCATGTCCAGTTCCTAAGGGTTTTGTTTTTACTTGATTTGCTCCTCTTAGATGACCTTCTCTGTAAGTTTCTTGACCACACAGGCATCCATTATGTGTCATAGCAGGTAGTGAGGCTCAAGGGTTAGAAAGCTGGTAGAATCCTAGGATCTGAGAGGTGGACTGGGCCTCAGAAGTCTTCTAGTCCAACTTGCACCTGAGCGGGAATCTTTTCTATATCCTTAAAAAGAGAACACACAGCATTCAGTTAAAAACATCTAGTTAGTATATTGGTAATTAAGGTGGGACTTTTCTTTTCAACTGTTCTCTCTTTTACCATGTGTCCTTGAAGAGTCTAGCCTTTGTTTCTTTGATTAAATTAGGAGTCTTTGATAGCCTCCTTGTCTCAAGGAAAAACCTGTTTGCATGGGTTTGAGTGACATGTTTGTGATGCCAGAGGCTTTTAGGCCATGTGGATTTGAGTCCCATATTTGTGATGCTTTTAGGTCATGTGGGTTTGAGTTGCACATTGTGATGCCCTTTGACCCTGAACAAGATATATAAACCCAGAGGTTGGAGTTCTTCCTTGGGCCTCTCAGTCACTGAAAGAGTGGTGTGGGACTCTGGGCAGCTGTCTTAAGAGTCCCCCGGGTTGTAAACACAGATGTTGCTACTTCCCTGGTAACTATGAATTGTGATTTGGTCTGTTTATATTGTGTATGTTTGTAATTTGTTTGTATTTGCTCTGAAACTCAGGTTGCTGGCTTTTCCTTCTGAACTAAGTGAATATTTGTATGTTGGATTAAAGTGAGATTGTTAACCCCTTAAAGTTACTTTCCTTAGTAAAGCAGATTAAAGAACCAGTGTTATCGGCCTTCTGTGTGCTGGTTGTTGTTGCTTTTACACAGCCACAGTAGTTGCTAGCAAGATTGTTGCTACAGTTAGGTATAACTTTCTACACCTTCTCAAGAAACCATTGTATTTCTGGATAGTTATAATTGTTAGTAAGAATTACCTTACACTGACACTTTATTAGGCAAGCTGATCTCCCAGAATGCCCATTGGTTTGGACATCTGGCCCTGTCACTAATTTGGTGTATGAACCTGGACAATTCACTTAACCTCTCCAGGATACGGTTTCCTCATACTTGCCCACCTACTGGGGACTTGTTGAAATCAAACAGGATAACAAACATAAAAGCAATTTGAATGAAACATGCAAGTGTGAAGTGGTAATATCATAATTGGTTTCAGAGATCTTATTTTGATGGCCACAGAGCAGATATAACTAGACCAACCCTAGATACCTAGGGATTAGTTCCAATAAAAGATTTTTAGAAGTAGAAAGGACTACATACACAGAGTGGAATGAGGAACCAAGGATAACAAATTTTGACTAATTCTAAAAGAAGAGTCAAGATGTGGATAGAAAAATGGACTTAGAGTCATGAAGACCCAGATTCAAATCCTACTTACCAACAGTAGGGACCTGGGCAGGTCACCCAACCTCTCTAAGACTCAGACAACTCTCTAAGACTATAAATGGTAGGCAGGCAGATCTTTTCCTATTGACATAATCAATCAGGTAGGAGCCAGGGGGTTGCGTTATATTACTGGCCCTTATATTTGCTACCTTGACTTTGGGCAAATAAATCAGTGGTTCTCAAAGCGTGGTCTGGGGGTCCTTTGGGGTCCCTGCAGTCCTTTTTGTTCAGAAAACATTTATTAAGTGCCAGGGACTGTATAAATCACCGGGATTACAAAGAAAGGTAAAAGATAGTTCCTGCTACAGCCCTGTACCCATCAGATTGACTAAAATAACAAAAAAGGAAGATGACAGATGTTGGAGGGGTTGCAGGAAAACAGGTACAGTAATACACTGTTAATAGAGCTGTGAATTAGTCCAACCATTCTGGAAAGTGATTTGAAACTATACCCCAAAACCTATTAAACTGTGCATACTCTTTGACGCAGTAATACCACTACTAAGACTATACCCCCAAAAGGTCAAAGAAAGTGGAAAAGGTTATATATGTACAAAAATATTTATAGCAGCTCTTTTTGTGGTGGCAGAGAACTGGGAACTATGGGGATACACAATTGGTAAATGACTGAACAAGCTACAATATATGAATGTGACAGAATACTATTGTGCTGTTAAAAAACTAAAAAAAGTTATGAAGATGGTTTCAGAAAAAACTTAGGAGACTTATAGGAACTGATGCAAGGTGAAGTGGGCTGAACCAGGAGAACAATTTATACAGTAACAAGAAATGTAAAAATAATCAACTTCGAAAGACTTAGAAACTCTGATCAACACAATGACCAAAGAGAGCTCAAAAAGGACTCATGATGAAACAATCTATCCACTTCCAAATGGAAAGCTGATAGATTCAGAGTACAGATTGAAGCATATTTTCTTCTGTTCCTTTCTTGCTTTTTTTTTGACAGGCTAATGTAGGAATTTGTTTCCTATGACTATATATATTTTAATGAATTCTGTTTTTCTGGCCTTCACAAGAAAAGAGAAAACTTAGAATCAAACATTTTAAAAATTGAATTAAAATTTTTTTTATGCCCTCACTCTCAAGGAGCTCACAGTCTAATGAGAGAGGCAACATAAAAAACAACGTATACAAGCCAGCTATATAGAGGATAAATAGGACATTCAGAAGAGGGAAGGCACTAAAATTAAGGGAGATCTGGAAATGCTTACTCCAGAAAATGAAATTTTAGCTGGGATTTGAAGGAAGTAAGGGAAACCAGGAGATAGAGATGGAGAGAGAGAGAAAGAGAGAGCGCAAGCGAAAGAGAGCAAGTGAGCATTCTGGGCATGGGCGAATGCCAGTAAAAATGCCCATTTGGGAGATAGAACATGTTTTCATTTCTAATATGGCAAATATCAGTAAATATAATCCATATGAACAAAAATTCTTTGTGGGGGGGCCTCTTCAATATTTTTAAGAGTGTAAAGTTCCTGAGACCAAAGAATTTGAGAACCACTGGATTAGATTATAATCTAACCCCCCTTCTAGCTCTAAATCCTATGATCATGTGAATCAGAGAAATAATACTGTACTTCCTCCCTTTCCTATTCCCCTTTGTCTGCCGCAACTCATGAAATTTTCTGATTGTACCTTTAAAACTGGGTTAGTAAAACCAGGCAGTTTGGCTGCTGCTGCATATAGGGGAAGTGTGCTGCCATCCAAGTTGATGGGTCTCTTTGCCTTTTTTTTCCCTCCTAGGTGATAGATGGGCCTCTGTGGGACACTCATCCTCTCTTCTTCTTACCCCTACTTACCTGCCCTGGAGCTATCCTTTTTGAAGTTATTTCTGCTTCTGAGTGAATTCACTCTGTCTCTCTCAAGGACACACAAACATAATATGAACAATGTCTGATAATAACTACTTTTGCAGGGAATCAAAAGATCCCCAAACTGCTTTCACAAAGAGCAGGGGGTGCTTTGGTCAGATTGTTCAGAGCTGGATTTCTGAACGGCAAAGAGAAAGTGAAGCTCTGAAAGTTTTGGCTGGCAAGCACCTTGCCCGTGGGGTTCAAGGCTCCCAGTTTACTCCTCTGTACACCCTCCCCAATGCAACGTTTTACATGGAATGGAAACTTAAGTGCTCATTTTGGATCTCCAAGCAATAAAGTCAGAAAGGGGCCTTAGAAATGAGTGGATTTCCCATGGACATTTATGGGGGTGGTGGTATTCTTTTATGGATTCCTCTTCGAGGCAAGTATGTTGGATGGGAAAGGAGAAGAGAGAAAGGGAATAAGCATTTATATAGTACCTACTATGTGCCAGACACTGTGCTAAGTCCTTTTTACAATTATCTCATTTGATCAATAATGCTGCTCATGTTGAGGCCAATGAGCAGGATTTTATAACCTGGGGTCCATACACTTAATGTTCTTGCTTTAAAGTTTTTGATAATTATTTCTGTAATAGATTTTCTTTGTAATCTTAGATATTTTGTTTCTTACATTTTAAGACTGATAAGAGTTCCAGGGTACAAAAATAGTCCTAGAGTCAGAAAACCCTGGGTTTGGTTTTGGTTTCAGACACTTACTACAGTCACCATTGCTATTGACCTGTGGTTCCACTCAGAATTGTTATGATTCTAGAACTCCCTAAGCAAAAGCTTCCTTATCTGGTCACTACATTCTCCTCCCTCATACCTATTCATGTCAGCCCCATCTCTCTCCTGCCCCTATTTCACTTTATCTTCCTTTTCCATGGTCCTTTCTGGAAGCCTGCTCTTTTATTAACAAACTGTCCTTTGTATTAGACATGAGCACTGCCCCCTAGGAAAAAAATATTACATATATCATACATGACTATATTTATATCTTTTAAATATTTACCTTTTATCTATCTATATCTTTTAAAGAAGTACTTGAAAGCTTAGGTGAACTACCCACAAGAAATTCAATAAAACAAGGCTTCAAATCTCAATCTATGGAGAGTCGGAAATTTTTTTTTCAGTGAATTGCATCAGCCTCAGCCAAGTGACTGCTATCGATATTCCAAATATAAGCTGTTCTCCCTTTTAAAAGAGGATGTGAAGGGACTCACCACAATTCATGTTATCAGGAACAATGAAGTATTTTTAAAAAACTGAAACAGTTGCAACGAGAAATAAAAAAATACGAAGTGGTAGAGGGGAAACTGGACCATTGTTAGGAGGTTCGAGCCTGGCATGATGTCAGAGAGGAACAAGAGAAAGAAAAGGACAACTGAAAGCTTAAAACTAAAAAGAATGAATCTCTTCTTGAAGAGGAAGGAAATGGATGTTCCAAGGAGGAAGCAAATGCATATCCTCTAAGGAGTGGCAAAGTAGTGGTGCGGTAGAAAGAACAATGGAGTTGGAGTTAAGAGGATCTGAGTTTGAATTCTGACTCTTCCAAAAATTAGCTGTTGTCTGACCAGTACGTGTATCCAAGACATGATTGAGAATCTCCCCCAAACTGTTAAAACAGATGATGCTTATCAATTTCTGAGGATTTGTGTGAGAACAAAATGCCAGAAGGAACCTAGAAAGTACTGTCAAAGGTTATGAAATCTTAAGGAACTGAACACCATAGAGCCATAGCTTATGTCTTCATTACTTTCCAATGAAGGCAAGGGATGAAGTAGAGAAAAATTAATTTGGTATGTGAACACCTGGGGCCAATCAAGTCTCAAGAAAAGCTCTGTCTTCTTTTAGGTAAAACTTCCCCATGTTGGGGGTGGGGTCAGGATAGGGGAAGATTCCAGAGAAACAATGATCCTATCACGCTAAAAACCTACAAATTCAGACAATCAAAGAATAGTTCAATGAAACTGAAAGCAACTGATAAATAAAAGTAGGAACCTAAGAAAATAACAAGAAAGGTAAATCATTAGCTAGTCTATTTTCTAAAGGGAAACCAAATCCTATGCCCTCACCAGCCCTCAAATAGAACCCCCTACCAAAGAAAGGAAAAAAAAACCTTTGGAACAAATAGATAAAGTCAAGCAGAATAAATACAAATCTGAAATATAAAATTTTTCATTATCAAAATTAAAAGAGGTTAACTCACAAAATGAAAGATATTATTAAAAACAATTCCCTCTAATTACATGTCAACCAATTTGATAGCTTTAAGAAAATGGGTGAATAATTAAAGAAATGAAAAATCCCCAGGTTAGCTGAAAATGAAATGAATCGAAATTTTTAAATTTTATTTTTTTCATTTTGAATTTAAACATCAAAAAAGATAATTTCTAAACACACAGAAAAATGCAGATTATTCCATATGAAATTGTGAATCTCCATTTTGCCCAATTTATTTTTGAAAAATATATAATAAATTCTACACATCACCTTCAAAACTGTCATTCTTACTTTGCTTCCTTTTGAATGAATTTTCTTCTTTTCTTCTCATTTAAAGATGTTTAAATCAATCTCCTTTTAAAAATTTATTATTCCTATCCCATCATCATCCCTCAAATATACCTCTCCCCCAAAGAAAGATTAAAAAACTCTTGTAACAAATCATTATAATCAAGCAAAATGAATACACAGCAACACTAAGTCAAAAAATTTATGTCTCTAGACCTTGTATACATCATTTCTCTCTTAGGAGGTAGCTAACATGCTTCATCATATGTTTTCTGGAGACATGATTGGTCATCGCTCTGATCAGAGCTTTTATGCCTTTCAAAATTGTTTTTCCTTATAATATTGTCTTTGTATAAATTATTCTTTTGGTTCTCCTCATTTCACTATGCATCAGTTCATACTACCCAGAATTCTCAGAAATCAATCACTTCTTTTGCTATTTCTTATAGTGCAATAGTATTAGTTTACATTCATAAGCTAGTTTATCTAGCCCTTCTCCAATTGTATAAACAGTGATGTTAAACATTCCACATAGACTCCAGTTCTTACCATTTCCTTTTCCCTCCTTTTAATCCTGCCTTCAGTATCAGGAAGTTTGTTTTGCTTAAAACAATTTCCTTCACATAATTATCCTTCCTCCCTCTCTCTCTCTCTCTCTGTCTCTCTTTCTCTCTCTCTCTCTCTGGTGCTTGTTTCTTCTCCCCTTCTTGGAATGTTAGCCCTGTATCACCATATATCTCCTTCCAACTGTCTAATAAACTTATCTTTTTAGTCTTCTCTGGAATCGTTTTTTCATAGTTCCTCCTCAGCTCTTTGCATCACAAAATGCTCGAAAGTTCTTTGTTCCATTTAAGTTTCATTTCTCCTCTTGTTGGATTATATTTAGCTTTGCAAAATAAGCTATTCTTGGTTTTAAGGCAATATATTTTTGCCTTTTGGATATCGTATTCTAATATCTCCTATCATTTCTAATAGAAGCTTCAAGAAATGTTGTGTTAGATTGGCTATAGCTACTCATAATTTCTTTATACACTCTTGTAGTATTTTTCTTTGACATGGGAGCTCTGGATTTTTGCAATGATGTTCTTGGGACTTTTTCTTTCACAGTTCCTTTCAGGAGGTGATCAGTCAATTCTTTCTATTTATTTTTCCCTTTAGTTCTAATAAATCTGAGTAGTTTTCACTTGTGATTTCTTGAGTATCTGGTCTTTTAAAAAAATCATGGATTTCAGAATTCAGTGGTTTTCAAATGATCTTTCCTTGACCTTTTTTGAGGTCTGCCGTTTTGTATGTCAGATACTTTACATTTTATTCCTTTTCTCAATCTTTGTTCTAATAGTACTTGCTGTTCATGGAGTCATTAATTTCTGTTTGGTCTATTCTAGTTTTGGGGGATTCCATCTTTGGTAAAGTTTACAATGTAATATTCTAAGTTAATTATCCTCCCAATTTTTTCCCCTTAAGAGCTTTTATTTAATTTTTATACCTTGCTTTACTTTTCTAGTTGTTTATGTACTTTTTGTGTAAAATGATTTTTTTCTTCTTTGAATCTCTTCTTACAATTCTCATGGAGTTAATTTGCAATAATGTTTTATACTAGACTGGATCTTCTTTGATTTACTCATCTTGTCAGCTTCAGTTCCTAAGTTTGGGTTTTGTACTGGAGCCAGGCTTCTCTCCTCTCTTTTATTTAATTTTTTATTTAGTGCTTTTCATTTAGTACTTGTGGAATATCAATTTTTTTTCTTTAGAGCATGGGCCCTGGAGTCAGGAGGACCTGAGTTCAAATCCGGCCTCAGACACTTGATATACTTACTAGCTATGTGACCTTGGGTAAGTCACTTAACCCCAATTGCCCTGCCTTCCCCCCCTCAAATTTTTTTTCTTTGAGTCTCTGATTGTAATTATCATGGAGCAATCTATGTTTTAGGGGATCTGTAGATTGGTAATAATTTTTGTTGCTGGATACTGCCTAACTCCACATTTAGTTCCTAAACTACGGATTTGTGTCAGGACTAGGTTCCACTATCTGCTAAGCTTTTGAGTGGTGTGGTTACCAGACTCTCCCTGGGACCCTTATTTATTTGTATTGATGTCCTGAGGTTAGGGCCTTCTCCCTACCCCCTTGGATCTTGGTAGTTCAAAGCACTTAATCTTCGGAGCCTTAGGGACATTAGAACTCCTGAGACTGGGCTGATCTGGTCTGAATGCTATGACATCACTTTGGTTATCATCTCATTGCTTGCTACTGCTCCCTTGAGGTTTCCAAAGTGCTTTTCCTGGGACTTCCTCACAGCCCTAGGACTTCCTCAAGGGAGCCATCTACTCTTCCTGACTCTGGACATAGATTCTTGTTGGCTACACATATTCCATCTCTGGTTGTTTTTATACTGCCTTTGCTTAGGAGCCCCCCTTTCCTATCACACTTAGGATACTGGCTGACTCTTTGTGTAGTTCTAGGCCAGAAGAAGTCACTTAGTGTAGTTTCTCATTGCATTTGTTGATAATTATTTGATTTGGTGTGAATTGTAATGTTTTCGCAGGAACAATAGATAGTAGGCATCTGGGCATCTTCCTCTTATTCAGTTGACCATCTTGTCAAGAATTCCAAAAATTCCAAAAGTAACCTCATTTCAAAGAAATTGAAAATACTAAAATTTAAGTCCATAAGGAGGGACAAACAGAACCATTTTTATTAAACAAGTGAATTCTATCAAAGAAAAACTAATCCCAATATTATTTTTTTTATTTTTGCAAACAATTTATATAAGGGATTGTATTAATCCCCTCTATGGTACAAATGTGGTCTTAATCCCTAAACCAGGTAGAAACAAAGCAGAGAAAGCAAATTATAGTCCAATGTCTAATGAATGACCAAAAAATTAAATAAATTATTAGCAAAGAGACAACAACAAGATATTAAAGTGATTATATATGGCATAAGCATGCTTAACAATAAATAGCACAGTAGCATAGTAAACAATAAATTAAAAGACCTTAACTAGTGGAACAAGGATTATTTATGTTGGGATAACTGGAAAATCAGTCTGGTAGAAAATCAGTTTAGAGCAAAAGTCTAAATACTGTGTATTACATAAATAAAAACAGACTAAGATAATTGGAAAGCTATTAGTTGCTCATTGGTGGGCCATTCCTATGTAATAAGAGGGACAGTATTACTTATATTAATTTACGGATTCAATACCACACCAAACTATCAAGGATAGTACTAGAAAAATAATGACAAAATTTATCTGAAGGAACAAAAAGGACAATAAAAATGAATAGTAGAAAAAAGAAGGAGATATAGATAAGCAGGATAGCTTTGAAACTAATGTTTTGAATTTATTTTATACTTTTAAAATGTAAATTATATGAAATAGATAGTCATGGTTCATATGTAATATCATTTTTTCTAGTCTCCTTATTAATTGAAATTCTCCTGTTACTGTTTGTCAAATTCAAATTCCATCATAAAAAAAATAGTCTCCAATGGCTTTTTCTAAGGAATATTTTGTTTATCTTATTTAGTCATACAACATACACATACAATAACAAGCTCCAAATGGATACGTGACCTGGAGATAAAAAGCTATTTCACAAAGAAATTAGAGGAACAATGAAGAATATACCTTTTACAACTATGAAAAGGGAAAGAATTGTTTTTTTCCTTTATTTTAATTTATTTTTATTTTTATTTTACAACACTCAGTTCCACAAGTTTTCGAGTCCCAAATTTTCTCCTCCCCCCTTTTCTCCTCACTCCTCCCTCCAAGACGGCATGTAATCTGATATAGGTTCTACATATACCTTCACATTAAACTTATTTACACAATAGTTGAGTTATAAAGGAGAATTATAACCAATGGAATGAATCATGAGAAAGAAGAAATGAAACCAAAAAAGAAGGTTAAAAAAAAAGAGAGCAAATAGTTTACCTCAATCTGCATTCAAACTCTGTAATTTTTTCTCTGGATGTGCATAGCTTTTTCCATCATGAGTCTTTTGGAGCTGTCTTTGAACCTTGTATCGCTGAGAGGAGCCAAGTCTACCAAAGTTAGTCATCACAGATACTGTGTGTCTGTAATCGTGTATAATGTTCTCCTGCTTCTGCTCCCCTCACTCAGCATCAGATCACATAAGTCTTTCCAGGTTATTATGAAGTCTGTCTGCTCCTCGTTTCTTATAGTACAATAGTATTCCATTACGTTCATATAACACAACTTGTTTAGCCATTCATTCCCCAACTGATGGGCATCCCCTTGATTTCCAATTCTTCGCCACTGCAAAAAGAGCTGCTATAAATATTTTTGTACATACTGGTCCCTTTCTCACTTGTATGATCTCTTTGGGATACAGCCTTAGAAGTGGTATTGCTGGGTCAAAGGGTATGCACATTTTTATAGGCCTTTGGGCATGGTTCCAAATTGCTCTCCAGAATGGCTGAATCAGCTCACAATTCCACCAACAATGTAACAGTGTTCTTATTTTCCCACATCTTCTCCAGCATTTATCATTTTCCTATTTTGTTATGTCAGCCAAACTAACAGGAGAGATGTGGTACCTAAGAGTTGTTTGTATTTGCATTTCTCTAATCAATAGAGATTTAGAGCCTTTTTTTCACATGACTATAGATATCTTTAATTTCTTCCTCTGAAAGCTACCTGTTGATATCCTTTGACCATTTATCAATTGGGGAATGACTTATATCCCTATAAATTTCTCTCAGTTCCCTGTATATTTTAGAGATGAGGCCTTTATCAGAGACACTAGTTGTAAAGATTCTAGGGAAAGAATTGTTGACCAAACAAGTGGTAGAGCAGGTCACAGAAGATAAAAGGGACAACTTTGGTTATGTAAAATTGAAAAGCTTCTATATAAAATTAATGAAGTTAAAATTAGAAGAAAATAGTTAGTTGAAAAGCCATTATTTGTGACAATTGGAGCAGCTAGGTGATGCGGTGTGTAGTGTGACAGCCCTTGAGTCAGGAAGACATAAGTCCAAATATGGCCTCACACACTTACTAGCTATGTAACTCTGGGCAAGTCACTTCATCTTGTTTGCCTCAGTTTCTTCATCTGTAAAATGGGCTGGAAAAGGAAATGGCAAATCATTTCAGTAGCTTTGCCAAGAAAACCCCAAATGGAATCATGAAGAATCAGATACGACTGGAACAATTGAATTACAACAACAATATTTGTGACAAGTTTTTTTGAAAAGAGTTTACTATTTAAGATACATATGGAAGTGATTCAAGTCTATTAGAATGAGCCAACTGATAAACATTCAGGTAGTTTTCAAAGGAAGAAACTAAGCTTTCAATAGCCATAAGAAAAAAATGCTCTAAATGACTAATAACATGAACTACAGAGAACCAATGCTAAAAAAGACTGCAATACAAAATAAATCCTTTAATACATATCTATATAGTCCAGCAAAACAAATTCCCACATTAGTCTTTTTTTGAAAATGTGTCTCTTTCTGTATTTTAAGTTCATTACTTCTTTGTCAGAAAGTGAGTGGTATGTTTCTTCTTCATTCTTTCGGACTTGTGGTTTAGCGCTACGCTGATCATTGTTTTAAAGTCCTTCAAAGTGTTTTTTCTCTGTAATGTTGAGATTTTTGTCTAAATTATTCTCCTAATTCTCACTTTGCTGTGACAGTTTCATCTGAAGTTGACATTTCATAATTTCTTACAGTACAACAATATCCCATCGCCTTCATATGTCACAATTTGTTCAGTCATTCTCCAATAGTTGAATACACTTTTAGTTATCAAGTTTTATCTACAATATAGAAAGAACTGCTATAACTATCTATAGATAGGCAGATAGATAGATAGATAGAGCCTTTTCCTCTTTCTTTTATTTCTTTGGGGTAGAGGCCTAGTAATGCTATATAGCTGAATCAAAGTGTATGCACTTTCCTCAACATAGTTCCAGATTGCTTTGCAGGATTATGCTTTTATGTTACAAGGATTTTTTTAAATAGTGGGGCAGGGAATTAGGGGAGAGACAGAGAGACAGAGAGAGACAGAGACAGAGAGGCTAGCAAAGATGATGCCAAGAAGACAAAAAGTAACTGAAGTAACTGAGTTACTGAAGCTTTTAAAAAATGCACTCTAGTAAATAGAAGATTCATAAGGAAATAAAGATAAGCAGGATAGCTTTGAAACTAATGTGCTCAATTTATTACATACTTTTAAAATGTTAATTACATTTAATAGAACTCATGGTTCATATGTAATACTATTTTTCTACTCTCCTTATTTGTTGAAATTCAAATTCTTTTTTTAAAAAAGTAGATTCTAATGGTCTCTTCTAAGGGATACTTTGTTTATTTTGTTTAGTTATTACATCTTTTTGAAGATAATGAAATGGCTTTTGAAAAAATACTTGAAACTCAGAGGATTTGACTTCCTGAAGGTCAATTAGCTATTATATGTTAGATACAGTACTAGAACCTATCTTTTGACTCCATGTTAAATATTGCCTCCTTTGATGCACAGTGCATACCATTCTTGTGGCATTTACAACATGTAGCCTTCTGTGGCAGTTGGTTTTATTTTTTTGGTTCATGTCTCCTACTCCTCTGTCCCCTACACAAGTACAATGTAAACTCCTAGAGGGTAGAAATCAATCTTCGTATCCCCCATGTTTTGGGGAGGATTTCCTTAGTGAATATATGTTGAGTAAGTGTATGATGGGATGACTTGAAAGTATGGAAAGTTCAGGGAAAATTCATTCCCACACTTAGAAAAACAACTCAAAGTTGTTGAACACTAATAGTATTCATTTCCCAGCTTGGTGCTCATCCTCCAACTTTGAGGGGTCACTCAAAATGAGAAAGGTCAAATGTTCTGCTGGCAATTCTTGGGATCAAATAAAATTCTCTAGCAGTAGGGAACATTGGGAGAAAAATTATAAACATTTGGAACATAGATTCATACAAAAGACCTTCGGATTCATACAGTACAGAAGTATGTAAACTGGAGTTCATAAACTTGTGAGGTTTTTTTATTTTACATTTTGTAAAGTATCCTTCAATATAGTTGGTTTCCTTTGTGATCAACTCTATGTACTTTATTTTATGCATTTATAAATGTTATTCTGCAAAATAGTCCATAGGCTTCACTAGACTGCCTAGGTGATCCATGACACAAAGGTTAAGAACCTCTTAGAACAACTCCAAGTTAAATAACTGGCCTAAGCCACATGGGTATTGAGTGGCAAAGCTGGGATTTGAACTCAGACACTCTAATATCTAATTCAGCATCCCATTCACTGCAGCAAATGCAGTCCTATTGTTAGGTTGAAAACTAAGGAAAGCCCCACATGGTTTATATATCAACCCCTGTCAGACTGTCAAACTTCCTTTTAAAAAGATAGTAAAGGATGCTGACCTGCTTCTCTCCCTCCTTTTCTTCTCCAGTCAGCGCAATCCTTTGTGCTTTTAGGAAGCTGCTGTTCCTGATCAACTGTTCACTGTAATTAAAGCATTACTTTGTTTCAATATTTATTCCTGAGACCTTGTGTGACATGCTAGATTCCTGTGGATGTAGCCAATGATTTTTATTTTATAAATATTACTTAACTTTACATAAACTATATCATAATAAACTATTTTTGCACCAAAAAAACTAAGGAAAATCTGCTTAAATTTTTGCTTAAAGATTATGCCTCATTGGCATGAAAAAAGTTGCCTAGGTGTGTTAGGCTAAAGAAATATATGAAGAATATAATTTTTTCTTCTCAAATAATAGGGTTCTGGAAAGTGTGACTAAAATAGATACTTCAGAAAAGATTCATCCCTGAAAAAAATGTCATGGAAGCATGAAATGTGAAATAGTCTCCGATCTAAACTCCACTTGAAGTATTTTGTAATAATTACTTTAAAAATTCCACAAAAGATGTCAATTATAGGAGCAAGCAAGTGCCATACTTCAAGGTCACATACTTTCTTCATTGGGGAAAAACCAGCTTTAAATCTTAGATTCTGATCTGAGGCTTTTTTCTTTTGTTAGATATGAGGATTAATTTTTTTTAAAGGGTAGAGCCAAGATTCACTGCAGAATAATGCCAAAGAAAGCCCAGGCTCAAATAGGATGCAAATTAACTCCCAGAAATACCTAACGATCCATTATTAACCACTTGGTCATTGTTAACGTAGAGATCTGGTTTTGAAATCTTCCTTATCTTCTTCCATGTGAGACTATGTGTATGTAGTTGACTTTATTCAGTACTTACCCAAGTGTCCTACAGGCTCTCTCTGTGTGTATGCAAGGGTCTCAAATCTCAAGGAATGCATAAAAGGTATAAACATTTTGAGGACTGAATTTTGAAGAAACTGAAACTTGTTGAGTACCAATAGTTTTTGTATCCAAACAAATTCAGTTGAGAAAGCTATTAGAGATATAGATATAGACAGATGTATCTTACATTGAAGCATATCATATGATCACAGATCTAGAGCATTTCTTATGGCACAATAACATTCCACATACTATAATTCATTCAGCCACTGAAATGATAGATATTGCTTTAATTTCTAATTCTTTGCTACAACAAAAAGTGTTCCTATAAATATTTTTTGTACAGATGGGTCTTTCCTTTTCTTATTTCTTTGGGGTATTTGCATCATAGTGGTATTACTATGTCCAAATTTACGCAGAAGTTAGTGACTTTCTGAGTATAATTTCAAATTGCTTTCCGGAATGATCAGATCAATTCACATCTCTATCAATAGTACATTAGCGAGCCCACTTTCCTGAACCATCCAATGATAGTATTTTTTTTCTGCTTTGTCGTCTTAGTCAATCTAATAGACTTATTGAAGATTGAGTACTTAATCTGTTCTTCTGATTAACTTTTCTAGTTTTAAATCAATACCAAGCAGTTTTGACAATTTCTTTGTAGTATAATTTCACATCTGGTGTTGCCAAGTTCCCTTCCTTTTCACTTTCCCTGCATTATTTTCCTTGAGATTCTTGACCCTTTTCTTTTCTAAATGAATTTCATTTTAATTTTTTCTAACCCTATAAAGTAATTCTTTGGTAGTTTGATTGATATGTCACTGAATAAAGAAATATGTTAGAATTTTAATTATATTGGCATGGACCAATCATGAATACTTAACATATTTAATTTTTTTGCATCTGTATTTTTGTAGGGTGTTTTGTAGTTGGATTCATATTGTTCTTATATATGTCTTGGTAGGTGGATTGCAAAATATTTCATACACTCTGTACTTATTTTGAATGGAATTTATCTCTCTTATTTACTTGTTTTGCTTGATAATATATAGAAAAGTTGATGATTTGTACAGGTTTATTATAAAGCTTACAACTTTGTTAAAGTTTTTCATTGTTTCAATTAATTTTAATTTAATTTCTAGGTTTATGTAAGTCAATTATCACATCATTTTCAAAACACAATAATTTTGTTGCTCCTTTTTCAATGTTTATTTTCTTTTTCTTATATCAAATAACACTCTTGAAAAATGAATTGCATTGCTTTATCCTTGATTTCATTGGAAAAGCCTCTAGCATTTTCCCTTTACAAATAATACTGAATCTTTATTTTATAGAGATATTATTTATCATATTAAGTTCCACTTATTCTTATGTTTTTTATTGTTTCTAACAGGAATTCATACGTCATAAATGTAATTGTCAGAAGCTGTTCCTGCATCTGGTGATGTAATTAGTACAATTCATTCTGGTTTTGTTATTAATATAGTCTATAGTCTTACAGTTTTTCTAATATTGAATATACCTAATAGAAATATAAACTGCTCATAGTGTCTAACCTCTTTAATATGGTGCTATAACCACTTTGCTAATATTTATTTAATGTTTTTGTATTAATATTAATTAGGGATATTAGTCTATAGATCCCTTTTTCACTTCATTTCCCCCTGGTTTGGGTATGAGGACCATATTTATATCATAGAAGGAATTTGTCGAATCCTTTCTTTTCTTTTTGCAAATAGTTTATATATAATGGAATCAATTTTTATTTGCATGTTTGATAGAACTCATTTATAAATCAATCTGGTCCTGGGTTTTTTTCTTTGGAAATTCCTTTATGGCTTGTTCAATTTTTTCTTCTTCTAAGATTGGGTTATTTAAAGCCTCTACATCTGGTTCTGTTAACTACAACAACAACAATGTTAGCTAACATTATATAGTACCTCCTATGTGGCAGGTGTTGTGCTAAGCACTTTATAAATGTTATCTCATTTGCTCCTCACAACAATCCTGTGGGTCTCCCAAACACTCTTTTAAAAACTTATTATTTATTTATTTATTTAACAGTTTTTAATTTTCAGCATTGATTTCCACAAGAGTTTGAATTACAAATTTTCTCCCCATTTCTACCCTCCCCCAACTCCAAGATGGCATATATTCTGCCAATCACTTTTAAGATAAAATTGCAGTGACCACTCACAGGCTTGATCTCACATGGAAGTTTTGACCTTCTCTATTTTTGATGGACTGGTTTGCTACTCCTTAGACAATTTACAGGTCATCTGCTTCCATGGGCTTACCATATTGGTGCCAGATTTCGTGTAGACACCCAATCAGCTCAGTCTACAAAAGCTTTGACCTCTTAAGCTCAAGAGATCTACCAGCTTCACCCTCCTTGGTAGCAAAGATTACAGATGTGTGCCATTATGCCTGGTGAGTTGTGGTCTTTTTGATGTGTTGCGTTTCTAGTTCTCCTCACCCCACCCCTATGCCTAACTCATCAATTTGTTCTTTATCTCTTTTGTTAATGAAAATATTTAGAGATATAAATTTTCTCCTAAGGACTACTTTGACTGTAAACCAAAAGTTTTGGTATATTATCTTATTGTTGTCATTTTCTTTGATGAAATGATCTATTGTTCCTATGATTTGTTATTTCTCACACCAATTCTTTTAGGATTAAGTTAATTAGTCTCTATTTAAGTTTTAATCCTTTCTTCAAAGACCCTTTTAAATCACAGTTTTTATTTCACTGTAGTCAGTAAAGGACATTTAATATTTATGATTTTCTGAATTGTTATCAGATTTTTAAATCCTAGTACATGGTCATTTTTTAAAAGGTGCAATGCACAGTTGAGAGATGTAAGCTCTTTTCAACTGCCATTTGGTATTCACTATTTAACTTTTCTAAAATTCTAATCAAATTAACTTTTTCCTGTTTATTTTTTATTACTTTTGTTCTAGATCTGAAAGGGAGGGGTCCCTTAGGTGCCCAGCTATTACATTCTTGCTATCTGTTTCTGTAATTCAATGAACTTTTTCTTTAAAAATGTAGACATTTTCTATCTGGTTTATATTAAGCATAAATATTATTTTATTTTCTATGGTGCTTTTGATTTAAAAAATTCCTTTTTTATCTCTTATAACCATATCTAATTGCTATAATTTTAGTTTACCTGATCTACAGTAAATTCTGATACAGTCTTTTAACTTAGTGTGAATCTTAAAATAAAATATTTTTGCATTATTCTTTCTAATCCACTCCACTATATATTTTTTATCTTATGGATGAGTTCATCCTAGGCACATTCTTATTTATGATTGTTAACCTGTAGTTTACTCCATTACATCCTTTTATACTTTTTCCTCAGTTTAACACTGATCCCCTTTTCATCAAGAAGAAGGAGAAGGAGAAGAAGGAGAAGAAGGAGGAGGAAAAGGAGTGATCAATGCTAGTGCCCTATAATGGAAGCAATATAATTCTGTTCCACTGTCCCTTCCTTCTTCTCCTTGCTCAGAACCTGATCCCTAGTTCTTATCCTGTATTTTTTTCTTTTAATTCCCCTTTCTGATCCAGTCTCCAAAGTTGAACTCTTTGTTGAGTGTTCCTTCCTTCCCCATGAATTACCTTTTTCAAATCCCTCTTTTTCCTTCTCTCTATTGACATCTATTTTCCTTTTGCATTTAATATATTTTGATGCCAAGTGTGTATGTGTGCATGTGTTTCATTCTTCTTTTTCTGACTCTGTTAAGTTTTATATGGTGGCCCCTCCTCCTACTCTTTCCTTCATGTTTATATATTGTTATTTTTACCCTGATTTTGAGAAATTTCAAGTTTCACCTCCTTCTTTCTCCTTTTCCCCTAGTGTGCTCCTTTCTCCTTCCTTTTCTTTGATTTTTAAAAATAATCAGAACAGAATTAATCCACTCCTAGGTCCTCTGTGTGTGTGCATGGTTTTTTCCCTCTTGCTACATGGCCCTTTAAGATATTAATATTTTAAAGGAGCTCTTGTTTCTTCTCTTTCTACTAGGATTTAAGTACTTTATTGTAAAATAGCCCCTTCTGTTTGCTCAAATGTATTGATCTTTTTAGATTTTGCTTGACTCCTATGGTTGCATTTCAAAGTTGATACTCAGCTCTGGTCTTTTCTTCAGGAATGCTTGAAATTCCCCTCTATTCCACTAGAGTCCCTCCATACACTCTATTCTTATCCCAACTTTGGTTTTCATGATTTTTAGTTCTCTCTCCTTATCTATTTTTTTTTTTTAGAGAGGGAAGGCAGGGCAATTGGGGTTAAGTGACTTCCCCAAGGTCACGTAGCCAGTAAGTGTGTCAAGTGTCTGAGGCCGGATTTGAACTCAGGTCCTCCTGACTTCAGGGCCAGTGCTCTACTCACTGCGCCACCTAACTGTCCCTCCTTATCTATTTTTTAATCAAAATTTTTTATAGTAGATGGCTTACATCTTTTTTTTTTCCAAACTGTTGATTTTGTTCTAATATTTCTTGCTATCTTGTAGACACCAAATTTAGTTTGGTTCATTCTAATTTGAATGGAGTCCATTTCTCGGTTTAGGTTTACTACCTTCTGCTCTAAGCTATTTCTCCTTGAAAGGTTTTCCTTCAAACCTCTCTCCCCTCCCCTATTTTTTCCTTTATGTTTCATTTAAGGTATTCTTGTCTTTGTGGCTAAGACATTTTTTCTCTTGGAAGTTCTTCTTGAAGTTGTTACGTTTTTATTTTCCTTTTCTGTATTAGACTCTATTGTGCCATTGGAATGGATCCATAACATTTCTCTGGGTCTTGGTTGATGTCTCCTTCTTTTTAGTCATATCTCCAGGCTCAGTATTCCTGATCTCTCACAGCTAGGTGGCTGAACTCTCTTTGGTTCTGATGTTGATCCCTTGAGCTCCTTGTGTTGGCTTTCGCTTTTTCTGGTGTGTCTGCTCTTAAAGTGCTAGTGCATTTCAGTGTCGCTCCCTCATTTCTTGGCTGTTGGGGTTAAGAGCACTGGACCTTTAAAGTACCTGGTGCATAGGGTTCTGGACTTTTAAGATCTCTGGAATACTCTATTGTGGGCACTACTATTCTAGTCTGGGTATCAAATTACATTTATATTATGCAATTTTTTCAGCCATTCCTCACTTGATGGGCATCCCCTTAGTTTCCAGTGTTTTTGCCACCGCAAAAGAGCTACATGTTTTTCTATGTGTGGGACCTATTTCTTTAATCTCTTTTATCTTTTAAAATCAATTTTATTTTATTTTCATCTCTGAATTCTCTCCTCCTCTCCTTCCCTTCCCATTGAGAAAGCAAGAAAAATGAAATCCATTTAAAAAATGTAAAACCAAGCAAAACAAATTGCTACATTAGCCATGTCCAAAAAAAATATGCTTCAATCTATACTCTGAGTCCATCAGTATTTCCACGATGTTTTATTGCTTTTAGGTAAATAGAAGACAGTATTAGTGATGAGAAGGTCATGAGACATACAAGTCTTCAGTAGTAAGTGACTGTTGCTTTTGCTATTTCCAACTCCATTTCTTCCAAGGACTCCCTGCCATATCTGATAGTCTGTGCCTACTCTGACATTAAAGTCACCTAGAATTACAAGTTTGTCCTCTTTTGACACACTGATGATGAGGGTCTCCATGTCTTCATAAAATTTTTCTTTGATCTCATCAGGGTTCATCATGGTGGGAGCATAGGCACTGAATGACGCCCCAACACCCACCCCTCATATATTTGAATCAATTCTTTACATATACTAGAAATGAGACTTTTATTAGAGAATCTTCCTGAAAAGATTTTCCACTTGCCTGTTTCCCTTCTAATTTTTACTTCATTTATTTTGTTTGCATAAAATCTTAAAAATTTTATAAAATCGAAATTGTCCATCTTATTATCTGTGACCCTCTTTATTCCTTGTTTGGTAATGAACTCATCCATAAATCCTAAGGGTAATTTCTTTCTTTGCACCTCTAATTTGTTTATGATGTTACCCTTGATGTCTAACAAGTAACATATGGTTTTGGTGATTTTTACTTTGTAGAATCGTTTGAAATCTGGTTTCCTTCTTTCTCATTTCTTTTCTCTCTTTTTTTTCCTTTGAGATTCTTGATATTTTCTTCCTCCAGATGAATTTTGTTATTTTTTTTTCTAGCTCTATATAATAATCCTTTGGCAATTTATTTTGTCACTAAATAAATTAATCAATTTACAGAATATTGTCATGTTTATTATACTGGTACAGCCAAAGAGGAATTAATATTTATCCAGTTTTAAGTCTATTTGTGTGGAGTGTTTTGTAGCTACATTAATATAGTTCTTGTGTGTTTGTTTTGGTAGATAACTTTCCAAACATTTTACATAATTTGTAATTATTTTGAATGGAATTTCTTTTCTTCCTATGAGATCTTATTGATATTTTACAGAAATGCTAATGTTTATGTGAATTTTATTTCTGAAATTTTTCTGAATGTTTTCATTAATTTTTAACTGAACTTTTAGTGTTCTCTAATAAACTATCTTATCATCTGAAAAAATGATAGTTTCATTTCCTCTTTGCCTATGCTTAATCTGTCAAAAAAAAATGTTTTACTTCTCTAGCTAGCATTTCTAGTACTATGCTAAACAGTAGTGAAGATAGTTATCTTCGTTTTGCCTTTGATCTTACTTTCATTTTTACATTTGAATATACACATATATGTGCATATGTGTGTGCATGTATGTTTATCTGTATATGTATATGTGTGTATATATATATGTATATATATATTTTTTTGTACATATACATTCATGTATAGAGCTATATCAACACCCAGGTACACACACACAGATACTGTGTTAAGGAAAAGTCCACTTATTCCTATGCTTTCTGGTATTTTTTTTAAACAAAAATTAGTTTTGGATTTTGTCAAAAGGTTTTTCATCATCTATTGTATAATCATGAGGGAATCAAAATTATCTTTGTTATTTATAGGAACTATTATATGTATAGTTTTCCTTATATGACTCAACCTTGGATCAATTCCTGGTATAACACCAACTTGGTTATATTATACTTTGTTATACTATACTTGGTTAAACTGGCTTTATCTTTTTGATATATTATTGTAGCCAATTTGTTGATGGCTTATTTAACATTTTTGCGTTGATATTTATTAGAGATGTCACTCTGGTTTTCTTTCTCTGTTTTGTCTCTCCCTGTTTTCAGTATTAAGATCATATTTGCTTCATTTCAAGATTATGGAAGATTCCTTCTTTTCCTTTTTTGTATAAAGTTTATGTAATATTGGAATTAATTTTTCTTTGAATATCTGACATAATGCACTTATACATCCATTTGGTGATGCCTTTTTTCTTTGAAAATTCTTTTGTATCTTACGCATTTTCTTTCTCAGATATTGGTTATTTAAATTAACTATTTTCTTTTACCTTAACCTTTTTCTTAGCCTTATATTTTTGTAAGTAATTCATTTCACCTATTATTAGTTGTGTTGGCATATATTTGGGCAAAATAATTTCTTAGTTATCTTTGTTTCCCCATTTGTTGTGAATTCTACTTTTTATTTTTAACATGAATAATTTGGTTTTCTTCTCTTATTTTTTAGCTACACAGGATAACTTTATTTTCTTAGTCTTTGTCCATCTTATTTATCAATCCAAAGGTTCTTTTATTTTAAATTTTAATAATATCTTTATTGATTTTCAGAATTTCTACTTTTGCTTTTAGTTGGAGGTTTTTTGTTAGTTTTCTACATTTTTTTTAGTTTCATGCTGAATTCACTGATTTGTTCTTTCTCTCCTTTGTTGATGAAAGCATTGAAAGACATGAAATTTCCTCAAAAGGAACTGCTTTAGCTTCACTCCATTACTTTTGGTGTGTTGTTTCATTGTTATAATTGTTTTTGCTGAAATATCTATTTTTCTATAATTTGTTCTTTGACCCACAAGTTTTTAGGGTTAAATTATTTAGTCTGCAATTAATTTTAATCCTTTTTTAAAAAAAAGTCATAAGTTAAATATAATATAATTTCATTGAATTGCGCTCAGTAAGGCATGGGTTTGTTTGTTTTTGGCTTTCCTGTATTTGTTTCTTTGTTTTTCATGTCCTAATATGGTCCATTTTTGTAACTATGCCTTGCATGGCTGAGAAACATGTAAATTCTTTTTGGTTTTCATTTGTTAATTTCTGGAGATCTATTGTTTATAAGTTTCTTAATGGTCTGTTCAGGGCCTTAACTTCTTTCCTTTTTTTTTTCTGCCGTTAAATTTGACTATGTCTGAAAGGGGTAACTTAAATTCCTCCATGATTGTAGTTTTACTTTCTATTTCTCCCTAAAAATTATCTTTTCTTTAGGTATTTTGATGCTATGCCACTTGGTGTATATATGGTAAGCAATGACATTGATTCATTTTCTATGGTGCCTTTATGCAGTACGTAGTGCCTCTGCTTATCTCTATCATTTTTTTTTTTTTTTTACTGGAGCTTTCTATGAAATTATTACTGTTAGCCCTGCTTTTTTTTTGAGTTCACCTGAATCATAACAGACTTTTTCTGGTTCTTCTTTTTAATGATAGATTAGTATTTATTTTTTAAGTGTCTAAAAAATATATCATTAAATTGTACTTTCTAATTTATTCGAGGTTCTTGTTTTATAGGTGGGTTCATCTTATTCACATTTGCAGTTATGATTGCTAATTGTGTATTTTTCTCAAAGTTATAATAATTGTGTATTTTCCTGCATTCATTCCTCTTTAACTTTTTTCCTCTTTTCACCCCCACTCCACTCTTTACCAAAAATAATAAGTTGGGAAAAGAGGAATTTGCCTAACATTTCTGATCTATAAATGGCACAATCTATTTCTTCTTCATTGCTCCTTTTCCTTTCCCAGGGCAGGTTTTGATTATTTCATTCTTTCATTTGAATACTTCTTTTACAACTCCTCCTCAAGCTTCTAAGTGGAGAAACCAGCTCAATTCAGTTTTATCTGGTGAAGGTCAAATATTCTGAATTAGTCTACTATCAGTAGAAGCACATGAGTTTTTGAGAATAATTGTTGTAGGATAGTTAACTGCTCTCTAAATGTTTGGTACAATTCTCTGTAATCCACCCAATCCATTAAATTTTTTTGAAATTGTTTATGGCTTGCTTGATTTCTGTTTCTAAGACTAAATTATTAAGATTATTATTTCTTTTTGTTGTTTCTATTAAATTGCATTATTTTGTTGTTGGTTTTATTGTTAAGTCACTTTTCAGCTGCATCTAACTCTCTGTGACCCCACTTGAGGTTTTCTTAGCAAAGATACTGGAGTGGTTTGCCATTTCCTTCTCTAGCTGATTTTACAGATGAGGAACTGAGGCAAACAGGGTTAAATGATTTGCCCAGGGTCATACAGTTAGGAATTGTCTGAGGCCAGATTTGAACTCAGGAAGATGAGTCCTCCTGACTCCAGACCCAGCATTCTATCCACTTCACCAACTAACTGCTCTATAAAAATGTAAAACATTACATTTTTAGATATTCAAAATTTTTATTTGAATTATCAATTTTGTTGGAATATAATTGTGGGTAGAATTTTCTTATAATTCTTTTTATTTTACCTCCATTTGTTTTGTACTTGATTGGCTAAGTATTTATAAATTTGTTATTCTTTTGAAAAACAGGTCTTGTTTGTTAATCAGTTCTGTAGTCTTGAATTTATTTCTCCTTTAAGTTTCAATAATTCTTATTTTGTATTTTCATTAGATTTGTTATTCATTTATTTTCAAGTCTTAAATTGTATACTAAGTTTATTGAGTCTTTCTTTTTCTCCTTTATTCATAGAAGTTTTCAGAGATATGTTTTCATATAAGTATTGTTTTAGCCACATTACAAAAGTTGCAGTATGCTGTTTTATTTTTATTATCTTTAATATAATCAGGTATGGGTTCTATGAATTCTTTGTTGACCCACTTAGTTTTATGTTATTATTAGTTTATTAGTTATATATATTAATATTATTAATTTATAACTTAGTTTTCCTTTAGGTGTGTATGTTTTGTTTCTGTTTCTTTTGCTCACTATTGATTTCATTTCATTGTGATCTGTAAAAGATACATTTTTATATCTGCTTTTTTGCATTTTTTGTGATTCCTTTATGCTGTAGCATAAAGCATTTCCATAAGGACATTAAGAATCTTAAAATTATGCATATTCCTTGCTATTCCCATCCAGAAATTACCCTAATCATCCAAATATTGTGTGTGTGTGTGTGTGTGTGTGTGTGTGTGTATGTGTGTGTGTGTATTGATAAGCAACTTGGCATAGTGGATAGTTAAGAAGTCCCATATTCAAGTTCAGTTCTGCCATATATGGGTTGTGTGATGCTATGAGAATTATTTAATCTCTCAGTGCCCCAGTACTCAGTGCTCTTTAAGAATATTAGATATAGAGAAAGTGTCAGTCTGCATTGGTAGAGAAATTTCCCCCTTCAGGAGTTCCTTATGCTAATAAAATCACAGGTCCAGTCTAATTCAAGTCATAATACTAATTAATTAAGCTTGACAAAGCTGACTAAAGATGAGAAATGAACAAACATTCAAAAATCCATAAGAATGAACAGATACTTTATAATAAATGAAACTGAATCAAAATCTACTGGGCAAGAGGAAAATAGCACAAATAATTCTGTAGGGCTCCTTGAAAAGAAAATGGAGAACTTACAGTACCTATAATGGTTCAGAAGAACATGAAAATGAAATGAAAATGTTGAAAAAAAAATAAAGACCAAGATTAGAGGCCTTAAGGAAGAAATCAGTGAGTCAAATCAGAGATTATGGAAGTTAGAAAAAGGCAGAGTCAGTTTCATAGAGTAGATTATTTGAAAAACAAAACGTCAAGATTAGAATACTGAAATGCTGAGTCACAAGGAAAAAAAATGAAACAGAATCACAACATATTTGAAAGAATGTATGAGAGCACTACAAAACAATAATACTGACATTGAAGTTAGGATGTGAAGTGATAAGGAGTATAAATCTTCCATAAAAATTTTGGAACAGAAAATCTTAATCTTGAAGAAAATCTTCAAGCAATCCTGCAAAATTTGCCTGAAATATTGGAAGCAAATGGCAAAGTTCGGATTGAGAGAATCTACAGAATATCAGCCCAAAGAAATTCCAAGCTTAAGTTTCCAAGAAACATTATAGTCAAATTCCAGAACCAAAACAATAAAGAACAAATTTTCAATGTATTAAAGAGGGGAAAAGCTCCTTCGAATTCCAAGAAGCATTGAGAATACTGTAAGATTACCCAGCAGTTTCAAGAAATAAAAGGAGAAAATTGAAATATGATATTCTGACAGGAAAGGAAATTACTTGGCACTGCAAATAGGATATCCTGCAAAGCTACACATGAAAGGAAATAATTGGACATTCAGTAAAAAGGAAGACTTTGACTTATTCCTCAAAAAGAACCCAGAAATAAACAGGGTATTTAACTTGCAAAATGACCCAACTGCAGAAAGTTAAATTCTTTCACATAGTAGTAAAAGCTTAACAAATGAATACTTATTTGCACATGTCTAGAGGCAGACCAGGACATGAATGTGAGAATGGGGGAAGCTATTTGTTCTATTTTCTTTAAACAACAACAAAAATCTCATCCATTTTCTGTGTATAAGTGAGAAGGCAAGCAGAGTATGAATGCACTAAGGAATCTGAGAAGTAAAATATACAATGGAAAAAAACCCTGAAGGATAAGAAGAGTATAAAAGAAGCAATTTAATATTTCAGATGGAAAGGCTTTTCTCCTCATTAATAAAACAATATTATAGGTAGTAGGATAATACAGAAAAATCACCTCTTAGATGAAAAAATGGAGGGGAAGACAAGGAAACACAGATAGCCAGAAGAACAATGGAAGGGAAGGATAAAGAGGAGCAAACATGAGAACCACAAACAGTAGAGACATGTACTGAGTAACCACATTAGGGGCAGCATCTTCTAGGAAACTGCTTAGGATATAATTATGTTTATTAAACATATAATATTATACCTATGTTATATAGGCCCATGGAAAGGTTGGAGAAAAAAGACAAAAATGAAACAGTTTTTATTCTCAAGGAGCTTATATTACAGAGGGGTATATATGTATATGTATATATGTATATATATACATACATATGTATGTGTATATATATGTATATGTATATATACACATACATACATATGTGTATATATATGTATATATACATACATACATATGTGTATATGTATATATACATACATACATATGTGTGTATATATATATATATATATATATATGGAAAGAGAGATTGAGAGAGAGAGAATATATACAAAATGAATTTGATAGTTTAAGGGAGCAGCACAGCTGCAGTAATCGAAAGAAGGTTCGTATGGGAGATGGCACTTGAGCTGAGTTTGGAAAGAAACCAGGGGTGATAAGAGGTAGAGGTAAGAATGTAAGGAATTACAGGCTCAGGCTAATGTTTTGCCCAGCCAGGGAAAAGGCATGAACATGAGTGATGGAACATTGTGAGATAGAGAAGTGTAATGGGCAGAGAGGTAGGAAAGATCCAGGTTGTAAAGAGCTTAGAATGCCAGAAAGAGAAGCTTATATTTGATTTTAGAGGTAATAGAGAGTCACTGGAGTTGATTGAATATTCTGGTGGCACGGTCAGTATACTTCACTTTAGGAAAATCGTTTTTAAGATTTTATGGAGGTTAAATTGGAAAAGAGAAAGATTTGATGCAGGAAATTCTGTTCTGTACTGTATTTGGTTCTTGTGTTTGCTCCTTTTATATTATTCCTTTGTCTTTCCCCTCTTTCTTCCCATCTAAGGGGTGATTTTTTTTCCTGTATTATCCTCATACATGTAATATTATTTACTAATGAGGAGAAAAGGTTTTTCCTCTGAAATATTAAATTGCTTCTTCTACATACTTCTTATCCTTCTGGTTTTTTCCCATTGTATATTGAAGTAATTCTTACACTCTTTAGTGCATTAGTAAGAGAGAGAAGTGTTACAAAAACCCAGAGAAAAAAGTATATACAGGTTGCGAAAGTGATGATAAGAATCAAATGCAACAGACAGGTCAAGAAGGCTGAGGATTAAGAGACCATTAGATAGATTTAGCATTCAAGAGATCGCTGGTAATTTTGGAGAAAGTAGTTTAAGTTGAATTATGAGGTTAGAAGCCCAATTCCAGAAGGTTTAGAAAAGAATCAGAGGATAGGGTGAGAAGTTAATGAGTGTAGGTAGCTTTCTCAAGGAGTTGGGCTAAGAAAAGGAGAAAAGATGCAGTCTGATAGCGGAAATGGCAGAATCTAGCAAGGTTTGTTTGCTTATCTTAAGAGGGGACTAGGGTGTGTTTCTACTTCTCAGGGAAGGAACTTGTAGGTAGGGAGAAATTGGATAGTAGTAAGTAAGAGGGGGAATTATAGGGGCAAACACCTGGAGAAAATGGGAAGAAATGAACTCTAGGGTATATGTAGAAGGTAAAGTGCTTTATCTTGTTAGGGAGGTCTTCATTTAAGACTGTTGTAAATGAGGAACTGATGGGGAATGAGGATGGGGGGCTGTGACAGGAAGTGAAATGTTACTTTTAGTAATGACCACAATTTTCTCAATAAAGTATGAGTCAAGGTCCTCTCTAGCCTTATTATTTATTATTACACTTCATGCATTCTACTGCAAAGGCAAAATTACTTTCTTGCCGTTCCTCATCCACAACATGTGTTCCATCCCCATTCTCTCCTAATTATCTCTTATTACTCCTCATTACTTTCTAAGTTTTGTGCAGCCTCTTATTGGCAAGAGGAATATTGGAAGTATGGTTTTTCCCTGATGGAGTAAGAGATTGAAGGATAATAGAAATAGGAAAGTGAGGGAAGTCCAGGGGTGTATGTGCTTGTAAATTCCAGGGGCCAGGTATTTAAGTTAAGGGTGTTACTATCTTGAACTGAATATGGTCATGGACAGTTGGAGCCTTGTCTGACTCACTGACCTGCACCTGCATAAGAAGTGAACTCTCCCTTGCCTCTACCAGGACTTGGAGAATGTATTCCTCTCGACTTCCTCACCTTCCCCTGTTTCATCACTGCTAATGAACTGGCATCACATACCTTTGGTAGTTTCTTGTTCTCACCAAGCATTTTAAAAAATGTCATCAACATCCTTTTATCAGAGAAGGAAATGGCAAACCATTCCAGTATCTTTGCCAAGAAAACCCCATAACAGGTTCATAAAGAGTCAGACATGACTGATTGACTGAACAGCAACAACAACATGTCCTTTTAAAATGAATTTTATTCCCAGATAAAGGTGAATTAATTTTTAGTGCATTTGGAGTGATAAAGGAATGGACCATGCAATTAAGAAGGGCAAGAAGCCCTGTAGACCAATAGTCCTAGACCTAGCTGTGAGCCTATATTCAATAGCTCTTTCTCTGTCTCTGTCCCTATCTCTCTGTCTCTTGTCCTCTCTCTGCCTCTGTTTCTCTGTGTCTGTCTCTCTATCCTCCTTCCATGAATAAGGACTTCATGTTTAAATACTACTTCCTACATGAGACATTTCCTAGGCCTCCCAGCTGCTAGCAGTAAGCCTTAAAATTACTTTGTATTTATTTAGTATATTATTATACACTTTAGTATTTTGTATGCACATATATGTGTACATATTGTCTCCTCTCATATAATAAAAGCTCATACATCCTTATTACTTAGCATAGTGTCTAGCATATAATAGATACTGATGAATGAATGAAATGAAAAAGTATTTATTAAGTGATTTCTATGTGTCAGTTGCAGTGCTAAGTACTGGAGATAAAACTACCAGTAAGCAAAGCTGTCTCTGCCCTCAAGGAGCTTCTTCTAAAAGCCCATACAGGGGAACAAGAGTAGGAAAGGGGAGCATGGAAAAGAGTGTCAAGGTCAATATCTCGGGGGCAGTAGTGTACTTCAGATTCAAAGAGGATGAAGAGGAGGTTGGAATACAGGTGGGATGACTTGGAGACGGCCAGGTAAGGTGAGGTGAAAGCTCACTAATCAGAGCTTGGATCCCTTGGGTGAGGGTCTAGTTTCAGTGGGAATGCTTGTTGTCTGATATCATGATTGGCTGTCAAACAACAGCATTGCAAGAATTTTGGTATTGAAAAGATGGAACTTTGTTTCCTAGAGGAATTCGGGGTCATTAAAAAACATTTGCAGTTTCACAGACAATCCAACCTCATTCTCTTCCTGTTCAATTCTGAGCCTAGCTAGCTCATTGTCCATTTGCAGAATCTGTTCAAGAGTTGCATATTTATGTGAGTATTTGTTGTTTATTTATATGAGATATAATTATTTATATGCATAAGTTATGGATGGATATATACATATATGGTGAGAACTCAGTGGGGTGGGGGGCATAAATAGAAACAGATTACCTATGTGGTCATGAACAACCAGTTTCCTTCTGAGTTCTTAAGCATCTTCTAGGGTTCACCCTCTGGATGTCTCTTATCCTTTTCCATTTAAAACAGCACCCCTACTTTTGCTACAATGTCAGGCTTTTTCAGAATTATCAAAGCTAAGAGCTAGATTTTACTCTTATTGCCCTTGGACAGATAGTCACATATAGCCCATTAGAAGTGATAGGGTTTGCCCAATTGTTAGGTTTAATTTTCACAGGGTGACTAACATCTCAATGCCTCCTGGGGTTCATCCAGCTGCCTTGTTGCCTAAGACATTCTACCTCATTGTAGTAATTTTGGCCAAGGTCGAAATCAGAGTTCAAACAGGTATGATTTGTTTAATAGAGGAACCACCTCCTGTGTGCAGCAAGCTTTTTTTTTTCAACATGCCAGCACCTGCTTCTTAGTAGCCCAGTTAAGGGTAATGAGGCAGGCTCCTGTGCCCTCAAGCACTCTTCCTTCTCATTATACTCTGCTATTTTTAACTCCAGGGGATTTGAACCAGCTGGGGTTAAACCATAACTCTGTTACTCCTTAGGGGCTTATGAGTTTATAATGGGATTCCCAGAGGTCACATGACACATTTCCCTCATCCAATAGTTTTTGTTTATACCAAGCTATTTTCCAAGTAGGGTCTGGAGACCCCTTGTGGACTATAACAATTATAACTCACATTTATATAGTCCATTAAGATTGCTTGCAATGCATTCCCTCTAAAACAATGCTATGCCAAAAGACAATCAAACTGTGCATACCCTTTGATTCAGCAGTACCACTACTAAGCCTATATTCCAAAGAGATCAGAAAAAGAGAAAGGACCTACTTGTACAAAATTATTTATAGCAACTCTTTCTGTGGTAGCAAAGAATTAGAAATCGAGGGGATGCCCATCAATTGGGAAATGGCTGAACAAGTTGTGGCATATGAATGCAGTGGAATACTATGATTGCGCTATAAGAAATGATGAGCAGGCAGATTTCATAAAAACCTGGAAACACATGAACTGATGCTGAGTGAGGTGAGCAGAACCAGGAGAACATTGTACACAGCAACAATGACATTGTGTGATGACCAACTTTGATAGACTTAGCTTTTCTCAGCAATGCGATGATCTAAGACAATTACAAAAAGACTCATGATGGAAAATGCTGTCTACATCCAGAGAAAGAACTATGGAGTCTGAATGCAGACCAGAGCATACTAGTTTCACTCATTTTTTTCTTTCTCATGGTTTTTCCCTTTTGTTCTTATTCTTCTTTCCCAACCTGACTACTGTGCAAGTATGTTTAATGTGATTGTACATGTATAGCCTATATCAGATTGCTTGTCATCTTGGGAAGAGGAAAGGCGAGGGAGGGAGAAAAAATTTAGAACTCAAAATCTTAGAAAAGTGAATGCTGAAAACTAACTTTACATGTAATTGATAAAAATAAAATACTATTAAGTGAGGAAAAAGAAATGACAAGTAGGCTCATTTTGGAAAAAAAAACCTGGGAAGATTTACATGAACTGATGCAAAGTGAAGTAAGCAGAACCAGGAGAACATTGTACACAGTAACAACAACATTGTATAGTGATCAGCTACGAATGACTTAGCTATTCTCAGCAATACAATGATCCAAGACAATTCCAGACTCATGATGAAAAATGCTATCCCACCTCCAAGAAAAAAACTGATGGAGTCTGAATGCAGGTCAAAGCACATCATTTTCACTTTATTTTTTTTGTGCCTTTTTCTTTTGGTCTGTTTCCTCTTTAATGACATGACTTATATTGAAGTATGTTTTGTATGATTGCACATATACGACCTATATCAAATTGCTTACTGTCATAGTGTTGGGGTTTAATCTCTGCCCACCCAGGGACACCAAAAACTATTGCAGTTTCATGATATGTTGTGGTGAAACTGTCTCAAAGAACTCAGAGTCAGACCCCTCTAATCCAAGTATAGGCATTTATTGAGACTGACGCCTTCCATGAAGCAGGCTAAGTTCCAAGAGGAAACAGCAACTTCAGAGAAAGCAAGATGGATTTTTGTATTGCAATTACATAACAGAAATTATGTATATTAAAAAAGATGCAATTACATAGCAGAAATTATATATATTAAAAAGGCAGGAGGGGTTTGTTAAGGGATTAGGTTATGGTGGAGGGGTCCCAGCCACAGTGGAGCTGCGCATGCCATTATCCACAATGCATACAGAAAAACCCATGGGGGGTACTTATGAAAATGATATTATAATAAGCCTCTCTATGTCATAAGTTCACTCAGGTCAGTTCTTTTCTCTTACTGCACAGGTACCTACTTAGGGAAAGTCCCTTCTATTGTTTTAGGGTCCACATCCTGGTGGTACTACTTTCTGATTGACTGAGTATTGTGGTTCTGTCTGAGGCTAGAAGCATGTGGTTGTGATTGAGTGCATGGACACACCTGCTGTTGTTTCTGTGGGAAATATGAGGAATGGGTCTGGGGGCAGTGGCTAGCTAGAGGCAGAGGCTGGGATCCCATCATATGGATGTGCCTGCTGTTCTGTGAGAAATATGAGTTCATGGACACACCTGTTGTTCCAGTGAGCAGTGAGGCATATACAAAGAAGTTAGGATATTGAGTGGGGTGTGGTGTGGTGAGTGGCTAGGTAAGTGCAGTGGGCCTGATGTTCAGTGAGGTCTATAAGGAAGTTCGAATACTGGGGCTGGGGCAGCTTTATTAGGATTCCATGAATAGGAAGGGGGGAAGGTTAGGAAGGGAGGGAGAAAATTTGGAACTCAAAATTTTTAAAAAAAATGAATGTTAAATTTGTCTTTACCTGTAATTGGAAAAAATAAAATATTATTAAAAATAAAAAAAACAAAAAAATTAAACCCCAGCCCTGAAATAAAAAAAATTTAAAACAATGCTGTGAAGTAGGTGGTATAAATATCATCAACATTCCCATTTGACAAAAGAGGAATCTGATGCTCAGCCTTATACAAAATTACACAACTAGTAAGTGGCAGAGATTCAAAACTAAGTCAACTTATTCTGTAGTGCTGCCTCTCCAAAGCTGATGGGTTTCTACTATTAATGTTTATAACATGATAGTACCTATCGTGCACAATGCTTTCCATAGAGCAAGTGGTCAAAAAATGTCAAATTTGAAATATTTATTGAATTGAATGCCATAGAACATAGAGGTAGAATGAATCCTAGAATTCAATCACTTAAGTGGACTCATTTTACAACGGAAAGAAATGGATACCCAGACAGCTGATTTGCCTATACTCTCCTTTTATTTCTGGACGGCTAGGTGGTACAGCAGGTCCTGTTGCTGGCCTGGAGTCAGGAAGACCTGAGTTCAGATCTGACTTCAGACACTTACTAGCTTAACCCTGTTTGCCTCAATTTTCTCGTCTGTAAAATGAGCTGGAGGAAGAAATGGCAAACCTCCAGTATCTTTGCCAAGAAAACCCTAAATGGGATCAAAGACTCAGATACCACTGAACAAGGACAGATTGGAAACCAATTTGGAATTATTCAAATGAAGTGACTAAGATGTCCATAGTCTTTGAACCAGAAAAATCATTACTGAGCTTGTATCCCAAAAAAAGTGATTGATAAGAAGAAAATCCCTATATCCACCAGAATCTTTAGAACAGCACTTTTTATATTAGCAAAGAATTGGAAACAAAATAGATGCCTATTAATTAGGGAATGGCTAAACAAATTGTGGTACCTGAATGTAATGGAATATTATTGTGCTGTAAGAAATAATATATGGATACAGAGAAGCATGGAATGATCCACATGAACTGACGCAAAGTAAAGTAAGCAAAGCCAAGAAAACAACATACAAAATGATTACAACAGTGTAAATGGAAAGAACAACATACTAAAAATCAAAAGTGAATGTAAAAATTTATAAAGTAAGACTTGAAGGCAGAAATATAACAAGGCATCTTTAATCCCACCCCTTTGTGGAGGTAGGAGGTACACAGGTGCTACACATTGCAAATATTTTCAAACTTGTTCAATGTATCAATCAGTTGAGCTGATTTTTTCCTCTTTAAAAATACTATTTGTTATATGGGATGGCTCTCTGGGATGGGGGTGGGGCAGGAAGAATATTTGGGATAACTATGATGATGTTAAAAAAATTAAGACATCAATAAAAATTTATTTTTTTAAACGGTTCATTTTCACCCCAGTAGGGGTGAACTTAGAGTAAGTTATTCTTGGTTGCAAGCCTTTAATTTTTTTGCCTTCTGGAATGCTCTATTCCAAGATTTTCTCTTCTTCATAACCCTGGCATCATAGTCTTTTGTGATCTTGACTGTGGATCCTTGGTATTTGAACTCTTTCTTTCCGGCTGTTTGTCAGATTTTTTTTTTCCTTTGACTTGGAACATTTTTTTGACTATGACATTCCCAAGTGTTTTCAGTTCGCGGTTTTTTTAAAATGATTGGTAGCTTTTTTCTATTTTTATCTTGCCCTCTGGTTTTAATAGATCTGGGCAGTTTTCTTTTATTATTTCTTGATCTAGGCCATCCAAGTCATCCAAGTTTACTTTTTTACTTATGGTATTCAGAGAGTCCAAATGATTCTTAGATTAGCTGTTGACTTATTTTCCAAGTCAATTGTTTCTGATAATAGACATCTTACATTTTTAAAATCTTTGACTATTCTAATATTTACTGTTGTCTTGTGTAGTCATAGAGTCCTAACTACTCCATTCTGCTTTTCCAGGAGTCCGCTTAGGTAAGTTTTTCCACTCTGTCTCTGCTTTGGTTATGATAGGTCAGAGCTGAGATTGGGATACAGGCCTATTTACCTGGGCTTAGGCTGACTTTCCTGTGCTAATAATAGTATCTAGCATTTATATAGCTCCTACTATGTGTCAGGTACTGTGCTAATTACATTACAAATAGCATCTCATTTTATCTCCGCAACAACCCTGGGAGGTAGGTGATATTATTATCCCTTTCTTACAGTTGAGGAAATGGAGGCAAACAGGTTAAAGTGACTTGCCCAAGTTCATACAGCTAGTATTTGAAGCCAGATTTGAATTCAGTCCTTCCTACCTTCAGGCTGAGCAATCTATCCATTGCACCTAGCTGATTCTTCCAGCACTCACAGATCTTTGAGCCATTTATCAGAGCTCATGCTGGCTTCCCTGGTTTGAGACCCACATTCCAGTCTCCAGTGGCTTCTGGTCATCTTTTTGCTCAGTTCTGGAGTGGATGTTGATGCTTACTTCTGTTTCTCTTTGGCTTTCTTTATCATTGTTCTACCTAGGTTCCTTTTCTTTTTTAAAAAAATAATTATTTTTTTTTAGTTTACAACATTCCGTACCACAAGCTTTTGAGTTCCAAATTTTCTCCCCCTCCCTCCTCTTCCCCTCCCCAAGATGGCATGCAATCTGATATAGGTTCTACATACACATAGACATTCACATCAAACATAGTTTCACATTAGTCATGTTGCAAAGAATTATAACCAATGGAATGAACCATGAGAAAGAAGAAACAAAACAAAAAAGAGAGAAAGCAAATAGTACGCTTTGATTTGCATTCAGACTCCATAATTCTTTCTCTGTATATGGATAGCATTTTCCATCATGCGCTAGCTTACTTTTCTGATGTGTACTGGGGTATCCTTGGCAGAGGTAGGCTTTTCTACCACCTTTCACATTGCCATCTTTACCGAATATGCAGGGGGCTAGTATTTTACACGGGCTTTATTTTTTTTGGTTTTCTTTTAGGTGGGGAAGGCAGGGCAATTGGGGTTAAGTGACTTGCCCAAGGTCACACAGCTAGTAAGTGTGTCAAGTGTCTGAGGCTGGATTTGAACTCAGGTCCTCCTGACTCCAAGGCTGGTGCTCTACTCACTGTGCCACGTAGCTGCCCTTTACGTGGGCTTTAAAAGATGAGAACAAATTCAATGGAGGAAGAAGGGAAGGTAGACCACCAAAGCCAGCTCAGAGTTCCCATGGAATGGCCTACACTCATGAGGACAAAGTCTAAGAGTTGGCCTCTTCATCACTAAGTAGGATATTAGTTCATGGTCATGAAGGCCTAGAAAGCATTGCTAACTATGGTAGTCTCAGGTTAGTTTTGGTTGTAGTGGGCTTTCCAATGTTAAATGGCTGGAGGTGGTCTTATGTTAGGCATATTATTGCAAAATGTTATTGGTCGTGATAGATCAAATAAACGGACAGATTAGATAGACAGACAGAACATTTATTAAGCAGTTGCTATGGGCTAAGCATAGTGCTAAGTGTTGGGGATACAAAAAAATAAGATGGTGCCTACTTGCATTTTTACATTCTATTGAGGGAAAACAAATTTTAAAAAGTAGGAGACAGGGAAGGTGGGTAAAAAAGCTGCAGCCAGGAAACTAGTGCGGAGGTAGGCCAGAATGGAGAGCGAACTAAAAGTGAAAGATGGGAACTGTGGCTGGGTAGGTTTTGACAGATAGGGATTTATTCACCACTGAGCTAGTCTCAGGGTGGAGTCATCCCCAGGGAGCCAGTCAGTCGCTGGAGAGGTGGGTCAGACCAGTGCAATGGCGGAGAAGGCCAGAAGGTGATCCAGAAGTTGCTGAAGCCACAATATGATGATGTCCAAGTGCTTTGTAAAGTGTAAATTCATTCTTTCAAGGAAAAACCATTTCACATCATAGCCTCTCTCTTTAGAGTAAGCTTGGCTATTGATCAGACCATGAGGAAGCAATACAAAATTAAGCGCTTAGAAAACCATGAGATTGCTGTAAGGTATTTCTTTTTAAAAAAAGGAGAAAAGAAAGGGGAAAAAGTAATCAATAAGAAAGAAGTCGTGCCTGAGGTGAGCGAATATGTCCTTTGGCTAAAGAGACCGCCAACTTCAACAAGTCTGCCGTTACTCCCTTTGGGGGTTGTCATAACCAGGAACCTCATTAAAAAGCTCCAAGTCAGTGAAGACTGTCTTAGTCCTCTGGCTCTCTCTCAAATACTTCTCACATTTAAAGAGGTTTTTTAAGCATTCTTTTCAGTGCTTTCTGTAGGTGAACTCTTCAGTTACCTTCTGGGGCTTATCATGGCTTAGTGGTTTTTAAACTTGGAATCAGGAAGACTGGAGCTCATATCCATCCTCAGACACATGCATGCTGTGTAACCCTGGGTAAGTCATTGTATCCCCTTTTAGCCTTAGTTTTTATCATTTATAAAATGGGGAAAATAACTCCTGTTGCACCTAAGATAAAACATAAAGTGCTTTGTAAACCATAAAGTGCTTATATTATTATGAGGTATATAATTAAAGGTGATATTATGGGTAAATGGCTTTGCGAACCATAAAACTTGACATAAATAGCAATTATTACTGTTCATATAAAGTTAACCAAATGAGATGTGAATATGTAAATTTCTTTGCAAATCTTAAAGCAGTTATGCGAACTTTAGTTATTTCTCTAAGACATAATGTTGTTAACCCAACACTAGTGGAGCATGACTAGAAACATAAGCTGGAGTGATAGGTTGATGCTGAGACACCTGCACTTCCTCATGACTGAGGATACCTTTTTATAGCATAGCTGACTGATGCTTGGGGTCTGTCCCTGCGGCACTGAGCAAGTCTTTTTTGGAGATCTGCTATTCAGTTTCTGGTTTGGACCAGAATAAAGCAGCATGGTTTGGGAGAATCCTGGTCTTGGGAACTAAAATATTTTAGATGGATGCCCAATTCTACCATGTATTAGCTGTGAGACTTGATATGTCTCTACTTCTCTGATCCTCAGTTTCCTTTTCTGTATAATGGACATAATGCTAACTGTATTGTCTACACCACGGTGTTGTGGGGAACTTATTGTAAAAGGCCATATACCTATGAGTCATTATTTTTGTTACATAATCTCTTTTTAATATTTGAAAAAAATTTTCAGTTCTGAATTCTCTCCCTCTCTCCACCCCTTCTCCTACCCACTGAGAAGGAAAGAAATCTAAAACCCATTATACAGGAAGCATATAGGAAGTAAGTATATAGGAAGTAAGGGGCAACTGCCTCTAGGTGTAACAACATTACTAGTAGCTATTGTGGGGGTATAAGACTAATAACACCAGCACAGAGGAAGGCTGCTAGCATAAGTTCTTTGATCTGCTTTTCTAAGGAAAGTAACTTTAAGGGGTTTACAATCTCACTTTAATTAAACATGCATATATCATTCATTTAGTTCAGGGGAAAAAGTCAGCGCCCTGAACTTCAGAGAGAACACAAACAGAAATTACAAGCAGAAATTATATAAACAGAGCAAATAACACAAATCAGCAGACAGGCCTTCTGTCTGTCCATAGCAATATATGCATAGTTACCAGAGAGAGAAGCACCAACATCTGGGTTTTCAAAGCTGGGGAGCTCCTTAATGGCTACCCAGAGTCTCCACATGAACACTCTTCCAATGAGTGAGCCCCCAAAGCAAAATGCTAACCTCTGAGTATATATATATATATGCTTCTTCAAGGTCAGAAGGTATCACAGCCATGTGACACAAACTGATGTGACTTAGGCTTTTCTATGACTTAAGCAGGTCATCAAAGACTCTTGATTCAATCACAGACTCTTGATTGCAACAAAGGCAAGACTCAAAGGCACTTGACTGCCTTAGTGTTGAGAAGCACTCCAAAAGAAAAAACAGCAAAAAGTCCCACTTTGCGTTACACTAGGCTAGGTGGTACAATGGAAAGAGTGCCAAGCCTAGAGTCAGGAAGACTCCTCTTCCTGAGTTCAAATCTGGCCTCAGACACTTACTAGCTGTGTGACCCTGGGCAAGTCACTTAACTCTCTTTGCCTCAGTTTCCTCCTCTATAAAGTGAGCTGGAGAAGGAAATGGCAAACCACTCCAGTATCTTTATTGAGCAAGCCACTTAACCTAGTTTGCCTCAGTTTCCTCATCTGTAAAATGAGCCAGAGAAAGAAATGGCAACCACTTCAGTATCTTTGCCAAGAAAACCCCAAATGGGGTTACAAAGAGTCAAATATGACTGAAATGATTGAACAGCAAAACAAATGAAGTCATTTAAAACCTATTTCCACATTAGCCATATTTGGGGTGGGAGAGAAGGAAGCAAGAAAAAGAAGAAAGTGAAAAAAATGCTTCTATGAATTATTATTGAACCTATATTTATGACCTCTTTAGCGCCATCCTTTGAACATCTTATCTTAGTAGTATGCATGAGCCTGAAATGTATATAAAATTTACCTTTTACTTCGGAAGCAAATGTATTGATGCATCATTGGTGCATGAAGAAACAAATGCTTAGGGATGTTTGCCTAGACACTGCATTTTCCTTTAATATTCTACTTTTTCCTTCCAGAATTTCTAGTTCTGATGATGCTATATTGCAGTGCTGTCTCACCTTTCATAACTATTATAGGGGAGCAATCTGAATATGCCAGAATAGTGCCATTTATTTAACCAGAATCTTGCTCTCAAATACTATCATACTTTAGCCAAAACTGGTCTAAGAGGCTGTAAAATTTAAGTTCTGATCCTTCCTTCAACACTTACCAGCTGTATTATCCTGGTTGTCAGCTCTTTTGAGTCTCAGTTTTGTCCTCTCTAAAATGGAGTTAATAATAGCACCTACCCCACTGAGTTGCTGTGAGACTAAAATGAGATAATGTATCCAAAGAGTTTTGCAAACTTTAAAAGTTATATAAATGTGAGCTGTTTTTATTATTATTTTAAAAGAAAAAGATAACTATCACTGTGACCTCTGACATTCACAGCATTCACATTTACCTACCCTAAAGAATGGGAGGCAGAGCTAATTGTAAAGTTGAATAATGAAAAGTCAGTTGTACTGGCTGTCAACTACCCTGCCTACCTCACAAATTTGTTGTGAGGACTACCGAATTAGAACCACAGAATCACAGAACCCTGGAATTCCAGCGAATTAGAACCACAGATTCATAGAACCCCAGATCCAGACTTGGTAGGGACCTCAGGGGACATCTAATCTAACTCATATAAGAAAGGATTTCTCGCTATGACATATGTGAGAAGTAGTCACCCAGCCTTTGCTCAAAGACTTTCAGTGAGAAGGAGTGAGAAAGGAGTGGGAAACCCCACTCCTTCTGAGATAGCCCAGTTGGACTTTTGGATGGGTGAGATTATTAGGACATTTCCCCTTACAACAAGCCTCTTTGTAATACTGTCCATTGTTCTCAGTTTTGCCCTCTGGGGCCAAGCAGAGCTAGTTTAATCATCTTTCATCCACCCTCCAGAAACATGAACCCAGCTGTGATGTCTCCTCTGAGTCTCCTCTGCCCCAGGCTTCAACTAAACCTCAAATGGCACAGACCCAAGGTTCTTCACCATCCTGGTTGCACTCCTTTTATAACCTCTCTGCCTTATCAATATCCTTCTTAAACTATGGCACCCAGCACTGAACACAATATTCCTGATGAGATCAGAAGAAAGCAAAGTACAAAGGATATATCTCCTCCTTCTTCCTGGAAGCAATGCTTCTCTTAATAGCCTAGATTGCATTAGCTCCTTCCTTCCTTCCTTCCTTCCTTCCTTCCTTCCTTCCTTCCTTCCTTCCTTCCTTCCTTCCTTCCTCCCTTCCTCCCTTCCTCCCTTCCTCCCTTCCTCTCTCCCTCCCTCTTTCCCTTCCTTCCTTCCTCTTTCTTTCTTTCTTTCTTTCTTTCTTCCTTCCTTCCTCCCTTCCTTCCTTTCTTCCTTTCTCTTTCTTTCTTCCTTTCTCTTTCTTTCTTTCTTTCTTTCTTTCTTTCTTTTTTTCTTTCTCTTTCCACATAACATTGCTGACCTAAAAAACTTCTAATCCTGCAAGTAAAATGAGAGTCTATATGCATATATGACGATTTATATACTGTAGAGGAATTGTAAAGGATTATGTAATTTATTTTTTACCCTACCATTGCATTTGCCTTCCAAACTCCATTTGACTTAGGTTAATATCACAATTATCTTCCATTCCCCAGACTAGAAGGTAAGGAGAGGCTGATTAGAGGTTGCAGCATTTAGACTCAGATCTTTATTTTTAGTGGCAACCTGTCCAGCAGAAAATAAAAAGAAAAAAGTTAAGGGCAAATGAAGGGTTTTGTGGATAGACCCTTTTACAAACTGAACAAAAAGCTGATTTGCGTGGTCCCAACTCCCTAGCCTCTGATTCAGTTGTGGAGCCTAGGGGAAGCAGCTGTGGTGCGCAAACATAATTACTTGCTACTAATTACAGATAATTAATTCTTAATACAAGTACAGTATTTACGTAGCCATCAGTTTTGTTTAAAAAGAGCTGCCAGGTGGGGTAGTTGCATCACTTGCTTTGCCAGGCTAGTCTGTGAACTGCAGGCATAGGGTGCAGGCAAAAGGTGAATAAGGGTGGGTGGAAAACATGCACCAGTTTGAACGTTTTAATGTGACTGACTTCTGCTTCTATTTGGTGGGGAAACAAAGACAGACTGTTGTTCATTCATTTTTCAACTGTGTCCAACTCTTTGTGACCCTATTTGAGGTTTTCTTGGCCATCTTCAGCTCATTTTATGGATGAAAGGAACTGAGGCAAATAGGTTAAGTGACTTGCTCAGGGTCACACAGCTAGCAAATATCTGAGTTCAGATTGGAAGTCAGAAAGATGAGTCTTCCTGCCTCTAAACCCATCACTCTATCCACTGTGCCTCCTAGCTGCCCAACAAAGAGAGTAGATTTAGTCAAAGCTGAAATCAGGTATTTGTGGGCAACCACAAAGTCAAAGACCCCACTACTCTTCTCCTTTGTCTCTCCCAACAGGGAGAACAAATGGATAAGTCTGGGACTGGTTCCATTGTTTCCTTAAATATGCTCTTAATTCCCACGTGGGACAACCACCATTCATTGATCCAGACGTTTGTTGCTTTAGACTTGACCCTGAAAGAGACATCAACTGCTTCCATGCAGTTGCTGTAATTTTACTAGTCACACATCTAATTAATTCTCCCAGAATCTCAGGCGTTTTCATTTTGTTCTCAGCAAAAAGGAAGGTGCTTTGCCTTCAGAGGTCCTAAATGGGCCCATCACTCCCTACCCGAGCAGGGATAATTTTTTATCGGAATGGGAGCCATTCACTTTGATCTCTTACAGTTCTTAAATCTAGTAGTTGCATATTGAACATCAGTGGAAATGAGATTTCAAGTTTCTTCTTTCATTATCTTCCTCAAAGATAAAGAGCAAGAGTGGGGGAAAGTTCTGAGCTCTGCAGATGAGGCAATATTTTTACAATAATTTCTTTATCTGATTTTATTTTGTTAAGCCAAGCTGCTGTTGGGAAGCCTTTTTTCCCTTTCCTGTATTTTTGTTTGTTTGTTTATTTGTTTTGAGATGGCCTTTCTTTAAAAAACAAAACAAATAAAATCTATCTGTCCATCTATCATATCCTGTCCTCAAACACAGACAGATTCCTGCTTTTCTAGTTAATGTGGCAAAGATAAAGGATCCAGATGTGTCTCTCAAGACCCAAGCTCCCTAAAAGGCCTATGTGGATTAAGGAATTGATGTATGGGCTCAGTTTTAGGGCTTTATCTTTAGAAAACAAAATAAAGAGGAAATTTATGTGGTTGGTCAGAGGAGAGGGGAAGGGGAGGAAATAGGCTTCCAGATTAGGATAATAATTAAGTACCTGATGCTATTCTCCCCATATATGCACTTGTCCTCTGTTGCTTTGATGTGTTCAGTATACTACTCTGAGCTCCGCAGAATGGAAAAATACAGGGGAGGTCTCCGAATGGGAAGTAAGCAAGAGCAAAGACGGAGGCTGCCTAAAAGTTCCAGGGCCTGTGGATAGGGTCACAGAGGCAGCTCCTGAGTAAAGTCACCATGTGGCTGACGATGAATCTTGAAAAGATTCCCAAGCCTCCAGTTCTGTCCCTTCTTTGTATCAACTGAGTTACCAAATTCAACCATCACAATGGAAAGGAAAAAAGAAAAGGAGTGTTTCCATTCCCCGCTCCCCATTATGCTGTAAGTTACTTGAAGACAGGGATTTTTTCTTAGTTGCATTCTCAGTTCCTGACACATGAGAGGCACTTAATAAATGTTTAATGCCTGGAGTGTTTATTTATTTTTAAAATCAGATGGGCAATATTCAGTGGGGTGAGACCGTATTTCAGATAGTAGAAGTGCTGATGCACTGGGTTGAGCACCAGACTCGGAGGCAAGAAGACCTGAATTCAAATTGAGCCTTTGACTCTTACTAGTTTTGTGACCTTGAACAAGGCACTTAACCTCTGTCTGCCTTAGTTTCCTCATCAGTAACATGGTGATAATATAGCACCTCCCTCCTCAGGTTGTTTTGAGGATAAAAGGAGATAATATTTGTAAAGTATTTTATAAATGTTAAAGCACTATACAAATGTTATGTGTTATTATTATTATTATGGAAAGGGAACTAGACTTGGGGTCAGGAGACAGGTTCAAATCCAGAATCTGCCTTTGGGGAAACGTTCAAGCCTCTCTGAATGTCAGTTTTCTCATCTGCATGATGGAAATAATACTTGAAATTATCGACTTCACAAGAGTTTGGAGAAAAGCACTTTATTAAAACGCAATGTCAATAGAAACTACACTTATTATTGATTAGGAAGTAGTGTGTTGCATTTGGGCAATGTAAGAAGTAAAGCAGAACATGGAGGCCCAGATAAATCGAGGAAATGTTATGGTTGGCCAAGATGGGGAACACAGAAAAAAGGAGAGAAATCTGTAGGGGGGAGTTTATATAATTCTAGGTTATTACATGAACTTTCTGAGACTCAGTTATCTCATCTACAAAACAAAGGGATTAGATTTGGTTTCTAAAGTCTCTTCTTTCCCTAAGAGTTTTTTACTCAATGTTCCAAAGTTTTGATAAGCAACTCCCCGCCCCAAATCCAAACAGAAGTAGAACCATAAGAAATTGTGATATTTTGTTTTTGCTGACCCAGAATGTAAGTCATTTTAACCCTTCAAAGCATCTTTTTCCTCACCACCTCACTTTGGTTTCTCCCCTTAATCTTGTGTAAACAGAAAGCAAAAGAGAAGTAGATTGTTGGTAAGGTGGGCTATCCTTGGAGATGACTCCTTTATCTCCCTGCTGTCACCATTCATGATGGTGGCACCACCACTAGTGACTTTATATGCTATAGGAACCAAAATGGCACTTAAGTAGAACTTAGGAAGAAAAGCTGGACCTGAACAAGTTATAATGATCGTTAATATTTATATGGTACTTTGTGGGTCATATAAGGATTTACACATACCATGTCATTTGAATCTCACAACAGCTCTGTGAAGTATTAGCGTAATATTACAAATAGGCCCAGAGTTGAATAGGAGGAAAAGACTGGGATGAATGACATCTGGAAACTACAGTTTTTGTTCAGTTGTTTTTTGGTTGCATCCAACTCTTCATGACTCCATTTGGGGTTTTCTTGGCAGAGCCACTGGAAAGTTTGCTATTTCCTTCTCCAGCTCATTTTACAGATAAGGAAACTGAGACAAACAGGGTTAAGTGACTTGCCAAAGGTCACTCAGCTATTAAGTGTTTGAGGCCACATTCAAACTCAGGAAGAGGAGTCTTCCTGATTTCAGTCTAGCCACTGTGCTATCTAGCTACCCTTGAGTGAGGAATGGGCCCAGAATTGAATCGGAGGATGAGACTGGGATGAATGGCATTTAGAAATCGCAGTGTTTATCACAACCTAAAACTGCTCCTTGGCACAAAATTTCATTTTTAAAAAACTTACTATTTAATTGAGTTTAGCAAACATAACCATTTCCATTTAAAAAGAACAGAAAAGAAGATTATAGATGAAACCATGAATTTCAATTGCACACAGCTTTTTTCTTTAAAAATATAAATAAAATCTCACATAATAGCATGAACACGGAGCCTTCTTTACTCTCTTCAGTATATTTTAATGTTTTATGGATGCTCATTTTTTTAAATTTAGGCCTCCTTGTCACTACCTTTGTTCCCCTTCCACAACTTTCTCCACCACTATAAAATCCCTCCCTTGTAACAAATAAATATAGCTAAGTAAAACAAATTAACATATTATCAATATCTGAAATGTGTATCTCCTAAACCTCTAGTCCGTCACTGGTGGGATTGCTTCTACAGCTTGTGTATCTAATGTTTAATTAATTTTTCCATTAAAAAAAACCAGTACCAAATAGTTTGGGTGATTACTACTTTGTAGGATTAATTAGATCTGGTACCTTAAGTCCTTCCTCCCTACCTTTTTAAATTTCCTTTGAAATTCTAGACTTCCAGATGAATTTTTCTACTTCTTCTGTTATTTGCCTATTATTTTATCTAGTTCTACTAGGCAACCTTTGATTAGCCTGACATTTAATCCATTCATTAACTTAGCTAGTTTATGCATTCATGATCCAACCATGAATACAATATCTATTGAATTATTTGTACTTCTTGTAACAGCAATGTTATTTGCAGCTACTGTGACTGTGTAAGGCCAATAACACCAGCACACAAAGAGGGCTGCTAGCACAGGTTCTTTGATCTGCTTCTCTAAGGAAAACAACTTTGAGGAGTTAACAATCTTGCTTTAATTAAACATACATGTATCATTCACTTAGTTCAAAGGAAAAAGTCAGCACCCTGAACTTCAGAGAAAATACAAACAGAAATTACAAGCAGGAATTACAAGCAGAGAAAAATAACATGAATCAACAGACAGGCTTGTAACAGTCTGACCATAGCAATACATACATAGTTACCAGAGAGAGAAGCACCAACATCTGGGTTTTCAAAGCTGGGGGGAAGTGGGTGCTCCTTAATGGCTACCCAGAGTCTCCTCTGGTCAAATCACAGGACACTCTTCCAGTGAGTGAGACCCCAAAGCAAAACCTCTCCTCCCACAGTTCTGAGAGTTCTAGCTTAATAGCTACCCTTGGAGTATACATACCCTTTTATCAGGGCCCAAGGGCTTCACACCTCTTGAGGGCTTCACACCTCTCCTGAGTTCAAATTTTATCTCAGACCATTGCTAGCTGTGTGACCCTAGGCAAGTCACTTAACCCTGTTTGCCTCAGTTCCTCATAGATAACAAAGGGGAAAAAAGGGCCAAAATTCTATGGTCCTTTTTTTTCTTTAGAAGTTCTTTAGGAATCCCCCCACTGAGAACAGGACATTTAAATTCTCTATTTCTCATTCTGTTCATTTGGGTATTTTATGTTTTTGTAAGTATTTATTTCATTTGTTATCTATTTTATTAGCTTATAATGGAAAAATATAACTTATAAAGATTTTCTTTATTTCATTTCTGTACATTATGAATTCTCTTTTTGAATTTCAAGTGAGTTAATATTACTAGCAATGTTTCCTTTGCTTTCATCTTTTGTTTATCTCTTCTTTGCTTTTCAGCACTTTAATTTCTGTGTTTTGTTGGGAAGGGTTGTTTTTTTACCTTTGTAGTTCTTTAGTTGCATGTCCAGTTCTTTTATCTGTGGTTGACAGTTGTTTTTGATAAAAGACTTTAGATATATAAAATTTCCCTTAATAGTTGTTTTAGCTGGATCTCAAAAGTTTTGGCATATTGTCTCTGTTGACATTTTCTTTGGTGAAATTATTTATTTCTAACATTTGATCATTGACCCATATATTCTTTAGGATTATATAATTTAGTCTCCATGTATGTTTCAATCCTGTCTTCAAATGCCATTTATGTAGTAAAATTTATATTATACTGCTATCAGTAAAGAATAATTTGTTTATTAATTTTCTAGCATATGGTGATTTTTAAAGGTACCAAGTAGAGTTGAACAATATGTATATTTCCCTTCCCCCCCCCCTCTAATGACCCAAATGAACTTTCTTTTAAATTTTTTTTCAATTAGCAAGTATTTTTTCTCCCTTCTACCTCCTTACTCACTGAAAAAAGTAAAAGAAGAAAAGCAAAATCCTTGTAACAAAAATGTATAGTCAAGCAAAATTAATTCCTACAATGGTTGTGTCCAAAATATGTATATTTCATTCCATAGCTTGAATCCATCACCTCTCTATCAGGGGATGGTTAGCATGCTTTATCATCAGTCCTTTAGAATAGTGGTAGGTCATCGTGTTGATTGGAGTTAAATATTTCAAAGATGTTTGTCCTTGCAATGTTGTTATTGTATAAGTTTTCCTGCTGGTTCTGCTCAATTCAGTCTAAATCAGTTCATATAGAGCTTTTCAGGTACCTTTCATTATTTCTTTTGGTACAATATTATTCTATTATATATCATAATTTCTTTAGGCATTCTCTGATGAATGGCCTTGGTTTCTTGTATACACTTTTCAATTCTCAGCGATCATTAGAGATCTACCATATCTAACAATTCTAAAATTCTATTTATTTTCTTTTCTTGTTTATCATTTTTTAGGTTTGTTTGAATTGGAAACTGGCACACTGAGGACCCATGCTTTTTGTATTTACCTGAGTCATAATGAATTCAAATCGGACTCCTAATTTTAACTCTATATGAATATTTGTGTTCACATGTGCTTCTTGCAAACAACTATTGTCTGATTCTACTTCCTAATCCATTCAGCTTCTTTCTTCCTTTGTACAGGTAAGTTCATCCTATTCATAGCTCCAGTCATGATTTTTAATTTTTTTCCCTATTATAGCCTTATATACTTTTTTCCTCTCTTTTTTCCCCTGCCATCCTCTATACAAAGAAGATGGGAAAAGAGAATGAATATGATTAACAGTAGCAATCTATAATTGAATGATTTGATCTACTTGTCTCTCCACACAATTCAGATTCTGACCATGATATGTAAACATTTGTTAAGTACTTACTATGTGCCAGGCATGTGCTAAGCACTGGGGATACAGATTTTTTATAATGACAGTCCCTTGTCTCAAGGAGTTTACAATCTAATAGGGGAAGACTCCACAAAAAGTGGGGGAGCAGAGGGTGCCTGGTACAGAGTCATGGTGATAGTGGAGTTCTAATAAAGCAGAGTATATGGTAGAAAATAAAACTATGCCTCGGGTTTGAACCCTCTATAAATGAAGGCTATGGAAGGAGTTTTTGCCTTACCCCCACTCTTCCAGAGGAACAGAGGCAACTGAGGGTACTGATGAAGTGAGTAGCGAAGCGGAAGCAATCTCCATGCTGAGTTTCCCGGGGATGACCCCTGGTTCTTACAGCTTCTTTCTCTCCTTTTAACACCCCCTCCCCGCTTTTGACACACTCTTAAGATGAAGTTTATTTTGCTTTCTTCTGTTCCCATCCTCTTAAACATTCCTTTTTCTATCTTTTATCCTTGTCCCTACTGGTTTTCCTGTTAAATATAATGCATGTCTATACCAAACTCCTGCATGTGTATGTGTTCACCTCTCCTTTGCCTGGTTTAGATAAGAGTGAGATTCATAAGATGTTTCCTCTCCTTATCTTCTCCTCTTTGTTTGTATGTATGTTCCTCTTCTTGGACATTCCAATTATGGGAAATAGTAAATTCTTTACTCTTCCTAATTTTTCCCACGTTGTGTTCATTTTTCCCTCTCTTTTTTTCTCTCTCTCAAAGATAGTAAAACCATAGTTACGGCCTATGTTTACATATTACTTAACTCCCTTAATGAACCTTAAAGGCAGTAAGATTCTGCAGGAATAGTGAACCTTATTTAGAATGTGAGTACTATACTTCATCATCACTTAGCCCCTTCCAATTATTTTGAAAGAAAATCTTCTTTGTATTTGTGTTTCAAAGATTCTTCCCACCTCTGTTATTTTTATCAGGAATGTCTGAAAATATTTTTTTCTATTAAAGGTCTCTATCTTCTTCCTCTGTAAGATTATCTCTTGTTGGTAGCGTAAGTTGTTTTTTGGGTATAAACCTTTTTCTTTTGTCTCTGTGAATATAGTATCCAAGATTTCCTCTCTCTTTTTTCATTTTTTTGAGTGAGGAAGGCAGGGCAATTGGGGTTAAGTGACTTGCCCAAGGTCACACAGCTAGTAAGTGTGTCAAGTGTCTGAGGCCGCATTTGAACTCAGGTCCTTCTGACTCCAGGGCCAGTGCTCTACTCACTGTGCCACCTAGGTGCCCCAAGATTTCCTCTCTATTAGCATAGTTGGAGCATATCCTTGTATGATGATGACTGTAGTTCTTTTAAACTTGAACTCTTTCTTTTTGGCTCCTTGTAGTATTTTTTACTTCATCTTGAACCTCTATATTTTATCTATATGACATTTCTGGCTATTTTCTATTTTAGATTTATCAGGAGTTGAATAGTATTTTCTTTATATATTTATTCTCTTTGTCCTCTAATTCTAATACATCTGAGGAATTTTCTTCTATGATTTCTTGAAATATTGTCCCCAGGTTTTTTGTTTGGTCACAGTTTTCAGGAAATAGGATGATTTTATCTGTCCTTGTAATTTTTTAGTCTTTTGACTGTTACGATATTTCTTTTCTCAGGATATCATTGAGTTCTGTTTTATCCATTTTGTTTTTCAAGGATTTAATGAGTTGAGTGTGGTTTTCTACCTTTTATTCTAAGTTATTTATTCTTCTTCCACCATTTTTCCCTCAAAAACTCTAACTTCATTTTTAATGACTTTACTAATTTCTTCTAGTCACTCTTTTGGAGTTCTTGTGGCCAAGCCGTTGTTTTCTCTGGGGTTCTACTTGCTCTTATTATGAAGTTACTCTCTTCTGAGCTTACCTCTTTGTCTTCTCTTAATCCATAATGCTTCATTTAATTTGGAATTTTATTCTCTCTGCTTATATTTTTATAAATGATGTACTTATGTAAGCATGCTTAGGCCAGCTGTGGCTGAGATCATGCCTACTGGAAAAGGAATTGGCTGGGGAAGATGACTTGAAAGTAATCCTGCAAGCCTAAGAGATGATTTTACTGGAATATCTAAAGAAGGCTCTTTTCTCCAGTGCTAGAATGCACAATCATGTGCACATGTGCACACAAGCATACGCGCACGCACGCGCACGCGCGCACACACACACACATTTTCTTTAACCATAATTCTGTCAAATATCTTCTCTATCCATCACCCTCCCATGCAAATCTTGATTATACTCATAAATAAGAAGGACTAGCCCATAGCTGGATTCAGGATTTAATTTCTCAGAATCATCTTCTTTTTCTTCCTAACTACCCTGGCCCACAAATCAGATTCCACCAAACCTAAATAAGCAATACCCCTCTCTCCTGACAATATCTATCCCTGGGCAGTTAGAATTGGACCTAAACCTTACACTTAATTAAATTTATTCAATAAATATTTAGTAAGCACCTACTACGTGCAGTGTCAGGAGCTGGAAATACAGCTCTGCAAAACAACAGTCTTTCAAGAAGTTTTCAATTTAATAGGAGGAATAAGACATATAAAAATAGATATGGTCTAAGGTAAAAGAATAAAGACAAACAAAATGTTATAGGAGATTTAAAGAGGGAAAGGCTACTTTCAGATGGAGCATCAAGGAAGACTTCATGAAAGAGGTAGAATTTTGAAGGTAGAGAAGAACTTCAAAAGTTGGAGCTATAGAAAAAAGACCAAGAAGACCAAAGAGAAAAACCAGAAAGCGCCTCCAACCAAACCAGGACTGCACAAGAAGATAATTAGAATAGAAATTAGAATAGCAAATGGATATACAGTGAAAGGCAGACATCATCACAAGCTCTGGTACCATGGCATGAAGCATGCAGAATGTTGACCCTGGTATATTGGAGCAAGAGTGGGGAAAAGAAGCTACGTTGAAAGGTTACTAAGTGAGGAGACAAGGTAGGGATATGTAGGCATACTTGGAAGTCTAAAGCCAGTACTCCTAAAGAGGTCGCAGCAGGAAACAAGGCCAATGCACACCAGCTAGCCTGCATTATCAAAGGCTTTTTCTAAAAGGTAAAAGACCAGTACAATCTCTAACCATTTTGGAGTATGTCAGTGCCATATTTGAGGACTGGATAAGAAGATGGAAATAAGTACTAGTACTTTCATTTGGCCACCAGAAGACAGAACAAGAAGACAAGATTTAAGGGAGAGAAGGAAGTCTACCAGCCGCCCCATCCAGAAGTGCGGTAGGAATAATAATGGTATATAGAATATAAAGAGCTTTCGAAAGGCCTGGACATGGCCTGTCCACTCCCTCCAAGAATGTGGTAGGAGAGCAAGCCAAGCCCAGCAGCAAGGTCCCAATTCAGAAACTGATGTTATATGTTAGATGTAATGATGTCTGGAGCAATCAATAAACATTCGAAACAACTATATTGTGCTATGCACTGTGTTAGGGATACAAAAGAGGCAAAAGACAGTTCCTGCTCTCAAGGAGCTTTCAGTCTCAAGAGGAGCTTAGAATCTAATAAGCACGTGCACAAAGTACCTCCAATGGCATCTCCCCTTGTGGAGGTTCTAGGGAGCTCCTGGAGAGCTGTGATGGACACGTGATGGAAGTGATTGAGACAGACCATAACTGGTCTGGTCACTAATCACGTGGTGAAGAGGAGGCTCTTTGATAGACTGTGGAGGCATTAAAAAGACCTATTAGGTTCAGCCCCTTCCTCTTTTGCTTCTGCTCTTGGGGGAGCTCTGTGACTCCTTCATGTCAGGAACTGGGGTGACTCATTGATTACCTGCCTTTTCAAGTTCATTCCTAAAGGAACAAATTATTGGAGATTAAAGGAGTTGGTGGAACACAGAGTGGTGTTAATATTGCTGGGATGACAGACTTGTCTGTGTTCTGATGAGAAAACTAGTCTCCTGGAGTCAGGCAGTCCCCTAGGTTGGCAATTCCCAGGCACCAGGCCTTTTTCTTGTGGTAGAAGGGTGATTAGGGGAAGGGTAGGTCATGAGATACAGAGGAGTTAGCTGTCTGCTTCTGGGATGGCATTTGCTTTTAGAATTCAAGACTGGGTCCAGGGTTTTCTCAACACAGCAGGGCTTTATTTTCGCTGGTGAATACTTAAGATTCCATACCTTTGAAGATTTCATTTTCCCTGTAAAGATTATGGAAGAATGTCTTGGGTAATGTGAGACTGGAATTAGCTGTTGGTTTGAGCTTAGTCAGGGTATGTAGAGGGGGGTAGGGGTATGCGTCCATACGTGCTCACCACCTGCTCTGCCTGGAATGTTTTTTTCACACTTCAACTTGGCATTTCAATATGGTGACAGTCACTTTTGTCACTCCAACTCCTGATGGTGGATTGGAGCAAAGGTGCTACCAAATCTCCTAGTGCTCAGGGAGAGGAGAGTATAGGGCAGGGATCAACATGGATCATTGCAATTGCATTTTAAAAATCAGATGTTTCATGGCATTCGATCCCATCTCTGAGTTCTGAAGGGAGCTAGGGACTCTAAGAGGCAGAGGTAATGACAGGGGGAGTGCTTTCTAGGCACCTTATACTTTACACCTTACATCTTACTCTCCATCCTCCCTCCCCACTCCATACTGTGCAATCCAGTAGCTCTGGCCTCCTTTCTGCTCCTTGTACAGGAAACTCCATTTCCCAGTTCTGTACATTTTCTCTGGCTCTCCCCCATTCCTGGAATGCTCTCCCTCCTCATCTCTGCCTCCTGACATTCCTGACTTCCTTCAAGTCCCAGCTAAAATCCCACCTTCTATAAAAAGTCCTGTCAATTCTAGTGCCTAGCCTCTGTTGATTTTCTCCAATTTATTCTGTATATATCTTGTTTGTACATGGTTTTCTGCGTGTTGTCTCTCCCATTAGACTGTGAGATCCTTAGGAGCAGGGATTGTTTTTTTGTTTGTTTGTTTGGTTTTTCCCTCTGTATCCCCAACATTGTAGCTGCTTAATAAATACTTGTTGACTGACTAACTGAGGGACAGCCTGTGCAAAGATATAGAGCTAGGAAAATAGAATGCCATATGTGAGAAACAGAAAAGAAGTGATGGGTCAAAGATCTTTCCCTAACAAGTCCTGTATCCTCCAATATTCTCTTCATTTTGTTGAGTTCTTTGTGTGTTTTGCTTTTGGAGGGCTACGGAAACAAGTTCCTTCTATGCATAGAAAGAGTTCTGAGTGGCTTATGAGAGCATGGGGATAAGGACTAGGTAAGGCAGACATACAGAGGTAGCTCCAGGCTAGACATCTGTATTCTAATTTCAGCCTTACCTTTGAAACCTTCCCTTTTGGCCTGGGGCAAGTCACTTGCCATCCTCATGTCTGTGTCTCCATCGAGGGCATGAGGCTAATAATGCATACTTCATAGAGGTGCTGTGAGAGATAATTAGTATTGCCTAAGTACTTTGAGATCCTGGATGAAAGGCCCTATGAGTAGAGAACATTATTATTACTTTATATCATCTTAAGAAGTACCATGATGATGATAATACTTACCTGACACTTTTCATCTTTAAAGGGCTTTTTAGACACTAGCCAATTAAACTTCAGAGCTCCCTTTCCTCAGTGGCTATCATTAGCTCCATTCCTCAGGTGAAGAAACCTCCAGAGAGATGACTGTCTGTTAAGGCTACAGAGCATGTGCCTGTCAAGGACATAACTAGAGCCTCCAATACCCCAAAGGTTTCTCTAGTAGTGGAGAATGCACACTAGCCTCAGAACTATGTAGCCACTCTGCCTCTTCAACAATTTGACATTAAAGGGACTGGTGACTCAACAAGACAATTGGTTTTGTTTTGTTTTGTTTTGTTTTTTTTTACCTTGGACTTATTTCTTGGCTAGGTGGAGCAGTTGATAGAGTGCAGGGCCTGGACTCAAGAAAACCTGTTTTCACATCCAGCCTCAGACACTAGCTGTGTGACCCTGGGCAAGTCACTTTACCCTATTTGCCTCAATTTCCCCATCTGTAAAATGACCTGGAGAAGGAAATGGCAGACTACTCCAGTATCTTTGCCAAGAAAACTCCCAACAGGTTCACAAAGAGTCAGACGACTGAATAATGACTCAACAACAACAAATTTAACCCCAATATGACTTGTCTCTACCATCCACCTTGCTTCCCACCCCTCTTAGGTGAGGTGTGCTGTGCAATAGAAAGTGATTTGGGTATGGCATTTGAGGACTTGGGTTCCAATCCTGGCTCTACTATTTACTTCCTTTGTGATTTGAATTGAATCATTAATCTTCTATCTGTAAAATAAAGGCCTTAGACTAGAAGAGTGCTAATGTCCCTTCCATCCCTAAATCTATCATTCTAAGAACCTGAAAACTGATCTTAATATTGGCAATTTAATTCAATAAGCATTATTAGGGACATACTATTCAACACTGAGCAGTAGTATGGTTCTGTGGCTAGAGGACTGGGCCTGAGGGCAGGAGACTTAGTTTTGAATTCCTTCCTCAAACCAACTGGGCGACCAACACAAGTCACTTACTCTCTGAGCTTCCGTTTCCTCTTCTGTAAAATGAGGGTAATGATAACCTCTAACTTATGAGGTTATTGTGAAAATCAAATGAGAGGACCCAGTTTAGTACTTTGCCAACCTGAAAGTGTTTTATAAAAGTCAGTGCTGCATCATCACCATCATCACCCATTCCAGCTGTGTGGGTGGTGATGATATGAGCTCAAGGCATGAGGAAAGGGGAAGGAAGGACAACAGCTGAGCATTCCGAAGCCAAGAAGAAATGGTTTTTGTATTGCTCCCACCACTGCCAATTTTCTCAGTCACAGACAATAAACATTGATTAAAGTACTTACTATGTGCTACTAAGTACTGATGATACAGAGAAAAATAAAAGACAATCCCTGCCTTCAAGGAGTTCACAATCTAATGGGAAAAACAACATGAAAATAACTATGTGCAAACAAGCTATAGGTGGGATAAATTGGAAATAAGAAGGATCGGGAAAAGCTTCCTGTATAAGGTAGAATTTTATTTGGAACATAAAGGAAGATAGGAAGACGAGGAGGCAGAGATGAGGAGGGAGAACATTCCAGAAATGGGAGATAACTGGTGAAATTGCCTGGAGTGTGGGGAGATGGGCATCTAGTTCCAGGAACAGCAAAGAGGTCAGGGACATTGGATTGTAGAATACATGAGAGGCAGGAAAAGAGTACAAGGTGTGAGAAGAATGGAAAGGTGGAAGGAGGAAAAGTTATGAAGAGCTTTGAAAGTGTAACAACAATGCTTCTTGCTGCTACTGTGGCTGTGTAAGCACACAGGAGGGCTGTTAGCACAGGTTCTTTTATCTGCTTTTCTAAGGAAAGCAACTTTAAGGGGTTAACAGTATTGCTTTACTTTAACATACATATATCATTCACTTAATTCAGGGGAAAAAGTCAGCACCCTGAAATTCAGAGCAAATACAAACAGAAATTACAAACAGAGAAAATAAAACAGAGCAAATAACACAAATCAATAGACAGGCTTCTAGCTGTCTGACCAAAGCTATATATACATAGTTACCAGAGAGAGAAGCACCAACATTTGGGTTTTCAAAGCTGGGGGGCTCCTTAACGGCTATCCCAGAGTCTACACACCAACACTCTTCCAATGAGTAAGCCCCAAACAAAATGCTAACCTCAGATTATATAGACACTTCTTCAGAGTCTGAGCACTTCACACCTCTTGAGGGTTTCACACCTGTAGTGACCTAATTAGTAAAAGGGTGTGGTCCTTTCTACAAACAAAAGCAAGACTCAGTCAAAGGCATTCCAAACAAAAGACAGCAAAAAATCCCACTTTGCTTGCCATTACAGAAAGCCAAATACATGATTTAATATTCAATCCTGGAGATATCAGAGAACCACTGGAGCTTACTGGGTTGGGAGTAGTGTGGGGTGAGGTGGGGAACATCGTTATACCGGCACATAAAAAAAATTACTTCAGTGGCTGAATGGAGGCTGGAATGGAGTGGGGAGAGACTTGTGACAAGGAGTATTAACTATGATTAAATATGAATTCCTGCTGCCATCTATGGAATCAGCTAGTGATAACATCATCTCTATGTATTGAGAAAATTCATGTTTATAAGGCAAATATACTTTTTAAATATATTTACTTGTCTGCCCCCTAATCTTCCTTGGACTAGATTTCCAACTGGATGGATATCCCACAGGGATCGCAAAATTGTCCTTCCTGAAGCAAAACCTTTTAATCTTTCCACCAAGACCCCCTCTGGGTATCCACATTGCTTTCTAGTACATTGCCATCCCTCCAGTCACTCAAGTTCACTTCAAAGATGACCTTAGAGCTTGGGGACTACAACTGCATAGGTAAATGTAACTATGAAGCTAATAGGAAAGCAGTTTGATAGGGAGAAAGAGAACACCCATATTTACACCCAAGAAGTCAATGGGGGCTAGAATATTATAAACTCCCAAGACTCATGATAATGCTTCATTTTCACATCTTCCATAATCAGTTGATTAATCAACAGGCATTTCTTAATCATCCGATATGTACCAAGCACTGTGATAGGTGCTGGGAATATAAATACAATGAATGAAGAAATCCCTGCTCATAAGGTATTTCCATTCTGATGGGAAGACAAGTACATATATAAATATATGCCCAAAGCAAAATAGTTAAGGTGGGCAGCTAGGTGGAGGGATAGAGCGCTGGTAGCGTAGACAGGAAGACTCATCTTCTCGAGAGACCCTGGACAAGTCACTTAACCCCGTTTGCCTCAGTTTCCTCATCTGTAAAATCAGCTGGAGAAGGAAATGGCAAACCACTCCCATATCTTTGCCAAGAAAACCCCAAATAGGGTCACAAAGAGGAGACTACAGCTGAAATGACTGAGCAACAACAACAACCTGAAAGGGAAAGCACTAGCAGTAAAGGGGAATCAGGAAAAGGGATCAGAAAAGATGGTTGTTTGAGACGCATCTTGAAGGAAGAGAGGTATGCTATGAGAAAGAGATAAAGAGGGAACATATTTCAGGCATGGGAAACAGCCAATGCAAAGACATGGAGGTTAAGGGGAGGAATGAGTATTTTTGAAGCACCTACTATGTGCCAGGCACAGTACTGTACTATTTGATCTCATTTGGTCCTCCCAACAACCCTGAGAGGTAGGTGCTTTTGTCATCCCCATTTTAAGTGGAAGAATCTGTGGCAGGCAGACATTAAGTGACTTGCCCATGGTCACATGGCTAGCAAGTATCTGAGGTAGGATTTGAATTCAGGTTTTCCTAACTCCAGGTCCAGCATTCTATCTACTGTTCCATCTAGGCAGAAAGGAGATGGAATGCTGCATGTAAGGAACAAAGAGAAGGTCTGTTTGACTAAATTACAGCATGCAGGAGGAGGCGAAATGGACAATGAGGTTGGAGAAATAGGCTGGGACAAGATTGGGAAGGGCTTTAAAAGCTAATTGGAGGAGTGTATATTTGATTCTTCCTCTCCGGGATCACTGCCTTGTCATGGCAGAGGGGATTGCGTAGCTCAATGAAACAACGGACTATGCTATGCAGGCTTACCTAAGACGTCCAGGTCATAGTTGAGAGTTCTGACAAAAGGAGATCGCCTGCAGAAGTAAATGGCAAGCCATTCCAGTACCTTCACCAAGAAAACCTCATGGACAGTATTCCAGGCATGCTATAGTCCACAGGGTCATGAAGAGTTATGACTGAACGACTCAACAATAACATTTGATCCTAGAGGCAATAGAATTTACTGGACTTTGCGGAGTCGAAAAATGACAGCAATGACCGATGTAGAGAATGTGAGTTGCTACTATCACCATCTTATAGATGAAGAAACTGAGACTCTGAGAGGTTGATCAGGATTTCCCAGCTAGTAAAAGCCTCAATTTAAACTCATGTCTTCTGTTCTTTCCACTACATGATATCTCCTACTTTGGAATACCTTTAGACTAACACTATTCTATTGGATTGACTGAACTAAGAAAACCAACCCTGGGAATGTTGTGCCTCCAAATGTGAACAGCCTCCATCCGTAATCTGAGGCCATAGGTAACTGAACCCTGCCCCTCCCCAAGCCACAACAAAGCCAGAGCCCCATCCGAGGGGAGAGCATCTTTTCTCTCTCCCAGGTCCAACTTTACAGTCACTGGACTGAGTTCTCATAGCAAGCTCACTGATCTTCTGAAACCCTCATAGTCTTATCAGGGGAGAACTTAACATGGAGCTGGATGGAGGGAAATAGAAGGAATAGAATTACAAATTGTACATTGTATACACTAACAGCAATATTGTTTTACGAACAGCATTGAGTGAATAAATCATTTTGACCATTATAAATATCCAAATTAACTATAAAAGACATATGAAAATACTATCTGCCTACAAAGAAAGAACTAATAAATAGAAGGTTCTATAGAACAATTTTACATACATAGACCTATTTGTGTCTAATGGTAGTCATCTCTGAGGGGAGGGGTGGGGAGAAGGGAAGAAAAAAAAGAAAAAAGAAATTTACATGCTAACTTTATTATATATTTAGAAGGAATAGCAAGTTGTATTTAATATATTTGCAGTGTCATGTGCAATCCTTTTTTATTATACTATGTTGTAGAAATGTTTGTTTTTATTTTAGAAATTAAAAATAAAATAAATGTGTGAGAGAAAACAAATGGTTGGAAGGCCTTTCTCAGTTGGGAAGTGAGGAGCCTGGGAAGAGATTCAGAGTTGGGGATGGGAGAAACTGTGGAAATATACCTGACAAATTCCTAGGTCAGTGAGTAAAAATGAGTAGGCTTGTTTAGAAGAGCCATACCCAGGGACCAAGGACCTTTTCCTTCCCTTCTCTATGTCCCTTCTTTTGATTCATCCATAAATATTTATTTAATAAGATATGTCTTCTCAAGTCTCTTTAAAGAGCTGATAGGGTCTTATGACCATTTGTTAACTCAGGACACTTTGAAAACTTGGCAGCACCTACCTTGAACAGGGCTATGTAGATAGGAGATTTGTGATAAGAATGATAAGCCATCAGACTCGGTGAGTCTCAGAATAACCAACATCTAAGTTCTTCCTTCAGGCAAAAGTTATGACCTGATCATTTCCTAGCTTTAAGATTACTTTCTATAACTTGAGGAATTCATGCCTTTTCTACAGTTTCTAGAGAGGCAAGGAACCTTAAACTAGGCAGTGTGGGATAGTGGCAAGAGTGCTAGATTTAAAATCAGATGTTGTGGCTGTGGTTGTTCAGTTGTATCTGATTCTTCATGACCTCATTTGGGGTTTTCTTAGCAAAGATACTGGAGTGGTTTGCTATTTTCTTCTCCAGCTCATTTGACAGATGAGAAAACTGAAGCAAACAGGGTTAAGTGACTTTCCCAGGGTCAGACAGCTAGTAAGTGCCTGAGATCAGATTTGAACTCAGGAAGAGGAGTCTTCCTGACTCCAGGCCCAGTGCTCTGTCCACTGCGCCATCTAGCTGCCTCAGTTTCAAATCAGTTTCAAATCCCAGCTATGCTATTTACCACCTATGTAACTTTGAGCAGAGCTTTTCCTTTTTTGAGTCTCAGTTTCCTTATCCATTCCTATGAAGGAATTGGCCTAGATGGCCTCTAAGGTCCATTCCAGCTCCAAATGCATGATCCTTTGATAAACTATGCCTCTGGCTAATAGACTTTACAGTGAGAGCTGTGGATGCTTCCTTTTCCTGGGATCAATGCTCTTTTCCTTCTTAACAATGCTGATGATCTTAGGAAAATCAAGGACACCATAAAAGTAGGTTGATTTCTGATAAACTGATCACCTAGAAATGAGGACATCAAAACCATGCCAGAAATGGAATGACTTTGAAAAGAAGGTTCAGAGATTTGGCTGGTATGGGGGAGGGATTGGGAGATGGTTTTAAGACATTGTTAGGTTCTTTTTGTTAGGGTGTCTTAAATTGAAATTATCAAATGGCTCTTTAAAACTGACACCCTTTTGTTTGATTAGCCTACTGCAGATAACCTTTATTAAACCTGATCTGAAATTACAGACATAGACTGGTGCTTCTTTGATGCTGTCCCTGTTTCATTTCCTGTTTATACTATGATCCACGTTGCACCAGGAGATAAAGCACTTCTGAGCGATATTAAGACATAAAAGTCCCTTGGCTATTTGCTAGCACTGTTTTGATGTTTTCTTGCTCCCTAGAAATTAGCATATCCTTTTCAAAGGCTGCCTCTGATGAGAGTAATCCTTTGCCATGATGTATTTGCTAAAAGTCATCAACTATCTTATATTGTGGAAAGAAATGACACATAAAAGGCATGATACTAGATTATTGATAATGAGGCAATTTGGGTAACAGTTGCTTTTGGCTTTTATAAAAACACATTTTTGACACCATAAATACACTGGGCTTATATTAATGAGGATTTAATACTTGGGAGATTTTAAAGAAACTTGCCTAGTACTTTCAAAGGGAAGGGGGAAGATAGGATGGTGGGGTGGGGTGGAGGGGTAAGTTTAAGTTTTTCACTAGTTTCACTGATATGGTTTATCAAAATATTTTACTGCTTTAGAAATCAGAAATGATAGAAAGTTGTCATTTTTAACTTGGTGCTTATCCAAAAGTACTGTATAAAACCCTTTTGAGAAAATAACTTTTTGTCCATTTACACAGAATAAAAAACAGATTCAAAAAGTTTGACAGTTGGAGCAGTGGTTGGCTATTTAAAGGAAAGAGGATAGAGAGGTCTAGTGGCACAGTAGAGAGAACACTGGATTTAGAGTGAGAGGACATGATTCAGATTCCAGGGTTCATATTTCCTGGGGTGGAAATGAAATGATGGGATGCCTGGGGGGAAGTAACCATTCCCTCCTAAAACTTATGATAGAAGACAGGAAATCTGGGCATTGGGGGAGGGGAGAGAGATAATGAGTTCAGTTTGGGCCATGTTGAGTTTAAGAAATCTACAGGAGATTCGGTTCAAGATGTCTAATAGGCGATTGGATATGCTAGACTTGAAGTCAGGAGAGAGGTTAGGGCTGGACAAATAGATCTGAGAATCATTTGTATAGAGATAATTGAATCCATGACAGCTAATGAGACCACTAAGAAAAATCATATAACATGAAAAAGAGAAGAAAAGCTTTAATGACTTAAAGATGTAGTAAGACTTTTGCATCACCCTGTATTTGTATGAATTATATAGCTCAGATATCATCTTAGAGAGATTAGCTTAGATTTTTTTCCTCTTAAGTTTCCCTTCTAATTCTAACTCTATTGATTTTGTTTATGCAAAAAGTTTTTGATTTTATATCATCAAAATTGTCCATTATATGATTTACGATCATCTCTATCTTTTGTTTGGTCAAGTATTCTTCCCTCAACCATAGTTGCGAAAGGCATTTCCTTCCTTTTTCCTCAAATTTACTATATGACCTTTTTATTTAGGTCATGTGTCTCCTTAGAGCTTATTGTAGTGAAAGGTATGAGATGTTGATTGAACTATACTTTCTGCCTTACTCTTTGCCAATTTCCTTAGTAGTTTTTGTTGAATAGTGAGTCCTTACCCCAGTAATTGCTCTTCTTTGGTTTATTAAACGCTACGTAACTATGTAGACTGCTTTTTGGTCTTCTATATCAAATCTGTTCCATCGATCAACTTCTGTCTTTTTTCATCACTACCATGCAGTTTTGGTAATTACCACTTTTGCTTTTGATTACTGTTCAAGACGCTGAACTGTTAAACCCCTTTTATTCTCACTTTTTTTAAAAAAAATTAGTACTTTATTTCTTCCCTCAGCTACATGTAAAAACAATTTTTAACATTTGTTTTTAAAACTTCGAGTTCCAAATTCTCTCCGTTCCTCCCTCCCTACCGCCATTGACAAGGTGAGCAATTCAATATATGTTGTGCATGTGTAGTCATGCAAAACATTTCCATAACAGTCATGTTGTTATTCTCACTTTTTTATTACTTCCCTAGAGATTCCTGACAGTTTTCAAACTCAGATAAGTTTCATTCTTATTTTGTCTAGTTCTATAAAACAATCTTTTGCTAATTTGATTAAGATGATACTAAATAGATATATAATTTATCTAATACTATCATTTCTGTTATATTGACATGGCCCAAACTTGAAAAGTTAATATCTCTACAATTATTTATCTCTATTTCTCTAAAGAGTTTGTAGTTGTAATATAATTTCTACAAGTTTTGATATTGGCTATTTGGTTTTTCCCCCTTTTTATCAGGTTAGCTAATTGTCATTTTATTACTTAAAAAAAGCTCACAATTTTCATTTATCAGTTCAAGGGTTTCTTTTCAGTTTCAATTGTGTTTATCTTTATTTTTAGAATTTCTATGTTTTTGCTCAGTTGGGATTTTTTATTTATTGTTTGTTTTTTAAAATTTTTATTATTTGCAGTCCAATTCATTCATCTCTTCTGTCTCCCTTTTGTTAGTGATAGTATTTAGAGATATAAATTTTCTCCTAATTATTTTTTCATGTATCCCCCAAAAGCTCATTGTAATTTTCTTGATGAAATTATCTATTGTTTCTATGATTTTCTCATTAATTTTCTTTGAGATTACATTATTTAATCTCCATTTAAGTTTCCTGAAATACCCTTTATTGATTAAAAACATTTTATTGAATTGGAGTTAGTAAAAGATATATGCATTAGTACTACTTTTATGCATTTGTTCATGAGGTTTTTGAGCCCTGGCATATAGTCAATTTTTGTAATGGTGTAGCTATGAAAAATATGTATTTTCTTTTCCATTCTCATTCTGTTACTGCCAGAGATTGATTATATCTATCTTTAAGAAAAAAAGAAGCATGCATCTACATATACACATACATATATAATATATACATGAGTGTATGTGTGTGTATAAGTATATTCAAGTACTAAATTTCCTGTGTATCTTTTATATTTAATTTTTCTAGGTCTGAAAGGGACACATTGTGGTCTTTAACTATTATAATATTACTGTCTCTATAATTGGATTGGTTTTTCCCTTGCTTAGTGCTGTGGCATTTTATGTATACACATACATATATACATACATATACATATACACACATATCTGAAGTGTTGATTGATATTGTTTTTATCTGTGATGTCTTTAAACATGTGATTTCTTTTTTGTATAACATTGAGAAGCATGCTTTGTCTTTGGTGCTCTAAAATTGTGTTTTTGTCATCACATTGTTCAGAGTTATGGTCTTTACAGTTGTTTTTCTCTATAATATTGTTGTTATTACATAAATGGTTCTCCTGGTTTTGCTTACTTTACATTGCATCACTTCATACAGGTGTTTCCAGTTTCCTCAAAAAAGTGTCCATTTCATCATTTCTCATGGCAAAATAGTATTCCGTTACCTTCATATAACAAGAATTTATTTAGCCATTCCTTAATAGACAGGCACCCCTTTGTTTCTAGTTTTTTTCTTCTTTGAAAAGAGCTTCTATAAATATTTTTTGTAACAAATGAATGAATGAATGACAAAAGCATTTATTAAATGCTTATTATGTCCAAAACTCTGTGCTAAGTGTGTGTGTATAAGATACAAATTGAAAAGATAAAACTCTCAAGGAGCCCATGTTCTAATAGTGAAGACAACATATATGCATCCTTTTCCTCTTTCTTTGATCTCTTTGAGGACATAGGCCTAATAGTGGTATTGCTAGATCAAAGAGTATGCATGGTTTATTAACTTTTGGGGCATACTGCCAAATTGCTTTCTAACATGGTAGAAGCAATCCATAGCATCATCAACAGTACATTAATATGCCTGTTTTCCCACAGCCCCTCCAAATTTTGTTGTTTTCCTCTTTTGTCATTTTTGCCAGTCAGATAGGTATGAGATAGAACTTCAGAGTTGGCTTAATTTTTATTTCTCTAATTATTAGTGATTTGGAGTATTTTTTCACAATTTTGCAAATAGCTTATATTTCTTCCTTAGAAAACTGCTTGTTTATATGCTTTGACTATTTATCTATTGGTGAATAGCTCTTAGTCTTATATATTTTAATCAATTCTTACATAACTCAGAAAGAAGATCTTTTAAAGAAAGACTTGCTGTGATATTTGAAACCCATTTTCCTTCTAATTTTTATTGCATGGGATTTGTTTATGCTAAACTTATTGAATTTTGCTAAAATCAGAATTTTCCATTTTAGCTTCTATGATTCTCTCTATGCCTTGTTTGGTTAGGAACTCTTCAGCTATTCATAGATTGTAAAGGCAATTTCTTCCTTGCTCTACTAATTTGGCTATAATGCTATTTTAAATGTCTAAGTCACTCCTATATTTAGAGTTCATCTTGGTATACAGCTTGACATGTTAGTCTAGACATAATTTCTGCCAGACTGTTTCCCAGCAATTTTTGTCAGGTAATGAGTACTTGCCACAGCAATAGGAATTTTGGGGTTTATTGAACTGTTCTACTGCATTCATTAGCTCCTGTATGTTAATTTTTTCCACTGATTGACCTTTCAGTTTTTAACCAGAACCAAATTGTTTTGCTGAGTATTACTTTGTAATGTAATTTGCAATGTTATTCTGCTAAGCCCCATTCTTTCTCACTTTCTTCTTCAGTATTTCCTTTGTGATTTTTGACTTTTTGTTCCTTAGATTAATTTCATTTTTTAGCTATATAAAATAATCCTTTGATGTCTTGACTGGTAGAGTATTGAATAAATAAATCAATTTAATGAGTAATATCCTTTCTATTATTTGTTGGACAGGGCTCAGAGCAATGAATATGTTTCCAATTATTTTATTTTATATTATATTTATTATTATATAATACATTTTATATATAATTATATACAATTACAATAATATAAAACATAATTGTAATATATTTACATATTATCCTATTCTACTTATATTCTATTCTATTTACTATTTTATTTTACTTGTTTTTATTTCCATAATGAATATTATATAGTTGGATTCATATAGTTACTGAATTTGTCTTGGTAGATAAACTCTCAAACATTTTATACATTTTGCAGTGATTTGAACAAAATTGATCATTCTTTTCTTGCTGGAATTTATTGGTAATATATAGGAATGCTGTTTATATCCTTCAGATCTGAAGAATTTATTAATTGCTTCAATGGCAATAACTTTTATTTCTTTTTTTGCATATTCTTGTTCTCTCCATTTCCCTTTCTTTTCTTACTGTTATAGCTAGCATCTCTAGCACTACTGTAAATAATAGTGGTGTTACTTTACCCCAGATCTTACTGAAAAACCCTCTAACTTTTCTTCATTACATATAATGTTTGCTCTTGGTTTTAGATAGATCTTATTTATTTTATTAAAGAAAAGTAAATTTGTGCCTGTGTATTCTAGTGATTTTAATAGAAACAGATACTGGATTTTCCCAAGAGCCTTTTCAGTATCTATTGACATAGTCACGTGTTTTTAAATACGTTATTAATATGATTTACTGTTTTTAGTCTTCCTTGTTTTAAAACAATATTCTTGGTATAAATCCAGCTGGGTAATAGTAATCATTCTAATCCTTCTAATATGTTGTTGTCACCTATTTGTTAATAGTGTGTTGAAATTTTTTGCATTAATGTTTATTAGAGATATTGGTTTATAATTTCTTACTCTGTTTTGTCTATCAGTGCTTTAGGTATCAAGACCACACGTGTACTATGGAAAGAGATTGGAAGGGTCTGTTCTTTTCCTATTTTTGCAAATTATCATTTGATGTACATCTTTTTAATTATTTATTTTTTATTTTTCTTTATTTAAAATAGGAATCAATTTTTCTTTGAATGTTTGGTATAATTCACCTCTATATTTATCTGGTGCTGGATATTTGTTTGTTTTCCCTTTGGGAGTTCATTTATGGCACCTTTAATTTTTTATTTTAACTTATTTAAATGATTAATTTCTATTTTTGTTAATTTGGATATTATGCATTTTGTAAATATTCATATATTTCCTCTAAGTTAACAGTTTTGATAGCATATAATTGGGAAGAATAGTTTCTAATAATTTCCTTTGTTTCTTCATCAATTGTTGCACATTTTCCTTTTCCTATTTTTAATGTGAAAAAATTTGGCTTTCCTTCTCTTTTTCAAATCATATTAGCTATCTCTCTTATTATTATTATTATTAATAACTTGTAGCTTTCAGCAATGAGCTTTTGCTTTCAATTTTTATTAATTTTTTTATTTTTCAGAATTTTTACTGTTTTTTTGATCAAGGGTTTTTAATTTCTTGTTTTTCTAGATTACTTTTTAGTTATATGCCCAAATAAATGATTTATTCTTTCTCCCTTTTGTTGCTGAAAATATGTAGAGATAGAAATATTTCCCCCAAGGGTTGCTTTAGCTTCAGCCCATAATTTTCATTATGTCATCTCATTGTTGTCATTTTCTTTGAGGAAATTTTCCATTGTTTCTATAATATGTTCTTTGATTCTCTATTTTTATTAAGTTATATAGTCTCCAATTATATTAACAATTTTTTCAAAGGCCTTTTATTGAATATAATTTTGTTACATTGTGATAAATTATATATTTAATATTTTTGCTTTTATGCATTTTTGGTGAGGTATTTATGTGTCCATGCATGGTTAATTTTTTGTTAAAATTTCATGCATAGCTTATGTTATTGTTTAATCATTTCAGTCATATCCAATTCTATATGACCCCATTTGGATTTTTTTTGGCCAAGATAATGGAGTGGATTGCTATTTCCTTCTCCACCTCATTTTACACATGAGGAACCAGAGACAAACAATATTAAGTGACTTGCTCAGGGTCACACAGCTAATAAGAGTCTGAGGCCAGATTTAAACTTAGATAAGATGAGTCTTCCTGACTCCAAGTCCAGCACTCTATCCACTGTGCCATCTAGCTGCCCCAATATTGATGTACTGAATCAATGCCCTAATACAAATTATGTATTTAACATTTTTGCTTTTCTGCATTTTGGTGAGGTATTTATGCCCCAATACATGGGTCAATTTTTGTAAAAGTTTCATCTGTGACATATATGCATTTCTTTCTGTGCTGATTTCTTAATAACCAGAGATCTACCATCACTAATTTTTCTAAATTTCTGTTGAGATCCCTAATTTCTTTCTTGCTTGCCTTCTTAGATTTTTCTAAATCTGAAAGTTATATACTGTGGTCTCTCATTCTTACAGTTTACTGGTTATATCTCCCTACAATTTGATTAGCTTTCCTTTAAACAGTTAGATACTATGGTATTTTGGTGCATATACATTCCATAATGATATTGATTAGTTGACTAATGATGTCTTCAAGAGTAATATAGTTTCTGTGCTTCTTTCTTTTTATCAACCTTCCCTCAACCATAGTTGCGAAAGGCATTTCCTTCCTTTTTCCTCAAATTTACTATGATATGACCTTTTTATTTAGGTCATGTGTCTCCTTAGAGCTTATTGTAGTGAAAGGTATGAGATGTTGATTGAACTATACTTTCTGCCTTACTCTTTGCCAATTTCCTTAGTAGTTTTTGTTGAATAAGTAATATAGTTTCTGTGCTTCTTTCTTTTTATCATGGATATTTATCATAGCTTTATCTGAAGTCATAAATACTACCCTCTGCTCTTTTTTAGATCAACTGAAACAGGATAGATTTTGGTCTAGTCCCTTATTTTATCTCTGTAAGAATCTTCATGTTTCAAGAGTGTTTGTTATAAACAACATATAGTTGGATTACACTAATTATTCTGTCCCTTCCATTTTATATACAGAGAGAAAGAGAGAGAGAGGTTGCCTAACACTTACGATATGCAGATGAAGAGGTATGTTTCTGTTCCATTACTCTTTTCTTAGCCTTGCCTTGCCCCTAACCCCAGGTTTTTACTCTTTCCTCCTTTCCTTTAATCTCCCTTTCACTCTCCCTCCAAATATCACAATTTATTTTGCTTGTCAATATTCTCTTACCTATCCTGATCTCTTTCTTATATCCCTTTTTCTACCCTCCTTTCACTATCCCTTCCTATTTTCCTTCCCAGTTTAATATTTTTCTATGTTGTTAACTCTGTGTGTGTGTGTGTGTGTGTGTGTGTGTGTGTGTATAATTGTGTTCAGCTTTCCTTTATCTAGTTGTGATGAAAGTTAAGTTCATGGAATTAAATTGATGCCCATTCCCTCCATTCTTTTCTCCATGTCTGATTATCCTTTATCTTTTTCATTTTTATTGTTTGAGGTAATGATTTTCCTCCCTTTCTTTCTGCTTTTCTCCCCGGTATGGTCTTCTATCCCTCCATTTTCTATCTTCTCTTAAGAACATTGAAACAGTACAAAACCACTTTACATTCTTTATTGTCTTATTTACTTTCTGTATGACCTATGTATATATTAAGGTTCTGACATTTATTTCTTATATTCTAATAGCAAATAAACAATTCTCTCCTCACCTCTTCCAAATGAATATATATATATACCTTTCAATGTTTCTCTTGAGTTTTGCATTTCCATTTCAAAATATCTACTTAGGTCTGGCCTTTTCATCAGAAATGCTTGGAAATCCTCTAAGTAATTAAAGGTCCATTCCTCCCCAGCCTCTGTCCATTAGTATTATACTTAGATTTGTCAGATAGGCTATTCTTTGCTGTAAGCCTTTATATTTTGCCTTTTGAAATGCTGTATTCTAACCTCTCCTCTTTCTTATTGTGGCAGCTGCCAAGTCTTGTGCAATACTGACTGTGATTCCTTAGTACTTGGTCTCTTTCTTTTTGGCTGCTTGCAGTATTTTTGCTTTGACCTATTATAAGCTCTGGATTTTGTCTATGATGTTCCTGGGAGTTTTCATTGTGGGGTTTATTTCAAGAGGTGACTGGTGAATTCTTTCTATTGTCACTTTACCCTTTGGTTCTAAGAGATCTAGACAATTTTCGTTTATTATTTTTTGAAGTGTGATATCAAAGCTTTTTTATCATGATTTTCAGGTAGTCTGATGATTCTTAGATTATTTATCCTTGACATGTTTTCCAAAACAACTTATTATACTCCTTGCATTTTCTTCATTCCTATAGGAAGACAGGAACATTAGTGTATTTTTGGAGAAGATAAGAAATGGTCCAACTATTATGGAATTTAATTTGGAACTATGCTAAAGAAGTGACTAGAATGTCTACACTCTTTAACCTAGAGGTCCTATGACTAGGTTATATGCCCTAAGGAGATCAAAGAAAGATCATATACACATACACACACATATAAAACAAAATAATTATAGCAGTACTTGTGCTGGGAAAAAAGTAGATACCCACTAATTGGGACAGCTAGATGGTGCAGTGGATAGAGTGCTGGGCCTAGAGTCAGGAAGGCTCATCTTCCCAAGTTTAAATCTGGCTTCAGACACTGGCTGCATAACCCTGGACAAGTCACTTAACCCTGTTTGCCTCAGTTTCCTCATTTGTCAAATGAGCTGGAGAAGGCAAACCACTCCAGTATCTTTGCCAAGAAAAGGGTCACAAAGAATCAGACATGACTGAAATACCTCAACAGCAACAACCATCAATTAGAGAATGGCTAAACAAACTGTGGTACATTAATGTAATAATTTCTTACTATGCTATAAGAAATGATGAATATGATAAATTCAGAGGAGCATAGGAAAACATATGAAATGATACAAAAGGAAGAGCAACCGAGAAAATAATATAAAGTCTACAACAATGTAACAATAGACAAAAAAAACCAAAAGTAAGAAACTGAATACTGCGTAATTATAATGACCAAGCTTGACTCTGGACAACAGTGAGAAAAAGCACCTCTTATCCTTTGCTTTAGTGGTAGGAGACTATATTTATGAAAAATCACATATATTGTCAAATTTCATCAGTGTTTTATTTGACTTTGCTAATTTTTTTTCCTTCTGTAAGTTTTGTTACAGAAGAAGGCTCATTGGGTAGGAGAGGAGAGAGAAATATATGTATACATGAATGTAATTTTAAAAATGCATAAGTTAAAAAAAAAGCAAACAAACCAGGCTGAACATCTGTGTTACTGCCTACAGGAGGCTTTGTGCCTTCACCGTACCTTGATATATCATGTCATATTGTGAAATATGGTGGCAGAAAGAGCAATATATTGGAGGCAGAAGGCTACGCTGAAAGACTGCTATTTGCGCAGGATATTGGGCAGATTACTTCACCTTTCTGTACCATAGTCTGGTTCCTTATATGTAAAATGAGGTGTTGAACTAGAAGATTCCTTCTGTCTCTATGTCTTAAATGATTCACCAGAATATTGATCACTTGACATCACGGAATATTTATAGGCCCTGGAGAGTAAAGTTTTTCTGACTTTCAAATTCTGTGTAGTCAGTCAATAAACATTTATTAAGTACTTATGTGCCAGGCACTGCTCTGAAGACACAAAGAAAAGCAAAACAACAAACAAAAACACTCCCTGCCCTCAAAGATCTCATAGTCTAACGAGAGACAACATGCAGACAGCTATGAACAAACAAGCTATATATGGGATAAATTGGGAATAACAGAGGAAAGACACCATAATGAAGAGGGATTATGAAAGGTCTCCTGTAGCAAGTGAGATTTTAGCTGGTACTTGAAGAAAGCCAAGGAAGGCAGGTGGCAGAGATGAGGAAGGAGAGCGTTCCAGGCATTGGCGACAGCCAGGGAAAATGTCCAAGGAACAGCAAGGAGGCCAGTGTCACTGAATTGTGAAGTTACTTAATGGTTCTTCCTCCTACCCCTACTATTTCTGACTATTTAGGAACTAGTTCTGAGAGGCTAGAAATTATTCTGACTGGTCAAAATAACATCTAAAAATGCTTCCTGAATGAGTAGGCCCAGGATATTTGCAATCTTACTAAGCCTCGAAGTGTAACAAGTGAATCTTCAGGAAAGAAGTATTTTAGACTGTGTTAGAGCCAATCACAGAATCACAGAATTTCAGAGTTGGAAGGCCTCAGTGGCCATCTTCTCCAAACCATGCCTGAAAACAGAATTTCCTCTATAGTATTTCTAAGAAGTAGTCATCTGGACTTTGCTGGAAGACTTCCACTTTAGGACAAATCCAGTTATTTAAAAGTCTTCTGTTATATCAAGCCTAAATCTGCCTCTCTATAATTTTCACCCATCACTTCTATTTCTGCCTTCTGGGACCTAAAAGGATGAGTCTAATCCCCTTTTCAGGTCACAGCTCTATAAATACTTGAAGACAATGATGTATTTCCCCCACCCCAAGTCTTCTCTCCTTTTAGCTAAACACCCTTAGTTTCTTTATGGTTGAAGGATGTCCCATAAAGTAGCCTATCATGGTACAGAGATTCCAGAGAGGAATTAAGAAGGAGCAGGATAGGGGGGAAAGGCATGACTTTTTCGGGGCTAGGAGGTTCTAATGACTCAATCCATAAAATAGGGCTTTGAGTGAGTGGTTATATTTGCCATACAGACATCAACAATCTCTTCTCCATCCACTTCCTCTCCATTTGCAGCTGCTCTTTCCCTCCCCCACTCTCCACTTCCCCAACCCAGACATGCAAGCTTAGCCTCTAGGGACTTTGGGAGAATTAATGAGTACATGGTCCATAAAGGACTTTTAGATCTTTGGAAGCAAGTACAAAGTATACTTTTTGTGTGGATTCACTAATTAATGAACAAGAAAAGCTTTGAAAATTACAAACACCATATTATTATGATTTGCAAGTTCCTTCATGCTTTAGTTTTCTCATCTATGAAATGGGAATAATAACATTTATCTCAATGAGATTTAGAGAAAATAATTATATAATGTTAAGTATTATGTATGCTGTGTTTTGATATTCAGCACTAACGCACAGATTTTTTTTTCTTTCACTGACCTGGATCAGAATTTGAAGTAGAGAGAGATTCTTTTAATCTTATCAGCAAAGCAGGCCATGCGTATGGATCATAATTACTGCCTGATCAGTACTATGGAATGGATCTCGTAGAAACTTAGTACAAACATTTAGGGAAATAAAATGGACTTGATAGGCAGCAAAGTGGCACAGTACCTAGGATCAGGAAGACCTGAGTTCAGATTCAGCCTTAGGCACTTAATAGCAGTATACCTCTGGGCCAGGGACTTGACCTCTGTCTGCCTCAGTTTCCTCCTCTGTAAAATAGAGATAATAATAGGACCTACCTCCCACAGTTGTTTTAAGGCTCAAATGAGATATTTGTAAAGTATTTTATAAATACTGGCACTCAATACACACTATTGTCATCATTGTGTTGTATACATCACTTAGTCTTTTCTCTAGCCATTTACTCTGCACTTGAAGCTGTTCCTTCCCTCTCTCATTCTCTACTTTCCCAAGCCAGGCATGTGACTTAGCCTTTGAGGATGTTAAGACAATTAATGATCCTTTATCCAATATCATTGGATGGAAGGATAAGGTATATTAACTTACCTACCTTATAGATCTGTTACCTCAAGTTTGGGATTGGAAAAAATGGAGATGCTTGCGGGACAGTTAACAATTAGCAAGGAGGTTTACTTAGCCATAGCATGCATGGAAAAATATTCAACAAAGATACTGCCTTGATTCAGTTGAGCTCAACTTCCTTGCTTCTGTGTGGCCCATGATGGTTTATGCTCAGTCAACAAACATTTACATGCCTACTGTGTGCCAGGCAGTATGTACTGGTCATTGTGTCTCAGGATGTGTGGAGGATAATAGAATATAAGAAGCCTGGAAAGGTAAGAAAGGAGCCAGGTTATGAAGGGCTTTAAAAGCCAAATAGAGAATCTTATATTTGACCCTGTAGGTAAAAGGGAGCCATTGGGGTTTATTGAATAGGGAGATAACATGGCCAGACTTGTTCCTCCCCACTCACATCATCTGTGTGAGTGGCCTGTGGTTGGCCCTAGAAAGCTAGGGAACTCTAAAGAAATTATAATTTTCTGAGGGGTCATTGTCATTTGAAGAAAGCAAGAATTGGAATAGACAACTCTTTTGTGGATCAGAGAACTTAAAACAAAACCGGAGTAATCTATGTCTGAGTTAGTGACCTCCTTGTAAGACGTGGTGTTAATGAGGCACTCATTACTGCAAGAAGCTTGCAATCTAATGGGGCAGACAACAAGCAAACAAATGTGTACAAACACGCTAGATACAGGATAAATAGGAAATTATTATGAGAGGGAAGGCACAAGAAAGAAGAAGGGCTGGGAAAGGCAACCTGTAGAAAACAGAATTTTAGTTGAGACCGAGAGGAAATCAGTAGGCTGGGATGAGGAGGGCATGGGGACCTGAGATATGGAGTATCTCATTCACAAATCAGCAAAGAGGTCAGCATCACTAAACTGAAGACTACTTGATGGGGAGTAAGATGTAATAGGATCAGAAAGGTAGGAAGGGGCTAGGCAATGAAGAAATTTGTGAGATAATTTTGTATTTAATCCTAGAGGATACTGGGAGCCATTGGAGTTTTTTGAGTAGGGGGAATGACGTGATCAGACCTGTATGTTAGGCAAACCCCTCCTGACTCCAGGGCTGGTGCTCTATTCACTGTGCCACCTACATGCCCCAAAAGAGGATATATACACATATATATATATATATTATATATATATATATATATATATATATATATATATATATATATATATATATATATATATATGTATGTATGTATCTATATATATTGAAGTGAGATTTTGCTTTAGGGGCTTGCTCATGAGAAGGACCTTTTGCTTCCCTGGATGGCACTCTGAGTAGCTGCTTGTTAAAGAGCCCCCTGACTGCTCAGATGTAAATGCTCCCCCAATCTGGTGGTGTATGTAGGTGGTTGTATTACTTTGTTCAGATAGTTGGAGCCCTGTCTGTTGATCTTTGTGCTAATTTCTCTGCTTGTATTTTCTCCATGTTCAGGGTGCTCACCTTTCCCCTGAACTAGTGAATGTAATTAAAGTAAGATTGTTGACCCCTTAAAGTCACCTTTCCTTTAAGAAAAAGAGATCAAAGAACCTGTGCTAGCAGGTCATCCTGGGTGTGCCAGGGTGCTTGCTGTTACAGGCAGGCAGACCCATCAGCAGGCTATTGCAAAAGTTCAGGTGTGAGGTGATGAGGGCCTGCACTAGAGCAGTGGTGATGTCAAAAGAGAGAAGGGGCTATATTAGAGAGATATTACAAAGGTAAAATTGACAGGCCTTGGCAACAGATTGGGTGAGAGGGAATGAGGAATCAATTCAATTTAATAAACATTTATTAAGCACCTATTATGTTTTAGGCACTGTGCTAAGAAAAAAGAATAAGAGACCATCCTTGCCCTCAGAGCTCATGATCTATTTGGGGGAAGACAATATACAAAAAGAAGATGTAAAGGGGGGCACCAGAGGGTGCCCAATGTAGGGCATGATGTTCCTCAGAATTAAAGCCAAGCAGAACTGCTAATGAAAAATGGAGTTACCTGGAAAGTCGTGAACCATCAATAAAGGAAGTCTTTGGGAAGAGTTTAATGTTCTAGTCTTCAATCAGAGGAGGAGGGAACTAGGGATGAGTTGAGAAGGTGACAAGCATCAAAACCTGAGTGAATCAGCATGGTGATAAGATTTTAGGTGATCAGGTTGGAGTGAAGGGCTGGTGGGAGATATTTCCTGTGAAGCCAAAGACAAATAGAGCTGCTGATGGAAAATGGAATCAAGAGTGACACCTAGGTTGTGAACCTGAAGAACTGGGAAGATAACAGGTTAGATATAGTGACTCACACACGATAGTACAGCTAGTAAGCATCAGTGGTAAGATTTAAACCCAGGTCTCTAGACTCCAGGTCTGGCATTTTGATGACAACTTTCCATTATTCCACACTTCTCTCAAATGCCTGAGATTGCTCCCAAAGAAAACCAGATGAGAGGTTAGCTATAAATCCATCTTCAATTCTGCAACACAAAACCAAACCAAAACAAACCTTGAAGTCTGTGGTCCCTTGGTAAATCAGTTTAGTTCTAGTCATCTTGGTTTTATAAGATAATGGAAAAAACTTACTCCTGGAATAAAATAAATGAGAGAGAGAGAGAGGGAGGGAGGGAGGGAGGGAGAGAGAGAGAGAGAGAGAGAGAGAGAGAGAGAGAGAGAGAGAGAGAGGTGATAGTGAATTTATTAAGTACTTAATATGTTCCAGGTGCTAAAGATGCCCATAAAAGCAAACAAGATAGTTCTTGCCTTTAAGAATCTTATAGTCTAGTTGGAGAAGACAGTATGCTGCAAATGAGGGAAAGAAAAATGGGAGAAGAGGTTGGGGGAGGGGCTCGGTGGGATCCTAGTTTCTGATGAGGTAGAGATGGTCCGAGGATAAAGCCATGATGAAAGTAGGTAGTGGCTTTGTTCCCAGCTAGATAAGACAAAAGGCTCACTTATTAGAGTAGAAGGGAAGGGCAGACTGGTGGAAGCCAAGAGTGGAGTCATAGTTTCCAATGGGGTGGAGGAAGTATTTTAGTAGTTGGACTGCTACTGGTAGTATGAACCTGACTAGCTCTGATCAGTCCAATTCCATCTTTCACTCAGTAATTGATATGTGGAATTTTCTATCTTTCCATCCTATTTGTCCCCATCCCAACTCAGACTTCACTCATTGGTTACAAGTTAATATAGCTATTCGTTTTCTTTCTTTGTCCCACTGTTGTCATTAAAAGTTTAGCATAGATTTTATAGCTCACAAACTTCAGAGCTCTGTGTATGTGTGTTGGGCTTAACACTGAGATAAAACCACAAATCTTCTGGGAATGTTAAGCAAAGTTAAACCATTCCCATTCTGCCAACTTGCAAAGTATCTGAAGCAGAGGCAGTAAGGAGCAGAGAGGACGGCAAAAGAAAGTGGTTTTTGTCAAATATTTATAAGGAAGAAGAGCAACCCTTTCCCAAACCAAAAGGCTGTTCACTTAGGTAAATAGATATTTCATTGTACAAGCCAAGATCCCCACCAGAGTGCTCCAACTTGTTTCAAAATCTCCTTTTAAATGGAATCATTCAATTCTGCCTTTACTGCCGAGTGTTTTATCCTGTAGTAGTTAAGGTAGTGTCTTCTGGAAAAGAGGAAAATCAGTGACTGATCTGGTTATAAATCAGACCTGTATTAACATTGTTTGAAAAGGAAGTGCAAATTCTTTTTTCTATCAGTTGTCACTAATACTTGTCTGTTCTTCTAAAGAAAACACTTTATGACCTTGTTGGACTAGTATAAAAATAGAGAATCAATTGAGAAATGAACATCCTAAAGTATCTTGGATGCTCAGAAGAAATACTCTCAGATCCAGAGGACTCACAGGTAATGAAGCTCAACCAATTTTCTGTGCAATGGCCTTCTTCATAACAAAGCTTTGATTTGACGAATAAATCGATGTCCTTGGGTGTCCAAGAATGCAGCTCTCCTAACTGAAAGAAGCTGTTGCTAAAAAAGACTCTAATAATTTATTTTTAAACAAATAATTCATTATGATCAGGTTAGATTTATACCAAGAATTCAACGATGGTTTAATATTAGAAAATAATTAACATAATTATGCCTATTAAAAACATCCAGAGTCACTTGATTTTTCTCAAGAGATTAAAAAAAGCTTTTAACAAGGTACAATTTCATTTATGATTAAATGCTATAATTACAGGCATAAATTAATCTTAAATTTTATTTAAAAGTATCTAAAATAAAAAACAAGCATTATATACAGTGGGGAATACTAGAAGCTATCCCATTAAATATAAGAGTGAAGTACGGATGTATCCTTCCCTAATATTATTTGATACAGTTTTGGAAGTGTTAGGAATATCAATAAGACAAGGAAGAAATTAAAGGCATAAAGATAGACAAAGAGTAGATAAAACTATTTTTATTTGTTCATAAAATAAATAGAAATTCTATATATAATAATAATAAAATCCAAGAGGCAATATTTAGAAAGGAAATTCTTATTCATAATAACTACAAAATTTATAAAATATTAGGAGTCAATCTACCAAAGCACACTGAATGCCTATGTAGATTACAATCCAAAATATGCAGATCCCAAGGCAGTGAAACTTAATTTACCTTTTCTGCTTAGTCTCTTTCCTCTTTCCAGAGAGGAAGGAAAAGATGATTAATTTATGCCTGTACTTATAGTACTTTAACATAAATGAATTACCCTGGCATGGGCAAAGTCTGTTTCTTAAAATTTTGTTTATCTTTCTTCATTTAAATATTTACTTCATCTCTTAAGGCAACAATTGTGATATAATTCATTAATCTCTTTCATTAAAGCCACTCTCAGAGGGGAGGAGCTCAGAGAGTTACTGAAGAAAATGTCACAAGAGTAACTGACAGTCCTGCCATTCTGTTCATCAACTTGGTACCACACCACACCACTACCCATGTGAAATGCACAATTTCAGATCCATAGTGCATGTGAGTAAGTGATGGCATATCATTAGTGCTGAATTATATATTAAAATACTATAAATGCAGTCTTAATGACATATATGAGTAGCATTCCTTTGGGCATCCCCCCCAACTCACAAGGTGAGTTTCTTGGAGGACAACCACTGAAGGTCCAAAATTCCCTCTTGGTCCAAATTCTTTTTTTTTTTTTTTTTGCTTTTTTAGTATTTATTTAATATTTTTAGTTTTCAGCATTGATTTTCACAAGATTTTGAATTACAAATTTTCTCTCCATTTCTACCCTCCCCCCTCCCACTCCAAGATGGCATATATTCTGATTGCCCCGTTTCCCAGTCAGCCCTCCTGTCTGTCACCCCACTTCCCCCCATCCACTTTTCACTTACTTTCTTGTAGGGCAAGACAGATTTCTATGCCCCATTGCCTATATATCTTATTTCCCAGTTGCATGCAAAAACAACTTTTTTTTGAACATCCGCTTTTAAAACTTTGAGTTCCAAATTCTCTCCCCTCTTCCCTCCCCACCCACCCTCCCTAAGAAGGCAAGCAATTCAACATAGGTCACACATGTATCATTATGTAAAACCCTTCCACAATACTCATGTTGTGAAAGGCTAACTATATTTTGCTCCCTGCTATCCTGTCCCCCTTTATTCAGTTTTCTCCCTTGACCCTGTCCCTTTTCGAAAGTGTTTGCTTTTGATTACCTCCTCCCCCTATCTGCCCTCCCTTCTATTGTCCCCCCTTTTTTATCCCCTTCCTCCTTCTTTCCTGTGGAGTTAGATGCCCAATTGAGTTGTATGTTATTCCCTCCTCAAGTGAACTCTAATGAAAGATTCACTCATTTCCCCTCACTTGCCCCCCTTCCCTTCCAAGAAACTGCTTTTTCTTGCTACTTTTATGCAAGATAATTTACCCCATTCTATCTCTCCCTTTCTCCCTCTCTCAATATATTCCTCTTTCATCCCTTAATTTAATTTTTTTTAGATATCATCCCTTTATATTCAACTCACCCTGTGCTATCTATCTATCTATCTATCTATCTATCTATCTATCTATCTATTCCCTTCAGCTACCCTAATACTGAGGTCTCATGAATTACACACATCATCTTTCCTTGTAGGAATGTAAACAAAACAGTTCAACTTTAGTGAGTCCCTTATGATTTCTCTTTCTTGTTTACCTTTTCATGCTTCTCTTGATTCTTGTGTTTGAAAGTCAAATTTTCTATTCAGCTCTGGTCTTTTCACTGAGAAAGCTTGAAAGTCCTCTATTTTATTGAAAATCCATATTTTTACTTGGAACATGATACTCAGTTTTGCTGGGTAGGTGATTCTTGGTTTTAATCCTAGCTCCTTTGACCTCCAGAATATCATATTCCAAGGCTTTCGATCCCTTAATGTAGAAGCTGCTAGATCTTGTATTATCCTGATTGTTTTTCCACAATACTCAAATTGTTTCTTTCTGGCTGCTTGAAATATTTTCTCCTTGATCTGGGAGCTCTGGAATTTGACAACAATATTCCTAGAAGTTTTCTTTTTGGGATCTTTTTCAGGAGGCGATTGGTGAATTCTTTCAATTTCTATTTTACCCTCTGGCTCTAGAATATCAGGGCAGTTGTCCTTGATAATTTCTTGAAAGATGATATCTAGGCTCTTTTTTTGAGCATGGCTTTCTGGTAGTCCAATAATTTTTAAATTATCTCTCCTCGATCGATTTTCCAGGTCAGTGGTTTTTCCAGTGAGATATTTCACATTATCTTCCATTTTTTCATTCCTTTGATCCTGTTTTATAATATCTTGATTTCTCATCAAGTCACTAGCTTCCACTTGCTCTAATCTAATTTTTAAGGTAGTATTTTCTTCAGTGATCTTTTGGAAAGGCTAATTCTGCCTTTCAAGGCATTCTTCTCCTCATTGGCTTTTTGGAGCTCTTTTGCCATTTGAGTTGGTCTATTTTTTAAGGTGTTATTTTCTTCAGTATTTTTTGGGTCTCTTTTAGCAAGTCATTGACTTGTTTCTCATGGTTTTCTCACATCACTCTCATTTCTCTTTCCAATTTTTCTTCTACTTCTCTAACTTGCTTTTCCAAATCCTTTTTGAGGTCTTCCATGGCTTGAGACCAATTCATATTTTTCTTGGAGGCTTTTGATGTAGGCTCTTTGACTTTGTTGACTTCTTCTGGCTGTATGTTTTGATCTTCTTTGTCACCAAAGAAAGATTCCAAAGTCTGAGACTGAATCTGAGTCCGTTTTCCCTGCCCGTTCAAGTTCCCAGGCAACTACTTGACCCTTGAGCTTTTTGTAGGGGTATGACTGCTTGTAGATAAGAGAATACTTTGTCCCAAGCTTGAGGGGCTGTGCTGTTGTTTTCAGAGCTACTTCTACACAGCAAGCTCTGCCACAGCAGTGCTCCTTCTCCCCCAAGAACTGCCCACCAGGATTGCAGCCCAAATCCAGGCCGGGCAAAGCAGTGCTCCCGCTGTAATCTGCTGTTTAATTCCTCCTGCCAGGTGGGCCTGGGGCCAGAAGCAACTGCAGCTGTAGCTCTGGAAGCAGCCTCAGAGCTGCACCACCTCCACCACCCCCAGGGCAGTTGCCAACCGTGGACTCTTTTCACTCTGTCCCAGCAGCTTTTCCCACTAACCTTCTCTGTTGTCTTTGGGGTTTGTGGGTTGAGAAGTCTGGTAGCTGACACAGCTCACTGATTCAGGGCGCTATGCCTGTTCTGCCCGAACTGGTCTGGTTGGTCCTGGCGCGGCCCATGCTGGGCTGTCCTCTGCTCTGCTCCCAGCTCCATGCAATAGACCCTTCCCAGTGACCATCCAGGTTTTCCTGGGCTGGAGCCCTGCTTCTCTTTGCTATTTCATGGGTTCTGCAGTTCTAGAATTTGTTCAGAGGCATTTTTATAGGTGTTTGGAGGGACCTGGGGGGGGAGCTTAAGCAAGTCCCTGCTTTCCAGCCACTACCTTGGCTCCACCCTCCCAGTCCAAATTCTTAAACCTAGGTCTGTACCTGATGGCTTTTGGGAGTCCTAAGGTGATGAGGAAATACAGAAGTATATCAAGCTGGAAGGCATCAGTGCTTAAGGATTACAGTAGAAGGAACCTTTAAATCAGGGTTTTGTGATGGAGGGGGCTTTGAACTTGATTTTTTAAATAAAATGCTTTGATAACTGAATTTCATTACAAATTGTTTCCCTTGTAATTCTGTATATTTTAAAAATTTAAAAATTATTCTGAAAAGGGTTCCATAGGCTGTGCCAGATTATCAAAGGAAAGGAACACGACCAAAAAAGTAAGGAAACCCTGTTATAAATGACAGTTGATCATTCATATCCTAAGTGTTGGAGAAAAAAGAGAAAATATAATGCCACAGAGTCACAGACTCCATTTGTGTAAGGGTTTTAGAGAGTTTCTTTTCCAATGGTATTACTCTATTTTGTTTTGGGGTGTTTACAAAGCACTTTACAGTATTGAAGTGAGAATTTTTAAAAGTTGTGGGTACAATTATCATGACAAATCACAAATGAAGAGAAAGATGATCATGCCGATGTATTTCTTCAAGCAAGCTACAAAATCTGAAGTATAGATCCTTGGATGCTCTGATTGACCAGCAATCTCATCATTTTGAATTCTCCCTCTACTGAAACAGATCATAACTCATATGTATCTTCTTGTCCAGAGCAACATTTGTCCATGTTCCCTGATTAATTTGCTGCAGTGTTCCACTCAACACACTGGAGAAGTGGGAGAATTCTTCTTCTAGATTTCTTGACTTTATGAGAGTACCAATGAGAATATCTGTTATCTTTCACTCTTGTGATATGGCTGGTCCATCTCTGTTTCTACGTATATATTCCTCTGATATCATCATTTATACTGCTTCTCCTGAACATGTTTTCATTGATAATATGTTTTAGGCTATTCATATCCATCATGTGACTTTCTATTGCCCTTTAGGTGAACTGCAACCTTATTTCTTAAGAGGCTGTAATATTTCACAATTCAACCACTTACCATTACTGGAAGAATACTGATATTAAAAAGATGGACCTTTGATTGGAGAGTAGGGTAGGGTAGAAGAAGGTAGAAATCATGCAAAGCACAATACAATCTCCTAAAGTCAAACCCAGTCTCTTTTTGTTCAGTTTTGGTTCCAACTCATTGTCTATCTAAGATACATGTATGGTGAATCAGATCTCTGGGCTATCTACCATTGTCTGAGGAATAAGAATTTTTCATCATTTTATATACAGAAAAACTGAGTCCAAGAGAATCAATCAGTCAATTAATCAACAAGCATTTATGTTTTTAAGTTTTACTGATGTATGGTTTCTACATTACAAACATTCACAGACTACTCCCACTTCCTGAGAGGTCTCTTGCAACAAAGTAAAACAATTACACAAAACTAATAATATATTGACCTCATCTAAAGGAAAATGTAATATTCCACATTTGTGAATTATTTAAAAAGATTAATAGAACTATATTTCTTTCTCACCTACCCCATCCCCTCCCATTAGGAACAAAAAGAGAAAATAAAAATAAATTACCTTTGGGCATTACTCATAGTCAAGGAAAACAAATCTCCTTATTGACTACATATAGCCATATACTTATATTTATATAAAATATATGTGTATATATTTTGTACATAAACACATTATATTATACATATATGCATATATGTATATAACATTTGTTACATTGATATATATTTTTATACATATATTATATATACACATATCTTTTATATACATATATTTATATATATTATTTATGTATATATGTATGTATATCTTATCATCTCTCTGTCAAAGAAGTAGTATATTTTATTACTGGTCCTTTGGGATAATGGAGGATCACTGTATAGATCATAGTTCTTACAGCTTTGAAAGTTTTGTTTGCACAGTGCTGTTGTTACTGTATAAACTTGGTCTCCTTTCTCTACTCATTTCATTGCTAAACCATAAAAGTCTTCAAAATTGTTCATTTCTGTGATATTGATATTCTAGTATAAAATGTTCTTCTGGTTCTGCTTATTTCACTCTGCATCAGTCTATGTCTCTTTGAAATTGAGGAATGGCTCTTATTCTTATAAATTCAAATCAATACCTTATGTAAATCAGAAATCAGAGGAACTTGCTGCAAAGATTTTCTCCCAGTTAATTGTTTCCCTTTTAATTTTTATTGGATTAATTTGTGCAAAAACCTTTTTGTGCAATCAAAATTATCCATTTTATTTTCTGTGTTTTCTATCCTTTGTTTAGTTATGAATTTTGCTTCTATCCATATCTAACCATCTAACCATATGATTGCTTATTTTTTCCATGTTTGTCTAATTTGCTTATGATATGATCTTGCAAAAACTAGAGAGAAAATCTGGTGTTGCTGGAATGCCATAAAAAGTGTCAGACTCTATTGTTAAGACTACCATTCTGCATAGAAGGGAAGATCATGTAACTGCTCAACTAAAGAAGATACTACAGAAAAAACTAGGAAAGCCTAAGGAAGCAGGTATGGTTTTAGTGGAACAGGGTATGACAGCTTGATATCTAGCCCAAAAGATAAAAATGGTGTCTGTATCAGCATCTCCCAAATTTTGAAAAGTAGACAAACACTGTATGTGGGATAGGATGTGAGCATAAGGGCATTTGTTCTAGATGGATTCAACTTCATGAGGCAATAGGGGACCATTGGAGTTTATTGAGTAGAGGAGCAGCGTGGTTAGATCTGCACTTCAGGAAAATTATTAGCTGTTTTCTGGAGGATAAATCAGAGGAGAAAAATTTGAGGCAGGGAGCACCAAGTAAGAATCTATTGCAATATTCTAAGTGAGAGGTGGTAAGGGTCTGAATTCATATGTGACTGTGGGAGTAGGCTAAGGGGGAAGAAGGCAACAAATATTGTGGAGGTAGAAATGTCGACTTGGCTACTAACTGAATATGAGGGAGAGAGAGAGGGAGAGGGAGGAATCAAGCATGACCCTAAGGTAGTGAACATGGAAGAAGGATGGTGGTATCCTTGATGCAATTAAGGAAGTTTGGAATTGGGGTGGATTTTAAGGAAAAGATAAGGTTAGTTTTGGACATCATGAATGTGAGATACCTGTGGAAGAATCCACTTACCAAAGGAAACAATCTTGGCCAAAGTAGCACAACCCAAACCAATGGCAAAACCAGATGAGGACCTTTCTATTCTCTTTCCCCTATACCCCACAACTGTGTTCTTTTCATAGGATGCTTGAATAAAACACCTCAGAAATAATTGACTCTGGGTCTTAGCAGTAATATACACTTAAACTGATTATGCCTGGAGGTGCTGGGAGTTGCTTTGTTGCAGGTGATTGTCCCATTTCTAGGTTCAGAGTTCAATGTTTTGCACCTCGTAGGTGCTTAATAAATGTTTGTGGAAGAAATTTTCCTTCATTTTAGAAAACATAAACCCATTATAGATTTCTTCCTTTAATGTTCCTTTCACCTTTAAGCACTCACAGAAACCTAGCTCCCCTACCCTCACCCTCAAATGACCCTGCATCCCTGGGTGGGACTTGAACTGGAACTTGAAGGAAACCAAGGAAGCCAGGATGGAAAGATGAGGAAGAGCAGTCCAGGGATAGAGGTCAGTCATTAAAGGTACATGGAGTCAGGAGATGGAGTATCTCATTTAAGGAACAGAAAAGAAATGTCATTGGATTGAAGAATACCTGTGAGTTTGTAGAAGAAGACTGGAAATGTAGAAGGTTTAGGCTATGAAGGGCTTTTGATGCCAAACAGAGGATTGTATTTGATCCTGGGAGTAATAGGTAGCCACTGAAATCTATTGAATGACATGGTGAGACCTAAACTTTAGGAAGATCAGTTTAACAGTTGAGTAGAAGATGGACTGGAGTGTGGAGAGACTTGAGACAGGGAGACCAATGAGCAATCTTTTGGAATAGTTCCGGTAAAAAGTGATGAGGACCTGCACCATGGTGGTGGCAGTGTCTAAGGAAAGAAAGGGGCATATGCAAGAGATGTTACAAAGGTAAAACCAACAGGGTTTGGCAACAGATTGGAAACAGGAGGTGAGAGAGAGTGAGGAAGCAAGGATGATACTTAAGTAGGCTTGGCTGACTGGAAAGATGGTGGCAAGCTTGACAATAATGGGGAAATTCAGAAAAATATCAGGCTTAGGGGGAAAGATAGTGAGTTTGGTTTTGGACATTCTCCATTTGAATATGTCACCAACTGCCAGCTGGATATTTCAAACTGTATGTTCCATAGGCATCTCAAATTTGACATATTAAAAGTAGAACTCATTTCAGTCTTCCCTAAACCTACCTCTCCTCAAAAAGTTCCTTTACAGTATTAGGCACCATAATCCTTCTAGTCAGTTGGTGTCATCCTCAACTCCTCACTCTCACTTACTTTGCATATTTGATCAGTTGCCAAATCTTGTGATTTCAACCTCAAAATCATCCCTTGCATATATCTGCTTCTCTCCACTCACATAGTTCAGTTCAGGCCTTCTTTAGTTCTTGCCAGGACTATTGCAACAGCCTCCTGATAGGTCTCTCTACCTATTGGACCACAATAGGTCCCTGCCCAAGCTCCACTTCATGGCTGTATTTTTGGCCCTCCTGGCTTAGAGTGAATGTTAATGGTAGTGGTTTCTCTTTGCAACCCAAACCCTGAGAGTCTTCCCCTCCCAATTTGATTTTTTTCTTGTTTTCTAATTAAAGAGGCCATCCCTTGACTCACTTCTTAAAGAGGCCTATTCACTGAATGGGCATGAGTACATGAAAAAAAAGCCTTAGTCTAAAAGGGCCAGGGTCTCCCATTGCTTCCTGGATCATCTCCAGTCATTCTGATGAATATCTGGTCACTGGATCCAGATGGCTCTGGAGGAGAAAGTAAGGCTGGTGACCTTGCACAGCCCTCCCTCGCTCAAATCCAAGTCAACTGCAAGTCATGTCATCATCTCCCTGACGTCATGGTCCTCTTCAAAAACAAAGGACAAACACAACAACTCCAATCCATTTGCTGCCAAAGTGATTTTCCTGAAGCACAGGTCTGACTGTTTCTCTCGCTTTTCAATACACTCTAGTGGTTACCTCTGGGATCAATTAGAAATTCCTGTTGGCCATTCAAAGTTCTCCACAAGCGGTTCCTTCAAGCCCCAGTTTACAAAAGAAGCCTTTGACAATCTTTCTTAATTCTAGTGCTTTCCCTCTGTTATTGTTGTTGCTGTTCAATCATTCCGTCATGTCCAGCTCTTCCTTTCCCTGTGGACCATACTGTCCATGGGATTTTCTTGGCAAAGTTAGTGGACTGGTTTGTTTTTCCCTTCTCCAGTAGATTAAGGCAAACAGAGTTTAAGTGTAACCCAGGGTCACAGAGCAAGTAAATGTCTGAGGCCGAATTTGAATTGAAGTCTTCTTGAGTTCAGGTCCAACGTTCTATCGATTTATATAGAGAACAGAATTATCCCTTCAGGCACCCAGGTTTACAATCTCAGTGTCATCCTTGATTCTTCCCAAGTCTTATCATTTTTACCTACATATCATGCCTTTTATTTTTCCCTTTCTCTATACTCATTCTGCCATCACCATAGTTCAAATTCTCATCACTTCTTACCTACAATGTAGTATCAGCATCCTAACTGGTCTCCCTGCCTCCTGTCTATCTCCTATACAACCCTTCTAGCATCCAACCAGCTGGCAATGTGGTATTTCTAAAGCACAGGTCTGGCCATGTCATTCTCTTACTCAGTAAACTCTAGTGGCTGCCTATTACCTCTGGGATCAAATGCAAACTCCTCTGCTTGGCATTTGAAGCCCCTCAGAACCTGATCCTAGCTTACCTTTGCACATTACTTCCCTTCTAGCATTCTATTTGTCTTGTTTTTCCTCATATGTTGCACACCATATCCTATCACTCTGCTATCCTCAATGTATAGAATGTTCTGGTTGTCCTCAATATATGGAATGCACCTCATATCCATTTCTCTTTTTTTCATTTTCTTAAATTTTAGACATAAATACACAATAGAGAAAAGAAACTTAAATACTGAAATTTAAATACAAAAAGGAAAAAAGCATGTTATATGCACAGCAGAGCATAAGAAAGGATTCAAAATATATAGCAATAAATTTTCATTTCAAGAAAAACCTATATAACAAATATTATGTATTGCGCTGAGAGCTCTCCTTCTTTTGTTTGCTTCCTTCTAAGTTTCCTTTTGTTCTCTATTGTGCTCTTTTTATTTTGTTCTTTTTCCCCCTTCCCCCCCATGAAGGCTACAATTAGGTGTGGATATATTTATATAGAGATATAGATATACACATACACATATGCATATATATTCATATATACATATATAAATAGATACATATATAGACATATACTTTCCCTAACAAATTCTACTCCTAATCTTTGTTTTTGTTTGTGTGTATCCCTTATTTCCTATCCCTCCTGACTCCTCTACTTTATTTCTACCCTCTAACTTGCCCTCCTATTACTTAACCTACCCCCTCCAAGGATTCCTCCCTTATCCTCCCATTTCCATAAATCTAAACACCATTTATACCCCCTTTTGACATGTCCATTTCTTAGAATCTCCAGTTTCCTTAAAAACTCAACTCTAGCACTATCTTCTATGAAAAGCCTTTCCTGATACCTCTAGTTGCTTGTGTTTCTACTCCACAAATTACTTCATATCCATTTTGTGTATAGTTTCTATGTACTTTTATTTGTCTATGCTGTCTTTCCTGGTAGAATGTAGCCTTCTTAAGGGCAAGGAGTCTTGTCTTCCCACCCCAGAGCTAGCACAGAACCCTGGAGGCACTTAAGAAATTCTCTTGTGAGTGGGGGATTCCTCCCTTTTCCCCCACCATGGCTCCTTTTATATAATAATAGAAGATACAAAATATAAGATAAGGCATAGTCACATATAATGATTTTCTTTCACATTCAAACTAGATATATTGATCATGGGATCCCTTTATGTGATACAAATCTCTTTGGTTGGGTCAAAAAAGGAACAGGATTACTCTCCAAGTAATATAATCATTCTCCGTTGACTTTAAATAGCTGGAGGAATTTCTTCATTTTGCCAGTTCAAGACTTGAAGCCCAAAGTGGATGAAGAACCGGGCTTCTGACAGAGGACTCCTCTTGGGAAGAAGAAGGAAACTTCTCTTTCACCCAGCTATCATCAATTATGTCACTGGAACTACTGGACCAACAGAACTCAATGCAGGCATCTGAGTGAAGAGCAACACCTTGAGGAGAGACCAGGATATGGAGAAATAGGGAAGAGGTACCTTCAGAGAACATGACATATCCTGGTAGAGAGAAGTGCCAGCTACAGACTCAAGGAAGGAACAGACTCTGGGAGCCCAGGAGGCCAGCCCATCTAGGAGACAGCTGCAATGGAAAGCTATGAGAGAACTCTACAAAAGAAAAAGGACTCCTGATACCAGGAGTTATGAGTTATCTTTTGACACAAGTATATCCTATACATGTGCATTCCATTGTACAATCAAGTTTGAGCCCAATCTTTCCATAGATGCTTTGTATGTTTATGGAAGAGTGCACCCTAGTCTTTGAGGAAACTTTTTAAAAACCAACTCTTCTTACTATGTCATTTTAGTAAATACTTTTACTAAAAGCTAATTAAAGTCTGCTGGCTAATTGTTCATGAGAAGCACATTGGTGGGGGCTTAAGTGTCATATTAGTAGGAATAGCAGTTGGGGCTCCAACCTGAGTCATAGTGCCAAGTTGGGCAAGTAGTCAAGACAGAGTGTTATAATTGTTAATTGATTGTTTGATTGAATGACTAGATTATTGAATTACCATGCTAGAATGTACTGCTTCCAAGGTTTGCATGTAACTGAGCAAATCTGCCCTCCCACCCCCAGATCGTTACAAAGCGGCACTTGTGCCCGAAAGTGTTAAGCTGAGAACCAGCTACCTAAGATCTTCTCCACATTCTAGTACTCAATGGAAAAAGCAAACACTCCTCCCCAATGTAAAAGAAAACCTAAGGGAAGATTGACACCAGGAATTAGATTGGTTGGGATTAAAGGGCCAAATAAAAAGGAGTCACATCTGGTTCCTTTTTCCTAGTGAAATTATCTCGGACTGACCAAGTAGGACCTTCTCTGAAGTATATAAATGCAGAAGACGTACATATGGTTGTTATCAAACAGTGTTGTGCAAAATTAAATTGGCTACTTTATGGTGAAATGAAGAAGAAAGGCAGGCATTTCAAACACGTGTGTCTCTTTGTTGGGTCTGGAAGTGATCACTCAGTAGGGTCTGATACTCTAGCTTCATGCAGTGACCACTTTGAGAGGCTGAAAACTGTGACATGGTCAAGCCTATATCATTGCAGCCTGGAGATAAACAGACTCCTGATTTCCTGAGAACTTAAGTTGCACCCATCTGTGTCCAATGACTGACACCCTTCCCCCATTTCCCAATTCTTATAATTTGGTCATTACCTGCTCTGCATTATCTCTTTCTAAGCTCAGAAGGATGACAGGAATTTATAACCATCTAAGGGTACTTCTAAAAAACATTTTGTCATCTTCCAGACCCCAGAGACTTTGCTATACTGTAGCCAACTGGCTCTGATCCCCAAGTTGTTCCTGGGTTGAAGACTGTCTTCCAGGGAAATGAATCCTTCAGCATATGAGAAGCAGATATCAAGGAAGTGTTATGGGAACTTGTGCTATGCTGTGCCTTAAAATTGCCTCCAAGCAGAGCCAAGTAGAGAAAATACTGAAAAGGACTCCTTCCTACAGCTGGGCATCATCTGGCTAAGTCCGTCAAACTTGTAGCTTTTTCCAATGTAACAGGAATCCCTATTGGGATAAACTTTCCCAAGAGGCCCATGGGAGCAAGCAGGATGAAGGAAGGCTAAGATGGGATGGTGATATAAAGGAATATGTAAAAGGTCACAATATGGGCGAGCGGGGGTGCGGTGCAAAGGAAGGAGGCATCAAGATGCTTTCCATCCTCCAACTTTCCATATGTTCAGGTTTTAGAAGCTGTGTTGAATAAGGAGCCTACACTAAAATACAAGTGAGCTAGGCATGAAGATGAAATGTTAACCTGGACCAGGGCAGTGTGAAAAGCCCTTGGGAAGAAGTAATAGCATGGGGGTCCTCTTGCTAGGATTTACATTTCTGTTCAGTTCCCCCCAGGTCTTAGGTTGGTACCTGGGTCTCACCGTGTTACACTGAACACATTCACAACTTAGATCTCCACATAACGAGAAGACTACCATGCTTTTGTTTGTAACCTAGTAGTTTCAAGCACTGTTCTAGAATTACAAATGGGAGGAGCTTCAGAGGTCATCTAATGAAACCCATATATCTAAACCTGAATCCTCAACCCCTTTTATTCAATGCTTTTTGAAGCACAGCTTGGGTGCAATCTCCTTCAGGAAGTCTTTCCTGATTGCCCTAGTTATCAGCACTCTTTCCCTCTTGAAATTTTGTATTTACTCAGAAGACACTGGCACTTCTCTCTACCAGGATAGCCTTGAAGACCTACATTCAAATTCTACCACTGATACCTTAGTAGACAAGTCACTTAACCTCTCAACACTTAGATGTTTTTAACCTTGTGTGTGTGTGTGTGTGTGTGTGTGTGTGTGTGTCATAAGCCCCTCTGGCACCCTGGTGAAGCCTATGGGCCCCTTCTCCGCTTTTAAAATGCATAAAATAAGAAACATAAAATTACAGAGGAAACCTATTATATTGAAAAATGTTTTCCCATCCAAGTTCACAGACCTCCTTTAATCTGCTTACCGCCAGTTGAGAACCCCTGGGGTTTAGATAGATTTCTAAGTCTATAAGTCACAGAGTAGAAGACAACAAACATTAATAGAAAGGAAGAGTTTCCTCACCTGGGAGTTATCTATGCCAATGATTTCATTGGCTGGTCCAATCCCCATCTTTATATTTATGTATGTATGTATGTATGTAGCCATTGTATCCTCTCGGTAGAATGCAAGCTCCTTGAGGCCAGGGGCTATTTTATTTTTGTCTTTACATTTAGTAGGTGTTTAATAATGTTTGTTAAATTGAATTGAATCCCTGAGTGGTCACCCAGAATCTGCTTAAAGATCTTCAGTGACAGAGAAACACTACCACCTTCAGAGGAAGCCCCTTGCACCTTTGGACAATTCTGATTATCAGGACACTAATCCTTACAAAGAGCAGATATCTGTCTTTCCAAAACTTCTACCCATTGCTCCTGGTAAATACAAATAGATTATTATACAAAAAACTTCCGTAAAACCTAGGAAAGTGGACAGTTCCCCATAGTTTGTTGTAACAGACTGAATTACCACACAAGTCTGAATGCTAATTCTCACAGTCTTGCACCATTATAACAGAGATGGCAGATCTCATAGAAAAGTTTGGTTGGGGGTGGGGTGGCGATCTTCTATTTGAAAAAATTAATTTATTTTTAGTTTTCAACACTCTCTTCCATGAGATTTTGAGTTTCAAATTTTTCCCCTTCAATCTGATACAGGCTCTGCTTATGCATTCATATTAAACATATTTTCACATTAGTCATGTTGTAAAGAAGAATTAGAACTAATTGTAGGAACCCCAAGAAAGAAGACACGAAGTATAACAACAACAATAAAAGAGAGCAAATAGCATGCTTCCAGCTGCATTCAGATTCCCTAGTTCTTTCTCTGGGTATAGAGAACATTTTTCATCATAAGCTTTTTGGAATTGTTTTGGGTCCTTGCATTGCTGAGAAAAGGTCCTATCTAAGTCAATCATCACACAATGTGGTTTTTATTGTGTACAATGTTCCCTTTGTTCTGCTCACTTCACTCAGCATCAGTTCATATAAGTCTTTCCAGGTTTTTCTGAAGTCCACCTGCTCATCATTTCTTATAGCACAATAGTATTCCATTACATTAATTTACAGCAACTTGTTCAGTCATTCCCCAATTGATGGTCCCCTCAATTTCCAATTCTTGACCACCGCAAAAAGAGCTGCTATAAATGTTTTTGTACATGTGGGTCCTTTCCCCATTTTTATGATCTCTTTGGGTTGCAGACCTAGAAGTGGTATTGCTGAGTCAAAGGGTTTTGCACAGTTTTATAGCCCTTTGGGCATAGTTCCAATTGCTCTCCAGAATGGTTGGATCAGTTCACAACTCCACCAACAATGCATTAGTGATCCAATTTTCCCATATCTTCTCCAAAATTTATCATTTTTCTGTTTCTTCATGTTAGCCAATCTGATAGGTGTGATGTGATACCTCAGAGTCGTTTTGATTTGCATTTCTCTAATCAATATTGATTTAGAGTATTTTTACATGACTACAGATAGCTTTAATTTCTTCATCTGAAAACTGCTTGTTCATATTCTTTGACCATTTATCAACTGTGGAATGACTTGTATTCTTATAAATTTGACTCAGTTCTCTATATACTTCATAAATGAGGCCTTTATCAGAAACACTGGTTGTAAAAATTCTTTCCTAGTTTTCTGCTTCCTTCCTAATCTTGGTTGCATTGGCTTTGTGCAAAAACTTTTCAATTTAATGTAATCAAAATTACCTATTTTGCATTTCATAATGTTCTCTATCTCTTGTTTGGTCATAAATTCTTCCATTCTCCATAAATCTGACAGGTAAACTATTCCATGCTCTCCCAGTTTGCTTATAGTATCAGCCTTTATTGTGTACCCCTTTGATTTTATTTTGGTATATGGCATAAGACATTAGTCTATGCCTAGTTTCTACCATACTATTTTCCAGTTTTCCCAGCAGTTTTTGTTTAATAGTGAGTTCCTACCCTAACAGCTGGAGTCTTTGGGTTTATCAAACAATAGATTACTATAGACATTTACTATTATGTCTTGTGTACCTCACATATTCCACTGATCCACCACACTATTTCTTAACCAGTACCAAGTAGTTTTGATGATTGCTGCTTTATAGTAATACAGTTTAAGATCTGGTATGGCTAGGCCACCCAGGGATCTTCTTTTTTATATTATTGATACTATTCTCTGAGCCAGGGCCAGGTTGGGTCACCCTCACAATCAGGAGAAAAAAAGTGTCTGATGTCAAATCCAGAGAACCATGTCTAGACATTACCCCTTTCAAGGATCCTTGTAGTTGGAAGATTTGGGGTTTGGTTTACTTGGTTTACCATGCTATTTCAAACTCTTTTGAGAGGACTCTTGTGAGACTTGAAAAGAGGAGAAATGTTTTATAGGCCCATTCCATCAGTGTGATAGAGGAAAACTGTGTTTTTCTCCAAGTGCAGTGATAGAATGCAAAGCATAGCAATGAGGGTATCTTATCAATCAATATTTATTAAGCACCTATTTTGTTCTTAGCACTGTGGGGTAGCCACTACAGATACAAAGACAAAAAATGAAACAATCCTTACTCTCAAGGAACTTATATTCCATAGGGGGAGACAATATGTACACATGTGGTCCACCTTTTGGAACTCTATCAAAAAGGTTTTGGACATGGAACAAGGAGGAATGAGTAAGAGGTATCTGCTGGCAAGCAGCCCTTCCTTTCCCAGAATTCTCTCTAAACTCTAGGCTTGAAGGTTGGAAGAAGGTTTTTAAGGTTGTGGGAGACTTGGGTACATTTGAAGGCAGTAGAGAAGGAACTGGTAGATAGGGAGACATTAAAGAAAGGACATAATTGAGGAATAATTTGCTGAAGAAGATAGGAGAAGATAAAATCAAAGTCATGTTTGGAGGGGTTGGCCTTGGCAAGAAGAAGGGCTGCCTCATGACCAGAGACTGGAGGAAAGGAGATGGTGAGTGCTGATGTAACGGGGTTTTGATATAAAATGAAGGAGAAAGAAGGAGCTTGTAAATGGCCTCAATCTTTTTTTCCAGTAAAATGAGATTGGATATCCTCAGCTGAGATAGTGAGGGGAGAGGGACGTGTGGGAAACATGAGGGAAGCGTGGAATAGTTTCTTTGGAGAGCTGGGATAGGGAATCAATTAGTAGCTACAATCCTGTAGAATGCTGCTGAACTCCTGAAGGCCAGTCGCCTAAACACCTGGAAATACTTAAACATTTCATATCTACGCTTCTTTCCCATTTCATATTATTACTTACTAGGTACAAATCTAGCTGAGCTCCAAAGGACGGGTACACAGGCCTGGACAGAGTAGGTATTTAATTAATGTTTATTGATTGTTCTTTTTTTAATTTATGAACTAAAGTAGTATAATAAAAAAGATAATTTCACATGAAACAGAAAATCTACTATGTACAACTTTTAAGTATGTAATAAAGCTATGTAATTTTTTTCTTTTTTTCTGATTGATCTTAGGTGGTGTGGCAGATAAAGTGCTGGACTTGGTATCGGGAAAAACTGAGTTCAAATCTTGACTTAGACACCTCATGACCTAGGCAAGTCACTTAACCTCCATGATGTTCAATTTTCTTACCTATAAAATAAAGGAGTTAGAATTGATCGATATTAAGATTTCTTTCAGTTCTAAATGGATGATCCCATGAACACATTAGTTTCGAGGCTCTCCTACTTTTCCTGTTAGTATCTGAACTTTCTTTTAAAAATGTTTCATTAGCACTCTTTTGTTTTGGCATCAGTATCACTCCCCCCACTGTTGTCAATTTCCTGCCCTCTCCCCACTCCGCCAAAACACCTTCCTTTATGCTAAACAACAGGAGCCAAGAAAAGCAAATACACACATTGGCCATGTCCAAAAACTGATGTTTTATTCTGCACCTAGACTCCATGACCAATTTGTCAGAAGGTGGATAGCACAGTTCTTACCAGTCCTCTGAGTTCTGAAGTTTTTAAAATTTTTTGGTCTTTTTTTACAGTTTTTATTTTTTGCTATCCTGAATTTGAAAAACATGAAAGATCATAAATATTTACATATGTAAAGAACAACAGTTGACTAGAGAAATGCAAATCAGAACAACTCTGAGGTACCACATCACACCTATCAGATTGGCTAACATAACATGTGGGAAAATTGGCACACTAACGCAGTGTTAGTGGAGTTATGAACTGATCCAACTATTCTGGAGAACAATTTGGAACTATTAACATAATGGAATACTATTGTGCTAATAAGAAATGATGAGCAGGCTGTCTTCAGAAAAAACCAGAAAGATTTATATGAACTGATGCTGAGTGAAGTGTGCAGAACCAGGAGAACACTGTACACGGTAAGAGTCGCATTGTGCAATAACTGACTTTTATAGACTTAGCTCTTCTCAGCAATGTAAGGATTTAAGACAACTGCAAAAGACTCTTGATGAAAAATGCTATCCACATCCAGAAAAAGGACTTTGGAGTCTGAATTCAGATGGAAGCAAACTATTTGCTCTCTTTTTTTGTTGTTTTATTTTGTTTCTTCTTTCTTGTGGTTCCTCCAATTCTTCTTTTACTAATGTGAAAATATGTTTACTATAAATGTATATGTACAGCCTATATCTGATTGCACATTATCTTGGGGAAGAAGGGGGAGAAAATTTAAAACTGTAAATCTTATTGAAGTGAATGTTGAAAGCTAAAAATAATTAAATTAGTCTTAAAAAAAGAATAACAGAAAAAGATTATTGCATATGTAGCAAAGTGCTCTGGGCCCAGCATCTCATAGTTAGGCTGCCACATGCAAGTATTCCCAGATTATGCTTAATTCATCTCCTTTTTTCATTTCTTACAGCACAATAGTATCTGTTACATTCATAATTTGTTCAGCCATTCCTCAACTGATGGACACTCTCTTAGTTTCTAGTGCTTTGCTAAAACAGCTAGTACTGCTCTAAACATTTTTGTACCAGAGATCCTTTTCTTCTTCCTTTGAATTTTACAGGGCAAATGACTAAAAGTGATGTCTTTAGCTCAAAAAGCATAGGGGTTAATAATTTGGGGGGGCGATTCCAAATTAATATCCAGAATGACCAATTCACAGCTCCACCAACATCGCATCAACACACCTGTCTTCCTCTATTCCCTCGGACAGTTGTCATCTTCCATCTTTGTCACCACTGCCAATTTAATGAGTATGAGGTAGAACCACATATACATTTTCATTTGAATTGTAATTATTGTTAGCAATCTGGCAATTTGTTTTTTTACAGTTGTTGATAACTTCCATTTCTTCTTTAAAGAACTACCTTTTCACATCCTTTCACTATTTGCTTATAAGAGAATGGCTCTTATTTTTACATATTTGAATCAGTTCCCAATATATCTTGCAAATTGCGCCTCTATCATAGAAGTCTGCAGCCAAGATTTTTTTCCAGTTAATATCTCTCTTCTTATTTTAAATACAATGATTTTGTTTTGCAAAAATATTTCAATTTTATGTAATCACAGTATACCTAGGTAATCAATATGATTCTCTCTAACCCTTGTTGGTCAAGAAGAGTTCTTCCCCTATCTAAAGCTGTAAAAAGTTTCTCAATTTCCTATTCCTCTAATTTGCTTATGACATATTCATTAAAACCTAGATCATGCATCCATTTAGAACTTGTGCTACATTATGTGGATTTTTGGCCTAAGACTAATTTCCGACAGATGATTTTCCAATTTTACCAGCAGCTTTTGCCAGTTGGGGAGTTCCTACTCTGGTAGTTGGCCTGTTTGAATTTATGTAACATTATGACATTACGTTCTTTTGCTTCTGGATTTTATATACTAAATCTGTTCCAATGAGAAACTTTTCTTTTTTCAACTCAAGAGTTTTGATGGTTAATGCTTTGGAGTATAACACATAATTTAGAGGCAAATAGGTTGTACAGTGGATAGAGCTCTAGCTCTGAAATCAAGAAGACCTGGGTTCAAATCCAGCTTTATATACTTACTAGTTGTGTGATCCTGGAAAGTCATCTAACCTCTGTTTACCTCAGTCTCCTAGTCTATAAAATGGAAGTAGTAATAGCCCCTATTTTCCAGGGTCAGTTGTGAGGATCAAATGAGATAAAATTTTTAAAGTGATTAGCACAATGCCTTATTAGGAGTGGCCTCCTAATAAATGTTTCTTTCCTTCCTTTTTGTAATCTGGTACTGCTAAACCCCCTTCCATCTCAATTTTTTTTCACACTTTTTTTTCATTTAGTTTTTTAACTTTTGTTTCCCTGAATGAATGCTACTTTTTTCTAGCTTTATCAAGTAGGCCTTTCACAATTTATTTGGTGTGGCAATAAGTAATACTGCCTTTTTAATGATGTCATATGGTTTTTTTATGACCTCACATAAGGTAACACTGTCTTTTTTAATGATGGCCTAAGCATGAGTAATTAATATCTCTCCAATTATTTCAGCTTGTATTTCTGTAAAGGATGCTTTGTAGTTGTATCCACATAGTTCCAGTGTATGCCTTGGTAGGCTGATTCCCAAATATGTGATACATTCTGTGTTTATTTTGAATGAAATTTTTCTGTTTCTTCATTCTGCTTGTTGGTAATGTATAGAATGGTTAATGATTTATGTGGGTTAATTTTATAATTTGTGACTTTGCTGAAGTTCTTGTTTCTTTTTTAATTTTTGTAAAATCTCTAGCATATTCTAAGTATAACATCAGATTATTTCCCCAGAGCAATGATTTTGTTTCCTCTTTGCCTATTTTTCCTTCAGTTTCTTTTTCTTGTTATATTATCAGAGCAGAAATTTATAACAGAAAAAGAAATGATAATACTTTAGTCCTGATCTTATTCAAAAGACCTCTCATACTTCTTTCTTTTGCATAAAATGTTTTCCCTGGGATTTAAATAGATGCTATTTATCATTTTGGAGTATATTTATTTTATTTGTTCCTATGATTTTTAGTTTTTTTATTAACATAAATGAGTATCGAATATTATTTTTATAGTTTTCTTTATATTAAACGTCCCTGCATTCCTGCTATAAATTCAACCTGGTCATAGTATATAATTTTTTACATGTCACAATAATCTCTTTGCAAATATTATCTTCACTATTTTTATTTTGGTATTTATTAATTTAGTTTTCTAAACTATCTCTAGTTTTCTTTCTCTGATTTATCTCTCTCTGGCTTAAGTACCAAGATCATATTTATAATGTAGAAGGGACCTGTAGCATCCTTTTCTTTCCTAATTTTACAAAAAGTTTATATAACATTACAATTTATTTTTCTCTGATCAATAGAATTCACTTATAAATCCACGTGTGTGTGTGGGGGGGGTTCTTCTTTGGAATTTCATTTCTGGATAATTCAATTACTTTTTCTGAGATTTTGTTATTTAAACTGTTTCTTGTCCTGTTAATCTGGTTATTTTATATTTTTCCAAATATTCATTTGTTTCATTTGTCAGTTTTACTGACATATAATTTGGCAAAATAATTTCTAATAATCTCTTCTATTTTCCCTTCACTTGTTCTGAACTATTCTTCAATTTTTTATATTGGAAATTTGGTTTTCCTCTCTTTCTTTTAACTAGTCTAGCTATTTTAAAATCTACTTTTCTAGTTTAAAAAAGTCCCAGTTTTATTTTATCTTTTCAGAATCTCTATTTTTGTGTTTAGTTGAGGAATTTTATGTTATTCTTCTAGTGGTAAAGTCATATAACAAATTCTTTTTTTTTCATTTTTCTGTTCTTTCTATCTTTTATTAACACATTTAGAACTGTGAAGTTTCCCCTAAGGACTGTCTCAGCTGGATACCAAATTTTTGCGCGTTGTCTCATTGTCACCATTTTCTTTGATGTAATTAAATACTCCTTTTATTATTTTTTGACCCATAAATTCTTTAAATTATTTAATCTTAATTTAAGTTTTGATTCTCTCTTTAAAGGTTCCTTATTGATCATTATCACTTTTATTATATTATGATCCACATTGGATGTGCTTAAATTTTTTCTGCATTTAGTTATGAGGTTTTGTGTACCCTAGCACACTGTGTGTGGTCAGTTTTTGCAAAGGTGTACCATACACAACTGAAAAAGCATATAATCACTGTAATTACCATTTAGTAATTATTAATCAATAATATAAGGCAGCTAGGTAGCACAGTGGATAGAGAGTTTGGTCTAGAGTCAAGAAGACTCATTTTTGTGAGTTCAAATCTGGCCTCAGACACTTACTAGCTGTGTGACCCTAGGCAAGTCAATTAACCCTGTTTGCCTCAATTTCCTCATATGTCACATGAGCTGGAGAAGGAAATGGCAAACCATTGCAGTATCTTTGCCAAGAAAACCCCAAATAGGGTCATGAAGAGTTTAATACAAATGAACAGAAAGTCAATAATCTAGCATATCAAGCTTTTCCAAAATTCAAGTCCCTAATTTTTATCGGATTTTTAAAAGATTTTTCTATGTCCAAAAAGAGTGAATTGAGACCTCTAGCTACTGTAATTTTGCTATTTCTACCTATTACTCAATTAATTTTTCCTTTAAGTAATTAGATATTATGCCAATATATCCACACATATATGTAATATGTATATTTATATAGAGACATATTTATATGCATATATAACATGTATGTATATGTCTTGTATATATGTACATGTGCATGTAATATATGCATATATATATGTAAGTATATACATATAAATTTTTAATATTATTTAGGGGAAGAATTGCGTATTTGATAAAGGGCAAGTCTTGAAATCAGGAATACCAAATCACTATGTGGCCCTAGATAAATCACTTAACCTCTCCATATTCTAGGCACCTCTCTGAGGCTGTAAGTTCAGAGAAAGTGCCAAACTATACTAGTAGAGGGAATTCCCTCTATGAAGTGAACAATGAAACAATGAAATCACAGATCCAGTCCCTATTCCCATTAACATTATTTAGTTTTCAATGGTGCCTTTACATGTAATGCACTTTTCTTCTTTATCTCTTTTAACCATATCTATTTTTTGCTGATGACTTGTCTGAAATTACAATTGCTATCCCTGCTTTGTAAAATTTATTCAAACATAATACATCTGTTCCAGTCCCTCATTTTAACTATGTATGAATCTCTATGTTTCAAATATATCTCTTGTAAACAAAATATTGTTGGATTCTGCTTTCAAAGCCATCCTTTTTTCTTCCTCCATTTTGTGAGTGAGTTCATCTCATTTATGTTCAAGGCTGTAATTGTTATCTGTAGATTTCCCTACGTTGTATTTTATTTCCTCTCTCTGCCCCCTGCCCTTTTCTTTACAGAAGAAGATGCTGAAAGAGTGTGATCAACACTACTGGTTTGTAATTGAAGTGATATGTTTCACTTCCCCCCTTCTCTTCCCTTCACCCAAACACCATTCACTAGTTCTTGACTTTTCTGTCTTTCCTTTTTAATGTCTCCTTATGGTGCATCTTCCAACAATAAAATTTGTTTTGTTTGTGACTATCAATACTCAACCCTATCTTATCTCCCCATCTCTGCCTATTCTCCTACTGAGTTTAATATAGTTAACACTAAACTATTAGATATTTTGAATGTGAGTGTGTGTATGTAGGTATATGTCTCTGTGCAACTTTCCTTTCATAGAAGAGAGAGGTTTGTGTGTTGCCATAGAGATATCAGACTCAGGGTGTAACTCTCACTATTTGGCTGACATGGAACGTATTAATATGAGAAATTTCTGGGAAGGTAAATCAGAAAAAGAATCCATCTTGAGAGCCATGCAGTGACATTAGCTCAGGGTACTAGAGGAGGTCACTAGCAGGGGCACTCTTTCTGCACCCCCCTGAAACCCAAATACTATGGAATTTTTGTGGACTGGTATTGCAGAGAAATGGTGATCAGACCTGATGGAGTGGCCAGAGACCATTAGGAACTGACTGGTTTATTGATGAAGTCTCAACTTGCAAGTGCTAAATTGAGGCTGTGCTTCTCTCTGCTCCAAATTGCCAACTGAACTACGAGATCTTTACTTCTAGCCACACCTTCCTTCCTTCTCATTTCATAAACAAAGACATAAGGGAGACGGGGGGAACTCTTGGACTGCTAGCCAAAAGCAACTAATACATAGGTCTTTTACTTTGTACCCTCTTTGCACTCATATCCATTCATGTGTTAGATGAAAGAAAATCAGTTGGATAAACCCTTGTGTGTATGATTAATGCCAGAACTGGTAGTGGTTTAGAAAGAAAGCTTGTGCCTTGAAAGAGATGAGAGATGCTATTCCTTTTTGAGGGATGGGTCAACAAAGAGTCCATCTGGTTTCCTAGAAGCAAAAGAGTGTCTAAAACTGAACCATAAATAAACTCCTAATGCAAGTTACTGTGAAAAGAATAAGCCTTCATGTGGGGTGAAGGCTAAAGAATACAGACACAGCAGAGCTGCTGAGTCTGAGTGCCACCAGCTTTGACCCAGTGCTGGTACTTTCTACTATTGTTTTAACCCGAGAAAGTTTGGCTTAGTTTACCAGCCAAAAATTCTCCCAGCACTTGTGCAGATATATAGCTCATATCTAGAATTCATTTACAGACTACCCATGGAACATCACCCAACTTGTTAAATGGCTAGTGAGTCCCCTGTGTATCCACATCCATTTCTATACAATTCACCTCTTCTCCTCCTAATCAGAATGGTTTTTGTGGTTTCAGAATTTTATTCTTAAAAGTTTCCTATTCTATAAACATCCATGGGATACCACCTAGCTTTTCTCTGAACTTCTTGAAATCCATTCTCTGTAAATTTGGGGTGCATATCAGACTATCTGATTTTCTTTTCCTTCTCTCTCTCAAATTCTAAGTGGAAATTGCTGTCTCCCGGGATTCCCATTGTTTCTACTTGAATAACAATTTCCAGATTCTTGATAATATTCAGGTCTACAACAGTAGGTCTAATTGTTGACCACTCCTAGTTTTCAAGACTGGATTTATCATTTAATCATACAAAAATGTTAGACTATCTGCTTTTGGCAAAGACAGCACTCAATCAGTGTAAAATATTGCATTGATTGCTAGACTTGGAGTCAGGAAGACTTGGGTTCAGATTTTCCCTTCTTTCTAGCTATATGACCACGAGCAAGTCAATTGATTATTCCAAGCCTCACCTTTCACAACTATAAAATGGGAATCAAAATATTTGTAGTAATTATCTTACACAACTATTTTAATGAAACCCAAATTAGATGAAAAATATTTTATAAACCTCAAAGTGCACCTTAACATGCAGTTACTAAAATTATGACCAAATAATTGAAGTCCCCTGTCATTATTACAAATTGTGATCGATTTTCTGACCTCCTCCTTTGTTTTTTTTTTCTTCTACCTTCCACGTGGTCCAAAATAGACACTGCTGGCAATATTCCTTCTTTCCTCCCTCTTATATTGACCCAGATGATACAGCGTATCAGCTGAATCGTGAAGGAAGCTGGGGATATAGTCTACACCTCCAATTGCCCCCAAGTCCTCCAATGGCATGTGCATCCGGGATGCGGTTGAATGTGTGTATAACTACAAGCTACAGGTGAAAGAGCACTTCTATAATGGTTGCCGTGGTTTCTCTGCATACAAAGGCTCACACAGACTCCAAATTGCCAGGGCAGAATTGGTGCCGCCTGTGAAAATCCATTTGTCATCCTGGTGTTTCATCTTATCCTAGGTCACAACCAGCATGTTCCAAAGGGGCTAGGCCCTTCCAAAGAGAACCCATTAGCATTACAGACAATAGCACACATCTACTCCAAACCGACTTCACGTTTTAACGCTCTCAAGAAAAACAAACTCTGGGTACTGGGGTGGGGGACTGTGGGCTATCTGTGTACCTTGGAGATAAGGTGATCTGAGCCAATCCTTTTATGATTTCAACTGTTTAGGAATATTCATCCAAAGCTGCTCCTTTGGGATGCTCTTAGCCACCTCCCAACCCCTCTGGGGGGAGCTTGAAACGGAACTGTTTGTCTTTTCGTGGAGCTCACTCCCTGCCACTCCAGCCAGTAGCTTTTTCCCCTCCCCGGCCCTTCCAAAAAACAGCAACAACAGGTTTCCATATAATCTCTGCCAAACTGGCCCCCCGGTTGGCATATCGTTTAGACTGATCATCCGGCATCGCCAGAGTTGGTGACGAAGCGCTTGCTTTTGCCTAACAGCCATCAGTATTGTTTCTTTTGTCGTTGTTATTAATCTCACTCCTACATTGCGGTTTTCTTGGCTCCTCTCCCCTCCTCCCCCCACCCCCTTTTTGGTCCTCCACAGAGAAACTCTAAACTGTAAGCCCTCCTGTCCTAACACCCCATTCCGAGTACTAAGACTCAGAGATGCTTTGATGTGCGGCTAACAATGACCGAGAGAGTCACTTCGGGCTGCTGTAATCCTTTATTTGTCACTAAGTTATGACACCCAGCAGAGCCCGTGACAGTGTGTATCAATCATCCCCGCGTGCTCCATGGCCCTTCCTGCCTCCCGCCGAGCTGCCACCGTTTAATTAGCTTTTTTCACACTAGCATAATGTACATCTGCAGCTTCAGCAAGGAAAAGAAATGGAGAAGAGAGTTCACGGGGAAGTGGGGGAGGAGGAGGAGGAGGGAGAAAAAAGTTCCTCTAAAAAACAGTCTGATAGATGAAACATCAGAGACCTTTGTAGTTTCCCTTCAGAGGAATTAGAGCAGAAATGCTGGGGACTGGGGTACTCCATATTGTTCAGTGAGAAATTTTTTTTAACTTGATAAAGGCCTTCTTCAGTGGAGATATCAGATGGTGTTTAAAGGCTTCTTCCTTTTTTGATGGTCTAGGTCTTTTATGGCCCTCTCCCCTCCCCCATTCCTGGTTGATCAGGGAGAAGCTCATTATGTCCTCTCCAAGACCACCACTGAGGAAGAGGAAAGGCCTTGGTGCTGGCTTGTTTTTATGAAACTGTGGGGGTTTCCCTCCCCTCCCATGTGGTCATCCCCACCGCCCTTCATACTCCTCACCCTCAAATAGGCCCCCAGGTGAAAGGGTTGTCTCTCTGTGTGTTCATTTCGCAATGATAATAACAGTGGACAAGCTGCAACTCTGGGCCAGGAATGAAGTTGAGAAAATGGGGAATCATTTAAAAGGGCTGGGGCAAGGGCGAGAGCAATTCAGCCTCTGGTGCCAGACACAGAATGATGCTTTTGTCCTGGCTCCAGAGGGTCAGAGACAAATGAGATTATGTCATCTTCCAGTGGCTTTGGTTGGTGCACTTGTACTTGGAGTTTGGGTTCACAAAGGTTGGCTAATACTGCTGCTCATAAGCCCTCAACAGGGTGAGGGGCACCTACGGTGAACAAAGTGCTCAATCTGGAATCAGGAAGACCTCGGTTCGAATCTGGCTACAGACACTTACTAGCTGTGTGACCCTTGGCCATAATAACTAACGTTACAATCGTTGTCTATTTGATCCTTACAACCCTGACAGGTAAGTGCTATTATCATCCCCATTTTACAGATGAGGAAACTGAAGCAAACAGAGGTTAAGTGATTTGCCCAGGGGCACACAGTTAGTAAGTGACTTCACCTTTGCCTCAGTTTCCCCACCTGTAAAATGGGAGCACTAGCAGCACTTACCTCATAGAGTTGTTGTGAGGATCAAATGAGATAATATTTGTAAAGCATTTACAGTGGCTGGCACATAGTAGGTACTATGAAAATGCTTATTCTCTTTCCCTTCCCTTTGCATTAATAGCAGACACAATTAGTTCTTAGCAAAGGTATTTACAAAGATGATATAGTAAAAAAAAAAGTAGCTACAAAACATTCTTCCTCATAAATCTACAAATACTCGTAGCATCCCTGGGAAGGGTAGGCGCACATTTAGAGTATAATGGGTGTGTGATACACATATGGAGAACACAAGCTGAAGCCCAAGGATAATCACTGCTTTTGTACTGCAAGATCTGGAAGTCCTCACGGTCTTGTGAAGTCCTGGCCACTCATCTTCTTGGATGAAGCATCTCTGCTAGGGGTAGGGAGGAGAGTTGCCCATTGGGATGTATGGGTTCCACTCCTCTGCATAGCATAACTTTCAAATGCCAAAGCAAGATCTCTCTTGAGTCCTTAGCTATTTCCCTCCTTTGCTTATATGTGTCTGTGGTGTATGTCTCTGCTCCCACAACTATGCCTTGAATTCTCTCCAGCTGCCTCTCCAACAGCCTTCTAGGCGAATAGCTCTACTAGTAGATACCAATGAGGGAGAGAAGAAATAAAAATCTCTTCCCTCTCCCCTGTAAATGTCTCTTCCACAAGCTGCTCATGGTTAGCCCTCTTTTGAATGGCTGAGCTCTAGAATTGTCTCAAGGATCACCCAGGAGCATGGCAATCTTTTATCAGTCAATGGTGTTGCATCTTCCAATTCACTCAAACTTTGTAAAGGGATCACTGGATGTTAACACTCTTAACATATCAACCTTTCATTATTTGAGACTACATCCCAAGATTAATAGCGGATAAATTGGGAAGATAGAGACCATCAAATTTCCCCTTTCATATCTACCAGCTGAAAGAATCTAGTGAGGTACCCTAGCTACTGGAGTTAAGGACACACTATCCCACAAAAACTACTTAGGAAGACCAGAAAGCAGTCTGGTAAGAACTAGGTGTAGCCCAATATCTCACGCCTTAAGTTCTAAGTGATTACATGACTTATATTAAGAGGAGGAAGTTGTGGAAGTAAATTTAGACTTGAGGTGAGGAAGAACTTCCTAATAATTCAAACTACCCAAAAGCAGAGCTTTCATTAGAGTAGAATCTTACCTCAAGTCTTCAAGCAAAGACTGAATGTCGACTTTGCCCAGATGAGAGGTAATTCTCTTTCAATGATGGGCTAGACTAGATGGCCTCTGCGGTCCTTTCCACTCTGACACTCTGTGATTCCTGTTCAGTATATCTCTAGAGCAGTGGTGTCAAACTCAAAAAGAAATGGATCCTTGGGGCCGACATAATGACTTAGAAAACAACAATTTAAAATTACCTGTGTTGTGTTGTATTTTTATTTCTTTTGTTAAATATTTCCCAATTACATTTTAATCTCGTTCAGCTGCACTTGAAAGTTTTGTAGTGCAGACTTTGACATTTCTACTCTTCTATTAGAATAAATAACTCCACAGTTATCTGAAGAAAATAACTCAACTCCGGAAACTATCTTTGCTCCCCAACCTAATATTGCTTCTGCTCTGTCCATTGATGATCATACAAAGCTCGAAAGCTATTCTGTTAGTGTTCTGAAGTCACTTCCATAGTCTTACTTACTGTCTAGTTCCATTAGACTATAAGCTCTTCAAGAACTGTACAGTGCCATAGGACATATTGAATTTTTGGAATCCTGTTATTTTCCCCCTACTAGCAAACATTAGGAAAGACAGTATGGTGCAGTGTATAAAGGTTGGGTTTTAGAGGTAGTACCTGGGTTAGTTAGTACTTTAGAGTACCTGGATTCGAGCCTTTCCTTTAAAACATACTAGCTGTGAGATAATGGACCAGTCACTTAATCGCAATCTCTCAGTCTCTCTGTCTCTCTGTCTCTGTCTGTTGTCTCTCTCTCTCTCTCTCTCTCTCTCTCTCTCTCTCTCTCAAGCCTGAGTAGCTAGGTGGTGTAGTAGATAGAGTACTAGGCCTTAAGTCAAGAAGTGTCCTTCTTCCTGAATTCAAATCTGGCCTCAGACAAGTCACTTAACCATGTTTGCCTTAGTTTCCTCGTCTGAGTAATTTGAGCGGGAGAAGGAAATGGCAAACACTCCAGTATCTTTGCCAAGAAAACCCCAAATGGGGTCACAAAGAGTCACACACAACTGAAAAATAACAACCGAATAAGGACACTGGATGGTCCATTTCTGAAGGAAAAAGGAAAAGAACTTATGTGTATTAAAATATTTATAGTGGCTCTCTTTGTGGTAGCAAAGAAATAGAAATTGTGGGGATGCCTATCATATATGGAATGGCTGAGCAAGTTGTGGTATATGATAGTAGTAGAATACTACTGTGCTATAAGAAATGCTAAACTCAGTAATCCTAGAAAAACATGGATAGATTTGTATGAAGATCAAAATGAGCAGAGCCAAGAGAACATTGTATACAGTAACAGCAATATTGCTTTAAAAACAACTTTGAGCTACTAAGTCATTTTGACTATTATAAATAGCCAAATAAATTACAAAAGACCTATGGAAGAAGATGCTATCTGTACCCAGAGAAAGAATTGATAGGTAGAATTATGTATAGAATGATACATATATATGTACATACACATATATATCTATAGCTATATAGATATAAATATATATATATGTATATATATATATTTGTGTCTAATGGTAGCCATCTCTAGGGTAGGGACAGCGGAGAGTAAAAAAAAGGGGGAAAAGAAAGTTATATGATAACCTTAATATAAATTTAAAAGGAATAGCAAGTTATACATAATAACTTTGAAGTTTCATGTGTGGTCATCTCTTTTTTCTATTCTATGTTATGGAAATGCTTGTTTTATTTATTAAATTCAGAATAAAATTTAGAAAAAAGAAAAAAGAAAGACTATCAGCCACATGTAACTTGCTAATTGGCTGTGGTGATTAAATGACCCCGATGGGGTGACAAACAGCTGGACACAACTGAAAAAAAGACTAAACTGCATAATAGGGAGGCACTGGATACTGAATGTCCATTTTCAGGGGTATCATAGAGAGGATTCATGCTACAGGTAGGTGTTGAACTAGATGATCTTTATGGTTTCTTCCAACTCAGATTTTATGATTCTAGAAGTAGCATGAGACAGGGGACACAAGTAGAAATGAATAACTCAAATATCAGCCCCATAGTTGATGGGTCAATAGAATACCCTTCAATGTGAAAGCTGGGACATTGAGTGAATTGTGCCAAACAAGTGTTACAATCTCCAGATTGTAGATGACAAAACCTGCCCATAGAAGGTAAGTGATTTGCCTAAGGTCATACAACTAGGAAGCGGCAAAGCCTCAATTTGAACCTAAGCCTTTGAATTCTAAATCCAGTGCTCTTTCTACTACATAGGAGTTGCCTTATTTTACCAATGTTCTTTCTCATCTTTAATCTCAACCCTCCAATAGCTAAAGGATTTTTATATTCTCACTGTGCCGTGCAATTCACACTAAAATTCTTATGGACCTGGCACTTGATATTTGACAAGTATAGTAGATCTTCCAGTCAAGATGGCTACCTGAAGAGTCATAGAGGAGACAAAGTCTGCACATACTATCCAGAAAAGATATAAAAAGGGCAACAGCTTGGATAATGATCAAGAAATCCATTAGCAAGTACCTTCATACTCTCCAGGAATGTACAAAAAGTCAGCCAGACTCCTGAGGGTGGTCAGAAAGGAAGCAGGAACCAAGGAAGCAATGGCGGTAAACAGTCAGAAGTCTTCTAGTGCTTTGATGGGAGATACCATAGGAGTGCACCTGAAGCTTGTAGTGCTCTTCCCAGGGGATCCGAGCTCAGAGTAGTCTGTTGGAGAAGTTCTGGGTGGGGAGTTGGGGGGCCATTGGAGCCCCAGATAGTCACAGGTGAAGGAAATTCACATCACTCTGACAAAGATGTTCCATGGGCTGAAGACCACAGTGCCAGGATGATCCAGAGAGACCTGGCATCTGCCAGTGATCTGAGCAGAGATGTGCCAGATGAAGTGGAAGCCAAGAGCCCAGGAAATTAAGGTCAGGACCAAACAAGTACTAACCAGAATAGTGAGATTATAGGAAAGGTGGACCCTGGCCTTGACATGAAGGCTCAAACCTGAAACTGAGGTTAAAGATATTAATTAGCAAACAGAAGAATATACTGAAAGCAATAAAGAAATACTATGGGTCAAGAGATGCCCAAGAGGTTAGCACGAAAGAGAGTAACTTCATAACAACTTTAAGAGGAACCTCAGAGCAAAATAATGTCCTGACCAAAAGGACTATAAGAATTCCTGGATGAGAAGCTAGAAATAAAAATGAATCAATCTCCGTAGGGAAAAAAATTGGAAGGAGAACATATAGCTTAAAACAAAAGGTAGAAAACCTTACCAAAGTAATATATTAGAATTCAATGATTCTAGGAGGCAAGAAATACAAGCAGAAAATCCAGAGACTTTTAAAAAAAAAGAAAATGTAGCATATATATATATATACATACACACATATACATATATGTGAGTATACACACACACACACATATATATACTTTCAAAGACAAGTAGAAATGAGTGATAATTTAAGAATTATAAAACTTACTGAAAACGATAACCAAACAAAAAATGTGGACATTATATTTCAAGATATTATAAAGAAAACTGCTCAGATATATTGAAACCAGAAGGCAAAGTTTAAATAAAAGGAAGAATCTCCTAAAAGAACTCTAACTATAACCTTCCAAAAGCGTCATAGCCAAAATCCAGAGCTTCTAAGTCAAAGAAAAAAATACAGCCAGAAAGAAAGAGTCCAAGTATCAAAGAACCATAGCCAGAATCATACAAAATTACTTCAAGTACTAGACAGAAGAGAAAATCTTGATATACAAGGTTTGAAAACAAGAATGACTTACTTGGAAAATCTGAGTATAATTCTATAGGGAAAAAATGGACTTTGAATGGAGGAAGGGAATAAGTATGGCATCCACTATGTGCCAGGCAATGTGTTAAGCACTTTTTCAATTGATCCTCACCACAACCTTGCAAGGTAGATGACATTATTGTTCCCATTTTTACAGTTGAAGAAACTGAGGTTAAGTGACTTGCCTAGGATCACACCTCTAGTAAGTACCTGAGATTGGAATGAAACTCAGGTCTTCCTGACTCTAGGCACCCAGTGCTTTATCTGCCATACTTATCTAAACTAGACAGAGCATGCGCGCGCGCGCGCGCGCGCACACACACACACACACACACACACACACACACACACACACAATATGGCACAGAAATATATTAAACAGACCAGGGAAATATGCAGGGGCAGTGACAGAAAGTTTAAGAGACAGACTAGATTTGGTGAGAGAATAGTAACAAGTAAAACAAACTTCAATTTTGGAAACTGAATTGTAAGAAGGGATTAAGAGGAAAGAAAGTAAGAACCAGTGATCAGGTCTGGGAGAGGTGAAGAAAAGAGGGGCAGTGGAGTCAAAGTAGACTACTTCCATTACAGATTCTGAATATTAGTTACATTCTTTCTCTTTCATCGTATTCTTCTTTCTCCAGAGGAATTCAGGGAGGAATGAGAAGGGAAATGTATGAGGATATAAAGGCAGGAAATACGTAATTAATAATAACCAAGAATGTGAATGAAATTATCTCATGCATATAAAGGAATAGGGTAGTCTAATGGACTAGAAGACAAAGTCCAACAATATTTTTCTGAGAAATACACTTGGAATATGAAGATTCACTAAGATTTAAAAGGAGAGTTTGGAGCAGAATTTATTATGCTTCAATCATACTCCAAAAATGAAGAGTAGTAATGATCTCAGACAAGACAACAATAAAAACAGACAGACTTAAAGTCTTTTTTAACTTTAAGAAGGTAAACCATAATGTGCTTAAATGTACCATACGCAATGTGATATTAATACTATGATATTTAATTGTAATTCTTCAATGTATACATATATGGAAAAATTGGTAGCCTTACAGGGAGAAGAAGCCAACAAAATTACAATACTTGGTAACCTCAACATGTAAATTTCAGATCTAGATAAAACTAACAAGAAAAGAAAAGAGTTAACAACCTAAATAGAATTTTACAAAATTTAGATATGATAGATCTCTGGTGATTACTGAATGGGAAAGGAAAGGAATTTACATATTTCTCAGTTTTAAATAACACCTCAAAAAAGTATGCCATGTACAAGGGTACAAAAAATTTTATAAACTAATTCAGAAAGATTAAACAAATACTACTGAAACCATGCAATGAAATTATAGTCAACAAAAAGCATTTGAAGAAATGATTCGAACTTAAATGTTAACTAAATAATTGAATCCTAAAGCATTAGTGGATTGGGTAGAGGATCCTGAGAAGAGTGGGGGAAGATTAAAGGAACCTCTGCTGATAAGGGATACCAGCCCCAGCTGTGCTGCCAAGATAAGACATGGCACTGGGCAAGAAGGAACCAATACATGTCTGGTGAGGAAAGAAGCAGTGGGATGGGAATGCTGCTAACTGTGGGTACTTACAGGAAGGTGGAGGTCTTGGTTTTGGTTCCAGGCCAGAGGGGAGAACTGAAGGAGGATCTGAGGCCAGAAGCACCATCCCCCATGTCTCAGGACTAGAGGTGATTACAATAATCAGGTAACAATTTTTTTTAAATAAGCAGGCAAAGGAGAAAGAACCCAACTACAGAAAGTTACTATGGGATAAAGAAGACCAGGGTTCATCTTCAGAAGAGGATACTGAAGCAAAAAAAGCCTCTCCTACCCCCAAGAAGTAACATCAAATGGTCACCTGCCAAAAAAGAATTCATAGAAGAACTTTTGAAGACTTTTGAACATAGAAGACTTTAAAAATCAAATGAGAGAGATTAAGGCAAATTTAAACAAAATAAGAACAACCCAAGAAAAACAAGATTATGAAAAGAAAGTCAGCCAACTGGAAAAGGAGATTCAGAATCTTAAGGAAGAAAATGATTCCTTGAAAATTAGAAGTGGGCAAAAGGAAGCCAGTGAAGTTATAAGAGACCAAGAAATAACAAAACAAAATATGAAGAATGAAAAAATAGAGAATGTGAAACAACTCATAAGAAAACCAACTGATCTGGAGAACAGATCAAGAAGCAGAAGCGAAAACATAAAAATAATCAGACTACCTGAAAGCTATGATAAAAAAAGAATCTTGGTACAATAATAAAAGAAATAATTAAAGAAAATTGTCCTGAAGCATTAGAACAAGAGGGGAAAGTAGAAATAGAAAAAAATCCCCTGGTCACCACCTGAAAGAGATCCTATGAAGAAAACCTGTATGAATTTCATAGTCAAATTCCAAAACCCCCAGCAGAAGAAGACAATATTATGAGCAATAAGAAAAAAACCAATTCAAATATGGCAGAGCCACAATTAGAATCACACAGACCTAGCAGTGGTGGCACTAAAAAATTGCAGGTATTGGAACACTATATATCGAAGAGCAAAAGAACTGGGGCTGTGGTGGAAAATATCATATCTAGCAAAGTTAAGCATAATCCTTGGTGAAAAAAAAGGATATTCAATGAATTGCCAGACTTTCAGGATTTTGTTGCCAAAAGACCCTGAACTTAATAGAAAATTTGGCATACAAGATCCAAGAGAAAGCAAAGAAAAGATGGACAGCTCTGAACACAACGTGTAATATTTATTAGATAGGCTTTCTTGAAATGGAAATTTATTGCTGTATATTTTTAATCCTCTCTTACATTCTGCTGTGCAGATGGCAGTGTTTTCCCCCTTATTTTGTATTTAAGTTTATAATATATTTCTTTTTTTCTTAGTTTCTATTTAAGTTTAAAATAAATTAATAAAAAATTTTTAAAATAATGAATCAATCCAAGGCAAAATATGGACTTTCAATAAAATGGAGGACTTTCAAGCTTTCTCAGTGAAAAGACCAGAACTGAATAGAAAATTTGACTTTCAAACACAAGAATCAAGAGAAGCATGAAAAGGTAATCAAGAAACGGAAATTGCAAGGGACTTACTAAAGTTGAACTGTTTTGTTTACATTCCTACATGGAAAGATGATGAGTATGATTCATGAGACCTCAGTATTAGGGTAGTTGAAGGGAATATGCATATATATATGCATATATATATGTTTATGTATATATATAAGTGAATGTGTATGTATGCATGTATCTATGTGTATATGTATGTATGTGTATGTATGTGTATATATATATATATATGTAAAAGAAAGAGAGCAGACACAGGGTGAGTTGAGGATGAAGGGAAGATAGCTAAAAGAAATAAAATGAAATTAAGGGATGAGAGAGTAACTTACTGAGAGAGGGAGATAGGGAGAGATAGAATGGGGTGGATTATCTCCCATAAAGGTGGCAAGAAGAAGCAGTTCTAGGAGAGGAGGGGAGTGGGCAGGTGAGGGGGGAATGAGTGAACCTTACTCTCATCAGATTTGGCCTGAGGGGGAATACCATACATACTCAGTTGGGTATCTTACCCCACAGGAAAGAAGAGGGAGGAAGATAAAAAAAAAAAATAAAAGGCAGGGGGATGATGGAGTGGAGGGCAGATGGGGGTGGAGGTAATCAAAACAAACACTTTGGAAAGGGGACAGGGTCAAGGAAGAAAATTCAATAAAGCGGGATGGGTTGGGAAGGAGCAAAATGTAGTTAGCCTTTCACAACATGAATATTGTGGAAGGGTTATACATAATAACACATGTGTGGCCTAGGTTGAATTGCTCAACTTCTTAGGGAGGGTGGGTGGGAAGGGAAGAGGGAAGGGAATTTGGAACTCAAAGTTTTAAAATCAGATGTTCAAAAACAAAAAAACTTTTTGTATGCAACTAAAAAATAAGATACACAGGCAATGGGGCGTAGAAATTTATCTTGCCCTACAAGAAAGGAAGGGAAAAGGGGATGAGAGGGGAGGGGGGTGATAGAGGGGAGGGCTGACTGGGGAACAGGGCAACCAGAATATACGCCATCTTGGAGTGGGGGGGGAGGGCAGAAATGGGGAGAAAATTTGTAATTCAAACTGTTGTGAAAATCAATGCTGAAAACCAAATATGTTAAATAAATAAATTGCATTAAAAAAAAATAAAAAAATAAAAATAAATAAAAATGCCTGGTCAAGGAAAAAAAAAATAATGAATCAAATAACAAATTATAGAAACAACAGAAAATTTCTTCAAATTGTAACAGGGTGGATGTATGGACAGCATTGGTTTGCTAAGATGCTGTCATCTACATAGAAGATTCTAGGGATCTGCTTCTGGGAGAATCCAGTGAGGACTAGGCCACCTGTGGACATCTTTGTTGGTCTGTCTCATGGTTGGGAGCAGCCTTTTTCCATTGACTAATTAGTCACAACTAGAGGTGTCTTTAAAGCATCCTGACTCAGTACCTACTTTGGCCTTTTGTGGCACTTACATCTGAGGGTGAAGGTGACTCCTTAATTCACTAATGAAGTAAGGGGAGAAAGACCTCACGGCCACCTTCTCCTGAAGCCATATGTCACCTCCTTCCCTTCACCCAAGAAATAAACATGAGTCTTTGACCTTTTCCTTTATTCTTTTCTATTTCAGGTGCAAGGAGTGGAGTCTGATCTAACCAGGAAGCATGAGCTTAGTTCAGTTCCTACATAGCATTCGTTCCACCAAATTCAAGTGCAAAGCTATCAGTACTGGTTTCTGCTGGGCCGATGTCTTAGGACCTTTGCTCCTCAGGGCATCATTGTTAGGCTGGCTGCAACATCCAGCCTGGATCCCTAGTCTCCCAGATCCAAGATATCATTAACTATTTGAAAAAATTCTCCAAGTTGCTAATTACAAGAGAAATGAAAACTCTGAGCTTCTACCTCGCTCCTATTAGATTGGCAACCATAACTAAAAAGGAGGATGACAATTTTTGGAGAGAAATGAGAAGCTCTGTGAGGTGATACAAATGTCAGGAAAACAATGTGTTGAGTATAAGAATGTGTGTAAGAAATACATTTGAAATATAAAGATTTACACATAAATAAAATGAAGGACTGGAGCAAAATGTATCATTTATGTTTCAAGGGAATTCAAAAAACTAGAGGTAGCAATCATGATTTCACATAAAACAAGAGTTAAGAATGCATGGTTAAAGGAAACGACCAGGGGCAGGTAGGTGGCGCAGTGAGTAGAGCACCGGCCCTGGAGTCAGGAGGACCTGAGTTCAAATCCAGACTTGGACACTTGACACACTTACCAGTTGTGTGACCTTGGGCAAGTCACTTAACCCCAATTGCCCTGCCTTGCCCCCTCAAAAAAAGGAAATGACCAGGGAAAAGGCATCATAGATAATGAAATAATGTCAATATTGACTATATAGACACCAAATTACATAGCATCTAAGTACTTAGGAAAAAATTATCAAATTATAAGGAGAGATAGATATCAAAACTGTAATAGGTGGAAACCTCAATACTTAAAGCTCACCTCAATTATCTTTTAGAGAAAGGTACAAGAGCAGAATATAGCAAGAACAGTCGGTATAAGACGTTCCCTCCCTTCACATCTGGGGCACACTGTTTCACACATATACATGAGTTCTTGGAAACAGTGAACTCAAACCTAGAGTACAGTGGTGGTTAGGTACACTTATCGGGGCATGTGTGGCAGAAGGGAAATCACAATTCCTGGTTATTAGAAGTCATTTCTTGAGTCCATACCTGGTATTCTTTTCCGGTTAATCTCAATGTTGTTGTTCAGTCGTTTCAGTCATGTCCAACTCTTTGTGACCCCATTTGGGGTTTTCTTTGGCAAAGATACTGTAGTTTTGCCATTTCCTTCTCCAGCTCATTTTACAGATGAGGAAACTGAGGCAAACAGGGTTAAGTGACTTGCCCAGGGTCACACAGCTAGTAAGGTCTGAGGGCAAGTACAGGGGGTTATAGTACTTAAAGATGCTTCTTCTCTCCAGATCTTTCTGTATCTATGTCTGTGTGTCTCTGTGTGTTTCTCTGGTTCCAAGTAAATGCATTTTTTCCTATTCGCCCAGTCTCTCTGGTGACAGGGTTAAGAGTTTGAGGAAAGAGAGAGGGAGAAACTCTCTTCTCACTCAAGAATGCATGAACAAATGGTTGGATGAATGAATAAAGCATTTATTAAGTGCTGACTATGTGCAAAGCACTATGCAAAGCATTGAGTATATAAATTGAAAGTGAGACAGGCTCTGCTTTCAAGAAGCTCACATTATAATGGAGGAGACAAAACATACGGAAGATTCCAACCTGAAAGGTCCCAATGGTCTTGGGGTACTACGGCAAATCAGCAGCAGTAGCAATGCCTCCCCTTTAGCATCATTTCCACTGATAAAATCATGTCAGTTTCTGATGTAGAATTGTTGGACAGAGCCAAGGACTTTGAGGACAGAACTTTCTCTTCTTTAGGATGGAACACCTGCAAAAGCAGTTGCCAAACTGCGTCTCCATAGGGGTTACTTCCCAGGCTGATGGTTGAAGGCACTGATCTAGGAGCATTGATCTTCTTAAGAGTGTTAAATTCAGGCTCCTAAGGTGTCTACATCAGTGGTGGTCAGGGTAATGATGGTATGACTTGCCTGACCAATATGGTGGTGTGATATGATGTGATGTGATGTGATTTGACATGGTATGATATGATATGATGTGACATATGACATATGATGTGACATTATGTGATATAGATATGATATGACATGATATGATATGATATGATATGATATGATATGATATGTGATGCCTCCTGTCTCTCAGGATGACTTGCTGTTTCAGCTAGGCTGTCTTGCCTGCCCTGTATGTGGCAGTTGATTGATAGTTGGTGGGGATGGCTGGCCCCTTCTCCACAGCAGTTGCTTCCTCAGGTAATGGCAGTGAGAGGGGGCTAGAAGCAGGATTGGTGGTCTGGAAGGTACCACCAATTCCAGGGCTCCTGTGGCTTTCTGTCTGTTGGTGGCAATTGGTCATCAGTTGTTTCTGATGGCAATGAGGATGGTGGGCTCTCTCTCCACAGTGCTTTCTCCCCTCAGTGATGGCTATGGGACCTGGGCTAGAAGCAGATCTGGTGGTTTGGGGGGCATTGCTGTTTCTAAGATTTTGGGGCTCAGTATCTTGGTCTGTCTCAGGAGAAGTGGTATTAAAGGTGGTGGTAGTTATTTGACTTGCCTGGCACATCGTGCCTCCTGTCTCTCCCTCAAGGTACCTTGCTAATTTAGCTAGACTAACTTACTTGCCCTAATGAAGAGAGAACACAACTTAGAAGACCAGGGTTCAAAACCTAGCTTTGTCATTTACTGCTTATGTGACCTTGGGTAAGCCACCTCCATTTTCTGATCCTCAGTTTCCTCATCTGTAAAGTAGAGAGGAGAGGTTGGACTGTAGGTAAACAGATGAAAAATACAAAATAGATAGAAAATAATCACAAAGTTAATTTTGGAAGAGGGATTTCTAACATTTGAAGGAAACAGAAAAAGTCTTTGCTTAGGAAGCAGCAGGTGAATTTTACTTAAATAGTGGTATGGTCCCCAACAAGCAGAGGTTAGGAGAAAGAGCCTTCTGGATTTTATCCTTGATAGAGAATCCAACTAACCTGCCATAAGCTCTGAGTTTTTATTTTTTGCCATTTTGCCTCCAGTTACCCAGCTGTGAAATGGGAAGATAAGCTATATTAATGGCCTCCCTGGGTCAATTTTCAGTGTACTTGCTGGTCCTTGGATTCAATAGCACAATTCTCTGACTATATAGCCTCTGTGAGACTATTCCTGATAGTCTGTTGCTAAGAAAAGTGTTCAGTCCTAAAGTGGAGCCATTTAGAGAGAGGTAGAGAGAGGTTTGTACCCTGTGCCTCTGTCTGCACAAAGCTGTGTCGTTCTCTCACCTCTGCCTCTTTCTTCTCCAGGCTGGTCATTCCTGGAGTCAGCTCTGCCTCCTCCTCCTGCAGCTGGTAGCAGAGCAGGGCCCGCCTCCATCTAATGAGAGGCCTTTCAGTCCCAGCTGCCCTCGTTTTTGATACCTGGAAAGAGGGTGCATAGGTAAAGGGAAGACTGATCAGAAAGGCTCTACTGAACAGACATCACAACCAACTTCAAAAGGAGCAGCAAGTAGAACAAAGGACAAAAACATTTACAGAAGTCCTGTGCTCTAAGGGGGAGAAAAAGGACTAGAAACTGTAACAAAGTCAATGATGAAAAAAAAATTTTTAAAGGAATTGCAGGGGGAGAAGAAAAAAAGAGAGAAACCTCAAAAAGCACTGAAGGCTAAGAGCACAGCTTGCCAGTTGGCTCCGATTCCATTTTCCTTGATATTTTCCCATGAAGAACTATTTCTATAAGACTTCAATAAGTCGGAAAAGTTTATGTGACTGGTTTGGGGAAAGAAAGCTAGAAGTTGTGAGTCACCATCCTAGGCTCCCTGCGGGGCTGCTTTCAACAATGGCTTCCTGAGAGAGTCCATAAATGATGGCCTTCCTGTTACTTGGCTCACATACAGGATAGGAGCTAGTTTCGTGGACATGAAGATACTGACCAACTGGCCTTTGTTTCCACTGAGGACTGAACAAAGGGGTCAGGGGAAGGGGGTCTTCTGTCGATTCTTTGCCTAAGAAGATTGCTTCTGAACCTGACATTAAAGAGAAACAGAAGAGGGTCCCTGGCTCAAAGGCTAGCTCCTCCAAAAAGCCTGCCCTGAGCTGCCCCAGCTAGAGGGGATCTCTCCTTCATTTGATCTCCTAGTACTTTGTCCCTCAGCTAAGCGTTTATATTCTGATTTATATTACAGTTGATGGTGGGATTTTCTGATATTTCCTCTCATCACCTAAAAGGTCTTTGAGGGTCAGACTCGGTCTTAATTATTTTTCATTCCACTAGCACCCAGTACATATATTGTGGTTGTTGTTCAATCATGTCCAATTCTTCATGGCCTCATTTGGAGTTTTCTTGGCAAAGATACAGGAGTGGTTTGCCATGTCCTTCTCCAGCTCATTTCCTCAGATGAAGAAACTGAGGCAAACAGGGTTAAGTGACTTACCCAGGGTCATCCAGCTGGTAAGTGTCTGAGGCCAGATTTGAACTCAGGAAAATGAGTCTTCTTGACTCCAGGTCCACTGCTCTATCCACTGCACGATCTAGCCTAATAAATATTTGTTGAAAGAATAATGAATGCCTTATTTCATATTTCTACCCTTCCCAGCTTCTCTGTTCCAGTCAGACTGCTCTGCTAGCTGTGTCCCATACATGTCTTCATATTTTCCCCTTCTGCATCTTTGATTAAGTGGCCCTCCATGCTTAGAACATGTTCCACCTCCTACACAAGGTCTTTCCTGATCATCCTAGTTATCATTGCTCTTTCCCTTTCAAAATTATTTTGTTTTCATGTGTTTATGTATGCATATGTATGTATATGAATGAATATATGTTTACATCTACATGTATTATGCATATATGCATATACTTACATAATATAAATACCTACATATATAAAGTAAGTAAACGTATATAAATACGTATGATATATATGCTTATGTGTATATGGCTATGTATATATACGTACATATGCACATGTATACATATATAAGTGTGTATACTTACTTGAGTATCTCCCGTCAGAGAAGGTAAGCTCCTTGAAGGGAGGGGCCTTTCATTTTTTGGCTTTATATCAGCACGTTATACATAGCAGACATTTAACAAATATTTGCCAAATTGAACTAATTAGAAAAGAAGATAAACTTAGCAACTTTCAAGCTTGTAAGACACAAAATGGATCATAGATTTATAAATTTAGAGCTGAAGAGAATCTTCCATTCTGGCTAGTCCAGTGTTCCCAAACTTTTTGGACTCAGGACCCCCTTACACTCTTAAAAATTATTGAGGACCCAGTATGCAGGTTTATGTTTATGTGTGTCATATCAATTGATGTTTTTCTATATTAGAAATTAAAACGTATTTGGGGGGGAAGAAGAAAGAAAAGGGAAAGAAAGAAGTTTATGTGATAACTTTATTATGTATTTAAAAGGAATAGCAAGATGTAGGTTACAGATTTGCAGTTTCACGAGTGGTCATGTTTATTATCTTATGTTATGGAAATGATTGTTTTATTCCATAATTTAAAAATTTAAAAATAATTTTGACCTCATGGACTCCCTGGAAGGGTCTTAGGGATTCCCAGGGGTCCCTGGACCACACCTTGAGAATCACTTATCCAAACCCCTCACTTCATGGATGAGGAAACTGAGACCCAATGGAGTGAAGCGATTTGCCCAGGGTCTCCCACTTTATGGATTATTTTAAGCAAATATTTAATCCCATTCTGATTTTCTCCTACCATTCAGCTAACTTTAGGGATGCTTCTCCTTGTCCCTAGTTGATGTACATTCGGAGAACACTAATTCATGTTAGTAAGCAGAGCCAAATTAGATCGGCAAACTGCTGCAATACAATGATAGATGTAGTTCCATGAGAAAGAGAAATGGCTTTTAGATAAGCCTATGTAGTGACCTTAGTTGTACTGTGGATCCCTTTCATTGGTAAATGGCGTAGTGGTCAGAGTGTGAGAACTGAGACCTTGAGTCAGAAAGGTCCAGGCTTAAATCTTGTCTCTAACACTTACTAGCCCTAGAACCATGGGCAAAACACTTCACCTCTCTGAGCCTCAGTTTCCTCAACGGTAAATTGGGAATAATATCTGCTGCACCTTATTTAGTGAGGATCAAATGAGATAATGCATATAAAGCACTTTGCATATTTTAAACAGCTATAAAGATATCTGTTTTTATTGTAATAAAAAAGTGTTATTAGTATAAAAAAAGTCAGATGAGCAGATGTGAAGACAGAAGAATACAGGTAAACAGGTGTTGGAAACTGTCCTTAGACATGTCCGCCTATTCCAGGGCTGTGGGGAATAAGCTCTGATGAGACAGACTAGGTTTTCTCCAAGTCTCTGGCTTGGCCCCAGAGATGCTCTCTTAGTCATTGCTGGAAAAATCTTTCCAGAGTTCTCCTTAATAGACTGATCCTTCACCTGAGAGCCAGTGTGGCTTCGGAAAGGGCTGAGGAATGCTTGATATGGCATCTCCTGCTCAACTCCAGAAAATGCCAAGAATAGAACAGAGGTCTGTACAGAACGTGTGTCAATCTAACAACGGCTTTTGATATTGTTAGTCATGAGAGCTTATGGATAATTATGGCAAAATTCAGTTGTCACAAGAAGTTCATCGGTATCATATGTCAGATTCGTGATAGCTTGCTTGCCTAGGTTCTGAATAATGGACAATGCTCTTGCGCTTTCCTAGTCACCAGTGGAAACAGGGCTGTATACTCGCTCCCATGCTTTTCAGCGTGATATTTTCAGCATTGTTGATGGATGCCTCAGTGAGGATGAAAACAGCATCCAGGTCGTCTATCACACTTGTGGTAAGTTATTTAACTTGAAAAGCCTACAAGCCAAGACTGAAGTAGAGGGAGAATTGGTGTGCGACTTTTTGTTTGCAGCTGATTATGCACTCAATGCAGTCTCTGAGGCTGAGATGCAACAAAGTATGGATCTATTCTCTGCTGCTTCTGCTAATTTGGGCCTATGAATTAACATCAAGAAAACAGAGGTTCTCCGCAGCCTGTACCACCACAGCACGTATATGTGGAACCATGAGTTACAGCAAATGGAGAAATTTTGAATGCTGTGGATAAATAAGTTCACTTACCTTGGCAATATATTTTCCAGAGATGTACACAAAGATGATAAGGTTGACACTTGTATTGTCAGAGACTTGCTCAATATTTGGGAGGCTCCAAAGGAAAGTAATGGAAAGAAGAGGTATTAGACTGCCTACCAAACTGAAGGTCTACAGAGCTGTTGTGCCGGTCTCATTGTTGTATGCCTGGCATACCAGCACCATGCCAAGAAACGAAATCTCTTCCATTTAAATTGTCTTGGGAAGATTCTGAAGATGATCTGACAAAATAAGATACCAGACACCAAAATCATTTCTTGAGCTGAACTACCAAGCATTCAAACTCTACTGCAAAGAGTGCAACTCTGATGGGTTGGCCGCATTGTTCAAATGCCGAAAGTATATTTGCTTAAAAGACTGTTTTATAGAGAATTCACACAAGGCAAGTGCTCACATGGAGGTCAGAAGAAGCAATACAAGGAAACTCTCAAGGTCTCTCTGAAGAACTTTGGAATCAATTGTGAGACATGGGAGACAGCGGCACAGGACCACCCAGCATGGCATGCCAGCATCAAAGAAGGTGCTATATTCTATGAGCAAAGCAGAACTGCAGTAGCTCAAAACAAATGTGAGATGCACAAATTTAGAGACATCTCCACTCCAAATCTTCATATGGACTATTTGTGCCCAAGTTATGGTAGAGCCGTCCAAGTTTGCACTGGTCTGATTAGCCATAGTAGGACACCCTGTACCCTGACCCCAACTTAGGTTATTTTGGTCCTCTTTGAGAATGAAGGACAACAACTCCCAATACTCCCCTACTTCTCATCTTTCCAATCCCCTGCTCTAGGAATCCAGAGGCAGTGGAATATAATGGGAAAATGGCTGAACCTGGAATCAGGAAATCTGCCTTCTAATCCTTCCTTTAGTGCCTGAGACATCCTTACCCTAGAACATCCATTCTCTATGCCTTTTTCCTATTGGTGAATTCCTCCCAGGACCTCCATTTTGGGGAGGGGCCTAAAGCCAACCCTTCATTTCCCCCTCTAATTTTCTGAACACTGATGTGATATCTCCTTCCATTAGAAATTAAGCTCCTTGAGGGCTAGAAATGTCTTGTTTTGCCTTTAGCACAGTGCCTGGCACATAGTTAGCACTTAAATCCTCATTGCCTCTCCTTACCTCAGATCCTTCATAGCTATACCTCCATGGACAAATTATTTCATCTTTCAGTCTTCTCAACTGCAAATGGGAGTGATACTTGTTGTACTATCTACCTTGTAAGGAAAGTGCTACATAAGTGTGAATTATTATTTTCACTTTTATATCCCCAGGTTCTAGAACAGTACCTTGCACATATATACTCAATCAATAGTTCTTGAATTGAGTCAAAGGATATGGGTTCCAGGTTCTGCCATTTACTACCTTTGGGACCCTCTCTGGGCTTCAGTTTTTTCATCTTAAAATGTTAGCCTTCTTAATATGAGTTTTAACAGTAGTCTCTTGGAGATAATAGCATCTAAAGGAGTGAACCAAATGGTATGAGTTTGGAGGCTCATGTAGTAGATATATCATAGATATAGTAGATATATCATAGACTAGCAAGTCTTTCAGGGCAACTCAGATCCATGTAGATGGGCCTTTACTCTTTCTACACATTGTTCCACCCACTGGGGAAGAGAACAGTGGCCCAAGAACCCCATAAACTCTACCTAGTTGTACTAAGACTATTCGGTCAACTTGCATTGGGGAAGGTTATAAGATCATGAGATCACAAAGTGTTAGAGCTGGGAGAGACCTCAGAAATCCTCTCTAACCCTCTTGTTTTGAAGGTGAGGAAATTAAGACCTATAGAGGTTAAATGGCTTTTCCAAAGTGACCCAGGGAATAGCAAGGCCAGCTTCAAACCCTGGTTCTCTGTCTCAGAGGAATCACTTTTTTCCACTAGGTCAGGAAGACTCTGATAGCAATTAAACCAGTCTTATGATCCCCAATCCCAGAACCCGTTCCATGAGACTACTTCATTGCTGGCCAAATCAGACCAACCCTCCTGTTTTCGTATAGTCCTTGGGCTAAAAAATGTGTGTTGTTTTTGTAATTTAAAATGCCACTCTAAGTAAAGTTTGATTCGATTCAACAAATGTTTATTAAGCACTTACTATATACCAGGCACTGTACTAAAGACTGGGGATACAAATAAGAAAAAAGAGACAGTCCTTGCTCTCAAGGAGTTTATAATCTAATGGGTGAAGACAACACACAAAAAGAAGGGGGAGGGGAGGGTAGAAAGTACCATGGAGTTGAAGTCAAGCAGAGTTGCTGATGGAAACTGAATCCTTGTAATAGCAATTTAGATTTGAAGATTTTTCCCACCCATTAGTAGGCCATGTGACCTGCTTATGTCACAAGAAGCCTAAGTCACACGTGGTAGGAGGAGCTTCCTGAAAGGAAAAGGAAATTGTGACACAGGAAATACTGAGAGAGCCTTTATGGCTGTTAATGGCCGTCATGATAGTTAGAGCTGAGGTAAAGAAAGTCAACCTGTGATAGCTATATTGTGAGTTTTGGGAAAGGCCCCAGCAGATGGTCAGAGAGGTTTTGTGATGGCAAGGCTCCATGACGTGATATTGTGTTTTAAGTTCCTTGCTGTTATGATAAAGTAGGCTTACTGGTTGTGGGAGCAGATTGCCTGGTTATGGGATATGGTTCTCTGGTGTCTGACTAAATGTTTTACTTCTTCTACCTTCTATACGGAAAGTCTTTCATACATTGCGCTATAGAACTACATAGGCATATTCATGATTATCTTTGATGTTGTGTTTATTGCCTTGCTGTTACAGTCCTCTATAAAGGAATGCTTTGGGAGGAGTTTAAAGCTCACTTAAAAATTTAAAGCTCAAATTAAACTGTCTTATGGGCCATAGTTGGCTAACCCCTGGTCTAGATTGTATATAGCTGAATTCTATATAGTTTAATGGGGTGCAAAGTGCTTTAAATGCAATATTTTAACTGATTTTCCCCCAAAGCCCTGTGAGATCGGTACTATCATTACCCCCATTTTATAGATATGGAAGTTAAAAGTGTAGAGAGCTCCCATGACTTTACCATGGTCCCCAAAATAATAAATTTTAGAGGTGGGATTTAAATCAAGGCTTCTCCTGATTCTGAGCTCAGCACATCCCCCATTAGGAGCAGACCATATTACAATCTCATTTTAGTAGGAGAACCTCATTTCAGAAGAGAGTCTTCTGAAATAAATGTCAGGTGTATCTGATTCTTTAATTAAGTGAAAGGGTCAAGCCAGGGGATATCATAAACTTTTTAGGTTTACAAAAGACATAACAAGATTCCTGCTCAGAAGAATGAAACATTGGGGCTGGGTGCTTCTAGAGGTAGAAGACTGGGTTTTGAATCCTGTTTAACATTTTTTGGATATGTTTTTTGGGGCTAAGTGATTTGCCTGGGGTCACATGGATAGTATCAGGTCATATTTGAACTCAGGTCCTCCTGACTCTGGGGCTAGTGCTCTATCCACTGGCTACCTAGCTGTCCCTACTTGTATCTTCTTGAGCAGATCATTTCAACTATTTAGGCTTCTATTTCCTTATGAAGGGGTGTAGCTCATTGACCCCTAACTCACTTGCTAGGTCTAATCCTATGATCAGTAATCTGTCTTTTGTAAATATTTTTTAAAGTGTGTTTCTTTAAAGAAGAGTGTTTACTGTCACCTAGGGGTGTGTTGGAGCCAGCTCAAGACTTGCCAATCGTTTGATTTTTAGTGTAAGCATTTACAACTTGCTACAAATCAGGACTAGATTTATTGTTTTGTTGATTGACTAAATTTAGAAAGTTATGGAGAAAACGGTAATAATGCAGATTAAATTTAAAAGCGTGTCCTGTGCCAGACATTCACCAGCTCAGTTCTGTTTTCACCTCACTTTTACTATCAGGAGACTCACTCTGCACTTTCCAGTTTCTTTCCTTTATTAATTCACCTTGCTATTCCCTTCTGGGATGCCCTACCTTCACCCCAACCTACTAAAATTCTAATGGACCTGCAAGGCTTGAATCCAATCCCACCTCCTCCATGAAGCCCTCCATGGACCATCCCATCTGTAGTGATTACTTCATTCTCTCAACTCCTATTATCCTTACCACTCATACTTTACTTAGCATAATGAAATCCTAGAGTTAAAAGAGACCTTAGAATTCATCTATTTCAACTTCCCACCCAATGCAAGAATCTTCTCTCTAGTATCCCTGACAGGTTGTTAGCCAGCCTCTGAGTGAACATCTCTAGTTAGGGGAAACTCACTACCTCACAAGGCAATCCATTCCATTCCATTTGTGAAAAGCTCTTCTCATAATAAGTCTAAATTTACTTCCCCAAACTGGCACTAATTTTGCCATCTGGGACAATGTAGAACAAGCCTGGTCCTTCTTCCACATGACATCCCTTCAAATATTTGAAGACAGTGATCATGTCCTTCCCCACCTCCCCTCCCATCCTGTCCAAATGCCAAGTCTTCTCTTTTCTAGGCTAAACATCCCTAATTCTTTCAACCATTCCCTCATATGACATGCTTTCCAGATGCCTTCCAGATGTTCTGATCACCTTCCTCTAGATTTAATTTGTCAATGCCCTCCCTAAAATATGACTCTGAGAACTGAGTGAAGTATTCCAGATGTGGCCTGACCAGCAGTTCCTGTGTGTCTTGTCTCCTCAGCTAGCTCATGAGCTCATACAGGGTAGGGACCATTTCTTCTACTTCATTGTACCATCTTTAGTGTTTGACACAGTCTTGGGCACATGGTAGCAATTTCATAAATATTTATTCAAGAACAAAAGAATGAATCAATTAAGGGCTGGCATAATGGGAAAACTAGGTGGTGCAGTGGATAGAGTGCTGGCCCTGGAGTCAGGAGGACCTGAGTTCAAATCCTGCCTCGGATACTTACTACCTCTGTGACCCTGGGCAAGTCATTTAACCCTGTTTACCTCAGTTTCCTCATCTGTAAAATGAGCTGAAGAAAAAAATGGCAAACCACTCCCATATCTTTGCCAAGAAAATCCTAAACGGGGTCACAGAGAGTCAGAAATGACTCAACAACAACATCACTGGGAAACCTCCTAGTGAGTTCCCTTATTTAAGGTATATCCATATATTGTATAAATTTCTAAACCTTTCATGACCTATAAAGTCACGTTTCAACACAAAATCTCCACTTGGTAATTTCTGTCATTCTGGAACAATTCTACTTCTTGGCATATTAAAATATTTGTCAGTTAATCATTCCCTCAATAGGGACAAGACTCCAAAAAAAATCCCCCAAAGCATTTTTTGAATGGAGGTTTTACAGTCTGTTGAGGATGCTCAGACCTTACAAGTTCATCTGGTCTCCAACCAGATGTGGTATAACCTTAAATGAAAAAATTAGCTTTGTCAGTAAAAATTGCCTTTTTCCAATCTTTAGTATGCCAACCTTTGTATTGTCTTGTCCATGACCACCATTTTTCTTCATGGAAATGGTTAAGAATTGCTTTTTATTAACTGGTGTTCTTGATGGTCTTCCAAGTTCAAGAAGCCTACATTGTACTGCAGAAGAGTCAATTACAACTGCCATGTCCCTCTAAATCTTTGTTTTGTTTTTACTTCTGAGGACTAATCAAGCCGTTTCACACAATAGTAACTCAGGCCTTATTGTTGTTTTCTATTTTTGACTGTATTCCTTTGCATTTTTGTATAATTGATCTTGATTCTTTGTGGGCCTGAGTAATCCTTGAAATGCTTGGCTGCCTCATACCAACAGCTGTTGCAATATATATATGTATATATATATATATATGTATGTATGTATAAAACAGTCACTGAGGTAAGCTCTTTAAGAGCTAAAACTTTTACGCATTTCCCTTGAATAATATTCCTTCTTAAAAACCAAAGATTTAAAAATATATGATCAGAACCAAGTGAATCTTATATACAGTAACAGAAATATTATTTTAAGAATGACTATTATAAATACACAAATTAACTATAAAGGACATATGAAGAAAGATACTATCTGCATCCAGAGAAAGAACTGATAGATAGAAGTATGTATAGAATGATTTTTCATGTGTGTGTGTATGCCTATTTGTGTCTAATGGTTGCCATCTCTAGGGTAGGGGGCAGAAAGAAAAAAAGAAATTTACATGATAATTTTATTACATATTTAAAAGAAATAGCAAGTTGTACATAGTAGATTTGTAGTTTCATGTGTAATGATCTTTTTATTATACTATGTTATGGAAATACTTGTTTTATTCCTTAAATTTTAAAAATTATAAGATAATGAAGCATATGTATTACACAAAATCCGGCACTTAAAACTGACAAAGGACTAAATAAAGGTAGGAGAATCAGCCTGATCTAGCTTCATCTGGTCAAGATTAGATGTTCTGAGTCATCCTAGTGTCAGTAGAAGCACATACACACACCCTTGCTGTCATAAATTGAAACTGCATCAAAATTATTGCACACCACCATAGTTATATTCCAAGTCTTGGCTTGTTTCAATGTCTCAATCTCTGTAGCAATGAACCACAGTATAGGAGGGAGTGCTACCTTTCATCAGTTTCTCATGGTGTATCTTTCAAAAGAAGTACATATTTAGAGATGCCAGCCAGTCAGTAAGTCAATTGTTAATAAACACCTATTTTGTGCAAGGTACTGTGCTAAGCACTGGGGATACAAAGAAAGATAGTGGCAGGGACAACATATAAATAATTATGGGTAAATAAGATACATGCAGGACAAACTGGAAAAAATACACAGAGGGAAGGCACTAGAATTAAGAGAGATTGGGAAAGGCTTACTGTAGAAGGCAGAATTTTAGCTGGGACTTGAAGGAAGCCAGAGAATCAATCTGGGATGTGGAGATGAGGAAAGAGAGGCACCATAGCATAGTGGAAGGAGAGCTTTGGGACCCTAGGTTCTCTGAAATTTGTAAAATGAGAAAAATAAGACCTGTAGTGGCTACATTAACTCTTATTGTGAAAGTCAAATGAAATGATGTAATGTACATAAGCTATTTTTTGAACCTTAAAATATTAATTATGTTATTGCTACCTTTGGTCCAAGATCTCCCATAGCTACGAGCTCCCATGGACTTGGTTTTATCTCTATGGCCTTGAACCTCAAGGCATCAATTTCTCTTTTTGGCTGTACTCCAACTTAAAGTAAATTACCAAAGAAATCTCTAAAACCAGCTTAGAAATAGCTTATATCTAGTATTTCCTCTTATGTGTGTAGCAGGTTCCTCTTTCACAAGTGCAATAAATGTACAATATGGTACTGGGTAGCTATGGGTATGGGGCAGCTTTTTATTTCCTCCATCATAGAAAATGTAAAGAACATCAAAAACTCTGACATGAACAAACTCAAATAACCCATTATCCTCATTAGACTCACCAATAAGGTTAATATTTTTTGTGGGATTGTTGAACAAACAGCACCAGTCACTGTACAGACCACTGAAGTTATAGATTCCTAGGGTTGATCACAGTCCTTTTCTTCCTCCATCTCCTTATTCATTGAAACAAGGTGAAAAGAAAGAAAATAGGAAAAAAGTATAATAAAGGTTTCCATACTTCCTTCCCCTCCCAACTTTGCTTCTGGCTCCCAGGACTTTGCCATCTTGCCCTTTATTGTTCCCCACACCGTTTGTGTATTGTCTTCAGCTCCCCTTTGTGTATTGTCTTTATTAATTAGAAGGTAAGCTCTTAAGGAAAGGCAGTGTCTTTCATTTTGCTTATATTTATATCCCTAGCACCTAGTACTATGTACCTGGTACATAGTAAGCACTGAATAAATATAGGTGTCTTGCCTATAAGGGCGTTAGATTTAGAGAAATATACAACAATCACCCATGAATATGAATGAGATAAATTCACCTATAAAAGAGAAGATAGTAGCAAAATGGATTGGAAAACAGAATACAAAGTATATCAATGATAAGAAATACACTTTAATCATAAAGATTCACATAGTTAAAATGAAGGCCTAGAATAGAATTTACTATTCTACTTAAGGTAAACTCAAAACAAGGGTAGCAACTATGATCTTAAACAATGAAACAATAAAAAGAGTCAAGATTAAAAGAAATAACCAGGCAAACTACATTATGATTAAAGGCATCACAGAAGATGAAATAATACAAATACCTAATATATTTACATTGAATAGTATAGCATCTTAGTGTAAGAAGAAAAGTTTAAAGCATTTCAGGGAGGAAAAAAAGCGAAAGCATAAATGGGGGTGGGGAGGTGACTTATAGGTAACCCTTTTAGACATAGGCAAAGCTAACAAAAAGATAAACAAGAAAGAAGCTAAGAATCTAAATAGAATTTTAGAAAAAATAGATATGCTAGACCTCTGATAATTACTGAATGGGAATAGAAAAGGACTTACATATTCTTCAGTTCTAAGGGACACCTTTATAAAAATTGACCAGATACTAAGCCAAAAAACTTTACAAACAAATGTAAAAAAGAAGAAAAACTAGGTACATTCTTAGGGACCACAACATTAAAAATTAATAGAGGACATTTGAAGAAAATACTTAAACTTAAGTGGAAACTAAATAATATAATCCTAAAGAATTGCTAAGTCAAATAACAAATCATAGAAACAATAGAAAGTTTTATTAAAGAAAATGACAACAATGAATCAACATAAAACTTTCATCATCCAGACAAAGCAGTGCTTAGAAAAGAATTATATTTCTAAACACTTTCATCAACAAAAGAGAGAAAGATTAGGTACATGAAATGCACATGCAACTAAAAAAAATTGTAACAGTAAAAAAACAAAAGTCCAACCAAAAGCATAAGTAGGAATTACCAAAGATAAAGGAAGAGATAAAAGTTGAAAACAACAATAATCATTGAATTTATAAAAGTAAGAATTTTTTTGAAGAAATTAATTAAAATAGATAAACCACTAGCTAATCAGTTAAAATAAATTCCAATATCAAAAATGAATAAAGGATAACAGGAAAAGAATGAAAGGAAATTATTAGAACTTATTTTGCTCAATTATATGAAAATAGCACTGATAAATGAAATGGATGAATATTTACAAAATAAAAAATACCCGGGTTAACAGATTAAGAAATAGATCATTTAAATAATTCATCCTTGGAAAAATAAATTGAACAAGCAAATGAACTCCCAAAGGGCACAAGAGAAGAGGACAATATAGATTTGTAAGTGAACTCTATCAAACATTCAAAAAACAATTAATTAAAATATTATATAAATTGTTTACAAAACAAGGAAAAAAGGGATACTACCAAATTCCTTGTATGAGACAAATATTGTAGTCCTAATACCTAAATCAGGCAGAGATAAAACAGTGAAACTATAGAACAATATCCTTAATAAATGTTGGTGCGAAAAATATGTAATGAAATATAAAATTAAGAGACCACAACAAACTACATGACTTTGACGCTATAACTATATCAGATTTATGATATAGAACGTATTTTAAGATTAGTTTATATTTTTAAAAACTATAAACATAACAGGTCATAATAATAAAAAATAAAATCACATGATTACATAAATAAATGCAGAAAAAAACTTTTGACAAAGTGTAACACCCTTTTATTTTATGAATATGAGAAAGCATAGGAACAGATGGATCGTAATTTAATGTGGTAAATAATAGCAACCAAGTTTCTCCCAATGGAGAAATACTCTATAGATGTTTTTCCAGTAAGATCAGGGGTAAAGCCAAGATGCTACTCGTGCCACTATAATTTGATAGTGATAGGGACCAAACCTATGATTTCATTGATACAGGGAATTACTAAATGTGAAAACACTATTAATGCAGATAGCACCTTCTCTGCAACTTATGGTCAGAGAGTTGCTTACAGAACTAAAATGTTGCATCTTATGTAGTATCACAATCAGTATGAGACAGAAGAGAGACCTGAACCCAGGTCTTCCTGACTCCAAGGCCAGCTTTCTACACACTACACCATGCTGCCTCTTACATTATATGATATAATTCTAGAACTGCTAGCTATAACAATGAGATAAGAAAAAGAAATTGAGAGAATAAGCATAAGCAAAGAAGAAACAAAATTATCAGTTCTGTGACATGATGGTTTGCTTAGAGAACTTTAGGCAGTCAACTAAAAATTAACTGAAACAAGGAATAATCTCAGTAAAGTAGTGAGATAAAAACTAAGTCCACAAAATTATCCGCATTTCTATATATTACTAGATAGTGCAGGACTAGCTTTCCATTTCATTTCCCAGTTATTTCCAAATCATGCCACTCTATATACGTCATGCTTTCTTTCCAGCTCCTCTTTTTAGATTGTCTCCTTCCATTAGACTGTGAATCCCTTGAGGGCAGGGAGAGTCTTGCTTTCTTGTATTCATATCCCCAGAGTTTAGCACAGTGCCTGACACATAGTGATTACTTAATGTTTTTCCATATATTCAACATTACTACATTATGTTTCCATGTAAGACTTGTGATATTTCCCAAACTCTGTGTCTGTTTCCTTTTCCTCTTCAACTTGTCTGTTGTATACTATAACAAAATCACTCTTGTCACCACTAAATCTCCTTCCTTTATTTTTTTCATTATTTCATTTGCTATTCTTGACCTTTCACCTTTCCAAATGAATTTCACCACCATTTCCTCTAGTTAAGTAAGAAAAAAATTGGTAATATAATTGGGATGGCATTGAATATATAAATTAGTCTGGGTAAAATTGTCATTTCCTGTCAACCCATGAACAATTAATATTTCTCCAGTTATTTAAATCTGATTTTATTTGTATAAAAAGTTTTTTATAATTTTGTTTGGATAGTTGCTGGGTTTGTTTTGGCAGGTATACTCCCAGGCACTCCAAGCTGCCCAGAGTCATTTCAAATGATGTATTTTTTCTTTTACTGTCTCTTCTTATGGACTTTTGTTTGTGACATATAGGAATGCTGATGATTTATGTGGATTTATTTTGTATCCTGCTGCTTTGCTAAGATTATTAGTTGTTTCAACTAAGTTTTTAGTTGAGTCTTCAGGATTTTCCAAGTATATCATCATGATATGGTGACGTAAAAAGAGAATTTTATTACCTCATTCCCTATTCTGATTCCTCCTATTTCTTTTTCTTCTCTTATTGCTATTGCTAGGATTTCCAATACAATATTGAATAATATTGGTGACAGTGGACATGCTTGTTTCACACCTGACCTTACTGGGAAGGCTTCTGGTTTAGGATACTAGTTCATTGTTGGTGGACTTGTGAACTGGTCCAACCATTTTGGAGAGCAATTTGGAACTATGCCCAAAGAGATATTAAACTACCTATACCCTTTGACTCAGCAATACCACTACTTGGTCTATATCTGAAGATAATCAGGGAAAAAGGAAAAGAATCTATAATGTTCTAGAATATTTGTAACAGCTTTCTTTGTGGTGGAAAAGAACTGGAAATTGCAGGTATGGCCATCTATTGGGGAATGGCTGAACAAGTTGTGGTATATGATTGTGATAGAATACTAATGTACTATAGAAAAACATGGAAAGACTTGCATGAAATATTAGAATGAAATGAGCAGAACCAAGAGAACATTGTACACAGTAACAGCAATATTGTTTTGAGAATGACTTTGAATGAATAAGCTATTTTGATTACTATAAATACCCGAATTAACTATAAAGGATATATGAAAAAATATGTTCTCTGCATCCAGAGAAAGAACAGATAAATAGAAATACATATAGAATAATTTTACATATATGTATATATGCGTGTATGCATTATATATATGGCATATATATGTATGTATGTATATATGTATATACATTTTATATATATATTATATACATACACCTATTTGTTCCTGGTGGCAGCCATCTCCAGGCTGAGGAGGAGGAAGGAAGGAAAAAAAAGAAATTTACATGATAATTTTGTTGTACATTTGAAAGGAATAGCAAGTTACACATAGTAGATTTACAGTTTAACATGAAATCATCTTTCTTATTGTATTATACTATGGAAATTCTTGTTTTATTCCATGAATTAAAAATAAAATTTAATAATGGAAAAAAAATCACTTCTCACCTTCCATTGACCAAATGCTCATTGTGCTTGAAGACCTCTAGAAATGGGGAATACACTACCTTCCTCAGATAGCTCCATTCAACTTGGAGAGCTTTGGCTGTTAAGAAGCTTCCCTTAGCTCTAGCCTAAATCTACCTCTTTGCAGCTTCCAGCCATTGCTCTTAGTTCTTCCTTCTGGAGTCAAGTAGAAAAAGTATCATTGGCCTTCCACGTGACAGCCTTTCAAACATTTGACAGCTATCATATTCGCCTTTGTCTATCTAGATTAAACAGTCACAGTTCCTTTAATTAGTAAGGGGGAGAATGGTCTCCAGTGTAGATGGTTCAGTGGATAGAGTGGTGGGCCTGGAATCAGAAAATCTCATCTTTCTGAGTTCAACTGGCTTCAGATATTTACTAGCTGTGTGGCCCTGGGCAAGTCACTTAACCCTGTTTGCCTCAGTTTCCTCAGCTGTAAAATGAGCTGGAGAAGGAAATGGCAAAACCACTTCAGAATCTTTGCCAAGAAAACCCCAAATGGGGGTCACTGAAAAGTGACTGAACAACAACAACCTCTTGGTATGCATCCTAGTTGCCCTCCTTTCTATACACTTGTTTATTAATATCCTTCCTAAAATATGATGCCAGAAATGAATACAACACTCCAGTTGTGCTCTGAATAGGATAGGGAAAAATGGGTCTATCACCTCTCATATTCTAGACATTATACATCTGTTAATATGACCTAGATCCGCATTTACTTTGTTGGCTATCATGTCATGGTGTTGACTTAGATTGAGATTCAACCCACTAAAACACCTTGTTCTTTATTACAATATATATTAGCTACTCATAATTTCCCCGTCCTGCAATTGTTTTATCTTTAAAACCAAGATAATGGATCTTACATTTATCTCTATTAAGCATCATGCAATTGTATTTGGTCCCTCGTTTTAGCCTGTTGGGATTTCTTACCTTCTGATTCTTTCACACAACATGCTAGTCTAACGCCACAGACAAATTTGATGACCGTGTCGTATATCCTTTTATCTAAGTCATATATTAAAATGTGGAAAATCATAGGATTAGGGACAGATCCTTTGGGCACCCCATTAGAGCCCACCTTCTAGACTGACATTGTTCCATTATTAACTGTTTTTGGTTCTAGTCATTCAACTAATTGCAAATTCATAAATAATCTGCAACATCTATGGGAGTGCTAGATTTGGTATCAGAAGGAGCTGGGTTCAAATCTCAGTTCTTACTCTCTATAGGACCTTGAGCATGTTGTTTCATTTCTCCGGACCTCAGTTTCTTCATCTTTAAAATGAGAAAGTTGACCTCAATGACTTCTGATCGCCCATCCAGCTCTAAATAAGCAACCTTATGATTTATAATCTTTCCATTTTGTCCAGAAGCATGAGCATGAAGGACTGTCAAATGCTTTGCTGAAATTCTTGTATGTGATATCTATAGCACCCCTCCCCCAATAGTCTAATAATTCTGTCAAAAAAGGAAATGAGTCTAGTCTGGTATGACCTGTTCTTGATGAAGTCTGGATCATCAAAGCTGTAGCTTGGATGTGCATGAAATGTGCTGTCCTTCAAAGAGAAGATGTCACTGCCAACCCACAGTCAGAAGCTAATATGCTTTGAATTTTGTTTTTCAGGTCTTTCCAAGAATGTGAGCCACTGAGTAATCCCTAAGCTGAATGTTGATTGACACTCTAATACTCCATGTCAAATCACATCTTTTTTCTTTCTCTTCTCTCCTCCCTTCTTCATCTCTCAACCTTCTACTCTCTTACTACTTTTCATTTCTCTCCCTTTCTTCTTTCTCATATTCTCCTTTTGTACCTATGCCATAAGTATTACTGTGACTTTAGTGAGAATTACTCATCCTCACTGACACCACGTGGAAGTAATTGACTTTCTCACTAGACTTAACTAAGTCTTTCCTCAATTTGTTGAAGAAAACGATGTTAGATGCAGGAGTTCTTAACCTGGGGTCCATGAACTTGTATTAAAAATATCTTTATAACTACTCCAATTTAGTGTCTATTGTAATACTATAGATTTGTTTAAAACCATTTAAAACCATTTTTAAAACATTATTTAAAAGCATTATTCTGAGGAGAGGTCTATCAGCTTTACCAGATTGCCAAAGGAATCCATGACATACAGGAAAAAAAAATGAAGATCCACTTAGCTCCTCCTTTTTCCATCCAGACCTATTCAGCCCCCTAAAGATAGAGCCTTACTTACCTTGAATAGGAGTTGAAAGATATCATTTGCTTCCTCTTTCCTCCTCTCCCTACCCTTAATATTTTTCAGAGTTAAAATCAAGCTTCTTTCCAAGTGAACTGCCAGAGTCTCTGTCTCTTGGCAACATCTCTACTGACAACTGTCCTTTGGTGCCCTTTGTCTGTGTCTTTGTGTACTTTAAACCCCTCTTATGCTTCTGTTCTTTGATGTCAAAGCTGAGGGTTAGTGAATTGTAAAAAGCTGACATTTACATAATGCTTAATCAATGCTTGCTGAGTGAATGATTGATAATACTTTGAAGCCCATACATTATTTCATTTGAATCTTGCCATAACTCTGTTTAGTAGGTAACATAAATATTATTACCCCCATTTAATATAGAAGGAAATCAAAGTGCACAGAAGTTAGGTGACTTTTCCAAGATGATAGAATTAGGAAGCTATCAGTGACAGGATTTGAACCTAGGGCTCTTCCTTCAAGGCTAGAGCTTTTTCCACTATACCACACTGCTTTCTTTCAAACTAGTGGTCTTAGTGAAGTTCATTAGTTGTACAACTGCCATGTTTTGTGTTGACACCATGGAGATTTTGTACATGGGATGATGACAAACCATTGGAAAGCATGGGTCTTTGTCTCCTAGAGTTCTGCCTCTGTCCCAGCCTCCTATTGGACATGATCTATCCATACAGGAGTCCATGGTCTTCATATTGCTCTGTCTCTGATATGCACCATAATGTGATTCAGTGGCTCCGAACATTTCCACTTCCTCTAACCATATTCAACAACAATTTTTAAAAATGTGTTGTGAACCCCCAGGATAGCTTAATGTATTACTCATAATATTCAACAATTATTACTGCTTAAAGAGCAATTACAGAATTTTAATAAGAACCACTAAATGGAAATCACTGCTATAATAAAAAAAATTCTGGATTTGGAGTTAGAAAACCTGGATTTGAACCCTAGCTCTGTCCCTAACTGGTTGTGTGAGTAAACTGAGGCAAATCAATTCATTTCTCAGCCTTAGTTTTATAAAAAGAAGGGGTAGGACTAAATGGCCTCTAAAGTCATATCTAGCTTTAGATCTTATAACCTCAGATTTGTATGATTGAAGCACAGGAGAAAAATGTGCTCTGTAGAGCAGAACGTTTTCCCTACTTGCCTGCTGTTACAAAGGAATGGCTATTTTTTACAAATAAAAGAAGAGAAATTAATTCCTCATCTTCTGGCATATGAGTCAGAATGGATCACTATGTCTGAGTCCTGACAGCTTTCCTTCCTTAGTTGTACTAGAACTTGATGGGATAGTGAAATCCAGGTTGGGGAATGTTCTGATTTTAGGAACTTGGTGAAACATTGGGACTGCCTAGGAAACTGAATATGAGGTCAACAGGCAGAACTGAGGAAAGGGAGACTTACTCTCTTTAATCTTAGGAAAACAGCATCATATCTGTGTCTGAGAAGAAAGTTTGGAACTGTTTTCAATAACTGTTGCCTCAGCTATGAGGTAGCCAGAGTTCCAGAAGGGGATTTTTGATCAGTGCAGCTCTCCCAGGTTAATTGCCAGGCATCCCTGAGGATCAAAAGGTGGAGAGGTGGACAGGGAAAATGACAGGGCACTACTTCCTTATGACTGAGCCAATGAATAGTGTAATAAGCTTGTCTTGGCTGGAAGCCTCCCTCTGCTTCTCTTCCTTGTCAGTTCTCTGATCTTAATCAGAACATCAAGGAGAGAGATTGGCATACCAGTGAGCTCAGGCCAGGGGAGTGCCCAAAAGAATGTATTCAAACCTTACTGGCATCATTTTGGCATTAGCCTCTGTCAGTTGAGTTAGAGAGATGGGGAAGAAAGCATGAGAGGGCTTAACATTTGGACGCAATTGAGAAGACTCAAAGTTCTCCGGACATGCCCAATACTATCTGTGTTTTGCCAAAAATAAGCCAAAAGAATCAATGCAGAATGTGGACCATTATTTATTGGGTGAATATGATGGAACACAAGCCCCAAGTTCAAATGTCTTGAGCAAGAACAAATTTCTAGCTCTAGGATTGTCCTCTTCTGCTCCACTATTCTGAATTCTCCAGGCCCACAACACCTAAGACCAGCACAAATAGCAAGGGTATTTCTCATAGTGCCATTAGTAGACAGACTGATTTGATTAGGAGGATAATTCCTTCTTTTTCTTGATATTAGAAGAGAAAATTAAACTATCTGTGAAAGATTCTAAACTACTTCAGAGGGGGCTCACTATAACATGAACAAAAGTTTCTTGGGACAGGAAGGAGGCTGTGCTCCATTTAGAAATTAATCTCCTTTTGCTATAGCTCTTCCTCCATTCTAAGGTCCTACATTGGGTGCACATTCCACCATCACATTCTGCAACATTGATCTGGCAAGTCCTGTTGATTAGGAAAAGCTGAGGTTGAAAGATTAAGTCTTTGCCTGGACATCCCTTATTTTTAAACTATTTATTCACAAATATAAACAACATGTTGTCATTGTATAGCAAACCCCTGGTGTAGTGAATTCTTTAAGAGTATTCTGATTACAGTAGTAATACTCTCATGCATCATGACCCCTAAAATGAAAAGTTAAAATGACTGTCCTCCTCATCTCTCTTACCACATTCTCTTCCCTTTGCACAGGACAACAACACGTGCATTGTTTTTATTCATTTCTATTTCTCTTTATTGTTCGGTTCTGGGCTATTTGTTTTTGCATTAAAGCTTCAATTACATAAACATTGGACAACAATAGGTGTTAAATGGGAGCTAATTTGAGAGGACAGAAACTCAGAAAAATTATTCCCTTGAAATTTGACTTTTAAGAATTTAGCCTGTTTGATCCAGCAATATTGTTACCAGGCCTGTACCCCCAAAGAGATCAAAGAAAAAGGAAAAGGATACGTACATGTGAAAATATTTACAGTATCTCTTTTTGTGGCGTCAAGGAATGGGAAACTGAGGGGATGCCCATCAATTGGGGAAGGGCTGAACAAGTTGTAGCATATGATTATGATGGAATGCTACAAGAAATGATGAAGGGTATGGATTTAGAAAAACCTGTGAAGACATATGAACTGATGCAAAGTCATATGAACAAAACCAGGAGGATATTGTACAAAGTAATAGTAATATTGTAATGATAATCAGTTGTGAAATACTTAGCTATTCTGATCAATACTATGATCCATGACAGTTCCAAAGGATGCATGGTGAAAAATGCTATCCACTCTTGAGAGAGAACCGAGGGACTCTGAGTACAGATTGAAGCATTTTTTTCTTTATTTATTTTTCTTGCCTTTTTTTTCTCAATGTGGCTAATGTGGAAATGTTTTGCATGACTTCATATGTATAATGGGTACCATATTTCTTGCCTTCTCAATCTGTAGAGGAGAGGTTGAGAAAGGGAGAAAATTTGGAACTGAAAATAATAATAAGTTTTTTAAAGAAAGAATTTATCCAATGAAGGTTTTTTCATTTCCCTAGTAAAGGGGAAATTTATGATATTGTTGTCCTGGGTAGAAATTCAGTCTTTTAATTTTGGGGTCATCCAGGTCCATCAAATATTCTCATTCATCTTAATATATAGATATTTGGGGACATACCCCAGTAGTTTTCTCCCTCTTTCTGTATCCCTTTCTATACTCTACTATAAGACTTTCCTTTAGAGATAAGAAGATTTTTCTCCAAAGTTTTGTGGGGTTATTTTCTTTGTTTGTTTTCGGTACTTCTAGAAAAAGCTCCCTTGCATAAGGGTCCTAGATAAACTCACCTTAGGACCAAATTCTATGAGTGGCTAATCATTTTGCAATGAGACTTTATGGCGTCTGTAAAAATTAAGAACCATTTCTTCTTAGAGATTTTGATCAAAATATTGGGGGCGGAATGGGGGAGGGATGGGCCAGTGTTACCTATTAATGTCAACAATAAAAGCAGTACTCATTAAGAAATGCTGTTTTATTGCTAAACTATTTGTACACTTTGACCCGGCAATCCCACTACTGGGCACACACCCAAAGAAAGTCAAAGGCAGAAAGACAGGCCTGATATAAACCAAAATAGTCCCAGCAGCACTTTTGTGGTAGCAAAAAACAAAAACAAAAAAACTGGAAACAGAATCACTGCCCATTGATTGGGGAATGGCTGGACAAATTGTGGCATATGAATGTTATTTCACTGTGAAAGGAAATAGGAATAGGAGGAGGAATTTTGAGAAGAAATGAAAGACACATAGGTTCAAATACAATCAAATGATCCATCAATAGGCATTTATTAGCCATATACTATGTTCCAGGCACCATGCTAGATTCTAGAGATATAAAGACAAAAATGAAACTGACCCTGGTAGACCGATGCTGAACCAGGAGAAGACTATTCATAGGACTATAATAATCGATAGAAAATAACACTAAAATGGCTGATAAACTATGATGACCAATCTTGGCCCTGGAGAACAAATGGTAAAAACCTTTTCCTCCACTTAAGTGGAAAAGTGGGCCACTACTGGTATGGCATGACACATGCATTGTGAGATAACAGTAGCTGTATTGATTTTGCTTAGTTTTTTTCTATGTTAGAAGGGAAGGTTCAATGTTAAGAGGAAATTATTGTGATAGAAAAGAAAAAATCAGGGGGCAGAGCCAAGATGGAGGCTGGAAAGCAGGGACTAGTGTGAGCTCCCCACCAAGTCCCTCCAAAAACCTATAAAAATGGCTCTGAACCAATTCTAGAACTGCAGAACCCACAAAATAGCAGAGAGAAGCAGGACTCCAGCCCAGGACAGCCTGGATGGTCTCTGGGTAAGGTCTATCCTGCACAGAGCTGGGAGTGGAGCAGAGCCCAGCGTGGGCGGTGTGGACCAACCAGACCAGGAGCTGGGTGGAGTGTGCCCTAGCGCCCTGAATCAGTGAGCTGTGGCAGTTACCAGACTTCTCAACCCACAAACACCAAAGACAACAGAGAAGGTTAGTGGGAAAAGCTGCTGGGGACAGGGGGATAGAGTTCATGGTTCAGCCACCCACCCCAGGGGCAGCGGAGGTGGGGCAGCTACAGAACTACAGCTGCAGTTGCTTCCGGCCCCAGGCCCACCTGGTGGGAGGAATTAAGTGGCAGATCAGAGCAGGAGTGAAGAGCCTGCTGAAGATCTAAGTCCAGTCCGGATTGGGGGTTCTTGGGGAAGGAGGAGTGCTGGTGTGGCAGAGCTGACTGTAACAGCTCTGAAATTCACATCTCATCCCCCCAAGCTTGGAACATAGTACTCTTTACTCTACAAGCAGTCATACCCTGACAAAAAACTCAAGGGTCAAGTAAGTTGGCTGGGAACATGGCCAGGCAGTGAAAACGCACCCAGATTCAGTCTCAGACTTTGGAATCTTTCTTTGGTGACAAAGAAGACCAAAACATACAGCCAGAAGAAGTCAACAAAGTCAAAGAGCCTATAACAAAAGCCTCCAAGAAAAACATGAACTGGTCTCTGGCTATGGAAGAGCTCAAAAAGGATTTGGAAAAGCAAGTTAGAGAAGTAGAGGAAAAATTGGGAAGAGAAATGAGAAGGATGCGAGAAAACCATGAAAAACAAGTCAATGACTTGCTAAAGGGGACCCAAAAAAATACTGAAAAATATACTGAAGAAAACAACACTTTAAAAAATAGACCAACTCAAATGGCAAAAGAGCTCCAAAAAGCCAGTGAAGAGAAGATTGCCTTGAAAGGCAGAATTAGCCAAATGGAAAAGGAGGTCCAAAAGACCACTGAAGAAAATACCACCTTCAAAATTAGATTGGAGCAAGTGGAAGCTAGTGACTTTATGAGAAATCAAGATATTATAAAACAGAACCAAAGGAATGAAAAAGTGGAAGACAATGTGAAATATCTCATTGGAAAAACCACTGACCTGAAAAATAGATCCAGGAGAGATAATTTAAAAATTATTGGACTACCTGAAAGCCATGATCAAAAAAAGAGCCCTAGATATCATCCTTCAAGAAATTGTCAAGGAGAACTGCCCTGATATTCTAGAGCCACAGAGCAAAATAGAAATTGAAAGAATCCACAGATCGCCTCCTCAAATAGATCCCAAAAAGAAATCTCCTAGGAATATTGTGGCCAAATTCCAGAGCTCCCAGATCAAGGAGAAAATACTGCAAGCAGCCAGAAAGAAACAATTTGAGTATTGTGGAAACATAATCAGAATAACACAAGATCTAGCAGCTTCTACATTAAGAGATTGAAGGGCTTAGAATATGATATTCCAGAGGTCAATGGAGCTAGGGTTAAAACCAAGAATCACCTACCCAGCAAAACTGAGTATCATGCTCCAAGGCAAAATATGGATTTTCAATAAAATAGAGGACTTTCAAGCTTTCTCAGTGAAAAGACCAGAGCTGAATAGAAAATTTGACTTTCAAACACAAGAATCAAGAGAAGCATGAAAAGGTAATCAAGAAAAAGAACAAGAAAAAGAAATTGCAAGGGACTTACTAAAGTTGAATTGTTTTGTTTACATTCCTACATGGAAAGATGATGTGTTTGATTCATGGGACCTCAGTATTGGGGTAGCTGAGGGGAATATGCATATATATATATGTGTGTGTATGTATATATATGTATATGTATGTGTATGTATGTATATGTGTGTGTATATATAGAGAGAGAGGGCACAAGGTGAGTTGAAGATGAAGGGATGATATATAAAAGAAATAAAATCAGATTAAGGGATGACAGAGGAATATATAGAGACAGGGAGAAAGGGAGAGATGGAATGGGGTAGATTATCTCGCATAAAAGTGGCAAGAAGGAGCAGTTCTGTAGGAAGAGAAGAGAGGGCAGGTGAGGGGGAATGAGTGAATCTTGCTCTCCTCAGATTTGACCTGAGGAGGGAGTACCATGCACACTCAATTGGGTATCTTGCCCCACAGGAGGGAAGGAGGAAGAAGATGGAAGAAGGGGGATGATAGAAGGGGGGGGCAGATGGGAGAGGAGGTAATCAAAGGCAAACACTTTCGAAAAGGGACAGGGTCAAGGGAGAAAGCTGGATAAAGGGGGATAGGTTAGGAAGGAGCAAAATATAGTTAGTCTTTCACAACATGAGTATTGTGGAAGGGTTATACATAATGATACGCATGTGGCCTATGTTGAATTGCTTGACTTCTTGGGGAGGGTGGGTGGGGAGGGAAGAGAGGAGAGAATTTGGAACTCAAAGTTTTAAAAACAGATGTTCAAAAACAAAAAAAAAAGTTTTTGCATGCAACTAGAAAATAAGATACACAGGCAATGGGGCATAGAAATTTATCTTGCCCTACAAGAAAGGAAGAGAAAAGGGGATAGGAGGGGAGTGGGGTGACAGAAGGGAGGGCTGACTGGGGAACAGGGCAACCAGAATATACACCATCTTGGTGTGTGGGGGGGAGGGTAGAAATGGGGAGAAAATTTGTAATTCAAACTCTTGTGAAAATCAATGCTGAAAACTAAATATATTAAATAAATTAAATTTAAATAAATGAATGAATGAATAAATAAATAAATGAATGAGAATGAATGAATAAAAACATGCAGGCACATAGAATCAGGGACCCATCAGACTTAGAGGATGTCCAAGGCCATGAGAGTTACTATGCTGAACCCTCCTGACAAGATATATTTCTGTACAGGGGCTGTGGCTACCCTAGCTGAATGTAATATTTTGGTTGAGTGTCCTTTCTATGATATGGCTTAATAAACCTCCTTTGGTCAACTGTTAACAAAAAAAAGGAAAAAGAAAAAATCCATCATAATTTTAAAAAAAGAAATATTTTTTCTATCCTTATCCAAAAATATGGCATATTCAATGGAACCATTCTTCTCAGTCAGCAGTTGCCAAAGTACGGTCCAGGACTCTTTCAGGGAATCTATTTTTATAATAATACAACAATGTTTTAATTCCCAATATAATGAATATTGATAGATACAACGCACATGAACAAAAACTCTTTGTGGGGGTTGTCCTCAATTTTTAAAAAAAAAGTACATGGGCATCCTGAGACTAAAAAAAAAATAAGAAAACTGCTATCCTAGATGTTCAGTGTTTAGAGGCATTAATAGGGTCCTTATCTAAAGATGATGTAACTATTGTTTTGGCAAAAAGAGAAGGGAGAAAAATCCAAAACATTCCCCAAACTGGTGAGATTATTAAGGCTCATGTAACATCCTTCAAAGCAGAAGATGGTGTCATTGAACCACAATCCATAACATGTTTGCTTTGAGATTTTTTCCCCAAGGAGGCAAGGGTCAGGTAGCTTTGAGACATCCACTCTCTCTTGATTAGTCCCAAATTGACTTAAAGGCATTTATTATCAAGATAACTGACTAGAAACAGGGGTGTGGTGTTGACTGCCTTTTAGTTTTGCTACCATAGTCATAATGTGAGCATCATTTTCTGCCTAGCTGCTTTCTTGGACTTCTGGATCTCCAGAAACTCTTTATCCTGTAATGTCACAGCAATCCTGATATTCACACTTCCTCAGTATTCTCTGTCCCTAGGGCACCTCCCTGCTGTGATTGGAGAGGGTAGAAGATAGAGAGTAGAGAATGCCCCCCAGATCCTCCATTTAAGGAGGATGTTCAAGGCAGTTATCTCATTTCCCACATAGTTGTGCTCTTCTCAGAGCATCGTACCCCTGAGCTGGGTACACACATACACACCACACACACACACACACACACACACACACACAGACTCCTTCCCTTCTTCCATTTTCAACTTCTTTTTGTGTTGGCTTCCCCATTAGATTCTAAGCTCCTTAAGGTCAGGGACAGTCTTTTGCCTTTCTTTGTAATCCCAACATTTGGCATAATGCCTGGTACATAATAGGCATTTTATAAATCTTTATTGACTGAATAACTATTATCCATCTTCTGTTTATTCTGTAAAGCTAATTCATATCACAATCCATGATCTTAGCTTCATTACTGCAAGGTTCTATAACAACCTTTCTAGTCAGTGATAAATAGCTATTAATGAGCATTTCATCTCTTTAGGGTAGATTGGGTATATGGTGCTACATGAAGGCATAAATATGGAACCCATGCCTTTCCTGGTTCCACTCACTCTATGGACTTCTCTACTCCCTCATTGGCAGCCTTTGCCCTCTAGAGATACTTCTGCCCTGAGACCCACATTCCTAATTGGAAAATTTCTTGCCCAGACCACCATTTCATAAGGGTCCCAAGCCATGCTCATTTTACTCCCATCTTCACTCACTCTTCACTTCATCTCCAACACCCTCATGCAGGCATTCTCTCTCCTCTTCCTACTCATTTGAATATAAACTCCTTGAGGATAGGGGACCGTCTTCTTTGCTTGTATTTGTATACCCAACATTTAGCACAGTGCCTGGTAAATAGTAAGCACTTAATAAATCTGCACCTAACTAGCTAAGTATCTCAAAGCCGATATCCATCTCTGAGATTCTCTGATTCGATACCATACTAATGGTTGCACGAGGATTTGCCTGTACAACGACAGACTAACCCATGTGTTTTATCCAGAGTAACCATAACTCCCACTTACCTCCATGGAAACATTGGGTGAAGAAACCACAGGATTGGGACCTCGATGAATGCTGTGGAAGTGTGTGAGGAAGATCCCAGCCACTACATGCGAACCATAAATGATTAGGTTCTTGAGAATGGAAATCTGGCTTTTCCCAAAGAGAAGGAAAAACTGTGGAAAGGAGAAAAAGCAGTTTCCCCAGAACTGTGGTTTCTGGGGAAAGCAACTGAATCCAATTGCAAAGAGTAAATAAAGGGCTCTGAGCCTCCAGACTCCACTGAAGGGCCTTGGATCCCTCTATGACTACAAGTACTTACATTTCTTCAGGAAAAAAAAGGAGAAGGGAGGGTGATCAAATGACATCCCCAGAAAGAGAGGGAAAAGAGGGGTTCTCAACATGGCCCTGGCTTGTCCTTCTCTTCCCCCAAAGTTCCCCAAACCACTCCTTCCTTTGGGGCCATTCTCCCGAGTTAAGAACTATTTGTAGTCACAGGTCCTGTGGTTATTTAGGAAAATTGCCTGCTGATTATTTAGGAAAATGTCGTATTAACACAACAGTTTGGAAAATAAAGTTATTTGGGGGAAAAGATGGAGCACAACATCATGACCATCTCACTCTCACAAGTGATTATAAATTTAGACAGCCAACTTTGAAATAATCTGGGGCCTCAGAAGCTTCTTAATGAGCAGGTATCTGAATAAAGTCTCTCAAACTTCAGAAAGTGCCTCTGTGGAAACTCCATTGTCTTTCATCCTGTAAAATAACCACAGGGTGGATTTATTTCAAGCTCCTTTTTAGCATACGGGTCCTCCCGAAATATTGGGTGATATCTTTGCTGGCAATATGTAGGGGGAAACAGTGCCTCTGGTCGCTTTCATTTATCTGCAATTTGACAGGAGGGCAGTTTGTTAACTTGAAAAGAGACAGAGACATTATCTGAAGCACAGAGACCATAGTGGGTCCAGCCTCCTTTTTGTACCAGTGGGAGTCTGTGACATTTTGAACTTAAGCACCATTAAATACCTTCCTCAGTCATGGAAGGGCCTCTAAAAAGGCAAGCCAGAGCATTTATGATGTAAATTCGTTATTTGGGCAGGCTTTGAAATCTGTCATATTCACATCCAATTTAATGTGCTGTGAAAAAAAAATCTTTTCCTTTAAAACACTCTTCTTTTAAGATTTCAAAGCCATTTTCATGTAGCAAACTATTGTTATACCTAATATATACTGAAAGTACCTTAGCAAAAGAACTTATAGGATTCTGTTTTAAGTCATGTCGAGTTTTAAAACATGGCGCTCTTCAAATAGGCTTTGACCAAGGGATCTCTTTTTTGATAAGTTAAAAGCTGTACATGATTTCCATGCATTTAATTAGCTGGCACATATGCACATGTCAGTGAAAGCCTTTATCAATCACAGAAAAAAAAAGAGTCTTTGACCTTCTAAGGCATCCTGACAAGTTCAGGTACCACATCTGGGGCTTTGCGGGTACCCAAAGCCTCCTTTCCCATACCCACATGCCTCCATGTTCTACCACAGGCACAAGGATTGTAAGAGCAGTCATTTAGTACAGGGGTCATTCAGTGTAGGAGCAAAGTACCAGGTGCATCTCAATAGGTCCTGAAGATCATCATTGTATGGCTGCATATCGTGTTAGTTGATGCTTATAATGATAATCCAGAATTATTAGGAAAAAGGTCTGTCTAATCACACGGGGGAGCTCATGAGTAAATTCAGGCACTGGAAATATCACTGTGTTGCTATGGTAGTGTTACTATGGTAACCACTGCTGTGCTGTCAAAGCCCTCCAGCTAGGCTACCCTGCAGACATGAGGTCCTGGCTCACATTCCCTCCAACTAGGTGCTGGTTTTTGAAGTGCATGTAGGAAAGCCTATCACTGAAAGACTCTCAGAATGAAGTGGCAGCCTTTTTTCCTAAAGCATACTACTTTCTGGCTCACCATCCTTTTACACAAAGAGGAAAGAAAGAAGATCTGGGGGTATTTTTTTTTCATATTTGGTGTCAGATACTTTTGTAGAGCTCATGGAATATAACACTAGCCCTCTCTCTCTGCCTCTGTGTATCTCAGTATGTCTGTTCATTTCCCCCACCCTCCAAGCAATGTTGAACAAAATTCCTCACCTTCCTAAAAGGGCAAAATCTACCCTCCTGGTCTATCTACATTCAATAACACAGCAAGCAGCCTGGGTTTTTATTGGCCAACGAGCTTTTTCACAGATCAACAATTAAAATTGAAAATAAACATATTTTAAAAGAACAAAGTCTCCCAACCCTGATTGCCGCTCAAACATCCCAACAAGGGACAATGGGAACAGGAAATAGAGGGATTGAGTCATGCCAGGGAAATTTGGTATTTCCCTGGGAGAGAAAAGGAATAGGGGATTAGGGTCATCATCCCTCTACTCACACTTGGTCAATAATCTACATCAGGTTCAACTGACCCCTGCTACTCCTGTTATAGATCTTCTTGACTTCCTTATGTCTTCTTCACAGAAGGCTGTTCATCTTCAAGATCAAGGGCAAAACCCTAAGCAGTTGGGAAATGCCTCATAGAACACCCAACCAGCAAGTAGCTCCTCTCCCCCAAAGACTTCTGAGAATAACGCCCCCACGGGTGGGGTAAAAAGTTAGATTATACCTATTACATCTATTAAGATTTAATTAAAAAGACAAAGATGAGTAGAATACATTTGAGAAAGTTTTCCATCCAAAATGGATTCAATCAGTGTTTGTAGGAGTAAGTTTCAGTTGAAGTGGCTCTTATAAACCAGCCCAAAGCCAAGTAAATGAGCTGTCCTCCGCTATTGGTATCATGCTAGGTATATAGAATTTCCTTATACGTGGTGGGGTCTATTCTGAGCCGGGCCTACCTCAGGCCGGTCCAATGATTCAGGTTTGGGATTAGAAGAAGAACAAGAGGTCTAGAATATCTAGGGAATTAGTGAAAAGAAATGCTAGGGAAGGTGGCCTAGCCATACCAGATATCAAACTGTACTACAAAGCAGCAGTCATCAAAACTACCTGGTACTGGCTAAGAAACAGAGTCATGGATCAGTGGAATAGGATAGGTACACAAGACGCAGTGGCCAACGACTATAGCAATCTACTCTTTGATAAACCCAAAGAATCCAGCTTCTGGGTTAAGAATTCACTATTTCACAAAAACTGCTGGGAAAATTGGACAATGGCAGGGCAGAAATTGGGCATAGACCAATATCTTATACCATATACCAAAATAAAGTCAAAATGGGTTCATGATTTAGGAATAAAGGCTGATTCTATAAGCAATTTGGGAGAGCAAGGAATAGTTTACCTATCAGAGTTATGGAAAAGCAAAGAATTCATGACACCACGAGAGATAGAGAGCATTACAAAATGCAAAATAGATAATTTTGGTTATGTTAAATTGAAATGTTTTTGTATAAACAAAGCCAATGCAACAAAGATTAGGAGGGAAGCAGAAAATTGGGAGAAAATCTTTACAACTAGTGTCTGATAAAAGCCTCATCTCTAAAATATACAGGGAACTGAGCCAAATTTATAGGAATACAAGTCATTTCCTGATTGAGAAATGGTCAAAGGATATGAACAGGCAGTTTTCAGAGGAAGAAATTAGAGATATCTATAGGCATATGAAAAAATGCTCGAAATCACTACTGATTAGAGAAATGCAAATCAAAACAGCTCTTAGGTACCATATCTCTCCTGTCAGATTGGCTAACATGACAAAACAGGAAAATGATAAATGTTGGAGTAGATGTGGGAAAATTGGGGCACTAATGCTCTTTTGGTGGAGTTGTGAGCTGATCCAACCATTCTGGAGAGCAATTTGGAACTATGCTCAAAGAGCTATAAAAATGTTCATACCCTTTGACCCAGCAATACCACTTCTAGGGTTGTATCCCAAAGAGATCACACAAGTGGGAAAAGGACCCATATGTACAAAAATATTTATAACAGCCCTTTTTGTAGTAGCAAATAATTGGAGATCAAGGGGATGCCCATCAATTGGGGAATGGCTGAACAAGTTGTAGTTTATGAAGGTAATGGAATACTATTGTGCTATAAGAAATGGGGATGATACTGATTTCATAATAACCTGGAAAAACCTACATGATATAATGCTGAGTGAGCGGAGCAGAACCAGGAGAACATTATACACAACCACAGGTATATGGATTCTGAGATGACTAACCCCGATAGACTTTGCTCTTCTCAGCAATACAAGGTGCAAAGACAACTCCAAAGGACTCATGATGGAGAGGGCTATCTACATCCAGAGAAAGAACTATGGAGTCTGAATGCAGATGGAGGCACACTTTATGCTCGCCTTTTTTCCCCCTTTTTTTCTCTTTTGTTTTTGTCTTTGTTTTGGGGGGGGTTGTTTCTTCTTTCTCATGATTTATTCCATTGGTCATAATTCTTCTTTACAACTTGACTATTGTGTAAATAAGTTCAATGTGAAGTTATACATAGAAGATATGTCAGATTCCATGGCATCTTGGGGAGGGAGGGGGGAAAGAAAATCTGGAACTCAAAGTTATGTGGAACTGAGTGTTGTAAACTAAAAATAAAAAATCTTAATATTAAAAAAAGAATACAATGATCTACTCCTTAACCATGAACTGAAACAAAAATAACCAAGTGAAAGGATACAATGCCTAATTAAATCAAGTAAAATTTTATTCCCTTCTGCATCTGTATTCACCATAACAATCAGCACATTCTTTGAGGAAGGTATCTTCTGCTAAAACCTCAGAAGCACCAAATCCCCATAGGTCTGGGCTTTTATATCTTGGGGATGAGAAAACCAAACCAATAATTCCTTCCTCCTTCCTTTCTTCCAAATCCAGAGGAAGACCTCCCTGTTCCCTTCAAGGGAAACTCACCCATTTTTACATAAGACAAAGAGATACTTTTTACAAGATCCGTCTTTAAAGTTTGGTTCTCAACTATCACCCTGTTAGGAATACAGAGTACAAGTGATATAAAAGAGAGTAAGCATCTCTGAATGTGTATGAGAGGTGGTAGGGTAGCAGGATAGCAGGGTGAATTTTCTAAATGATGGGAAAAAAATCCGTGGTTTGGGTTAGTTTCGATAAAATCCAAACTTCCTGATTTTCAACTCTGTCTTCAAGCCAAACAAGCCTTTCCAGGTTCGCTAATCCTTATTACACAGTGGATTTCAGCTATATATGCAACTTCTTTATCAGTTTGCAGGATATTTTCATCTGGTACAGAGGTCTTCCTGCAGTTCCACTTCAAAGTGGCAGATGGAGGAGGCTTTATAAAGAGTTTCTGAGAGTGTTTACAGATGTCTTATCACTTGAGGGGGAGGGAAACAGGGCAAGGAAAAGGATCAGTATTTGGGGAAATTTCTCCATTTCTCCAAAGCAGTTTGATGTTATTTTCATTTGCTGAGGGGATCAAACAACAGTTGAAAAGATCTCTTCTACAAAGGGGAAAATTATGTTTCCCCGGTCATCAGGAACCCCAAATCTGAGCTGGTGTTTTCTCCAACATAGAGCCATCTTTTATAACGTGTCTGGCAACAGATGTATGTGATTGTGCAAGCACACATATGCATGCATATAATCTCATGTGTATATTTGTATACATGTGTGGGTGTGGGTATAATTATAGGGATGGATGGATTTTTACATTGAGGGCTCTCCAGAGGGAAAAGGGTTACTTTGGAAGCCATTATCTCTCTGTTTTCAGTTGGGTTGGGGGACAGAGAGCAGGAATACTGGTTTTATAAGAGCTAACATACGGAGGAGACAACATGGGATAATAAAAGGCTGGCCTTGGTTCAAATCTTGCCTCTGCACATATTATCTGTGTGAACCTGGGAAAGTCACTTGACCTCAGGGCACTCTAGGCAACTCTCTAAGACTAGACTGCAGAGAAGGCAGTGACCTGCACTGATAGAATTACCTGATCTGAAAGTTCTATATATCAATGAAGTCATCAGTCTGGTCCCTACCTCTAACATTTATAAAGCACTTTACACATATTATCTTATTTGATACCCACAAGAACCCTGTAAAACTGAGTGCTAACATTATTCCCCATGTTGCTGATGAGGAAACCGAGGCTAAAGGGATTTATCCAGGGTCACATAGCTTTGTCTGAGTGTCTGAGGCAGAATTTGAGCTCAGATCTTCCTGAATCAATCTACTTCCAGTATTCAATCTATTGTACGACAGTAAGTCTAATTCCTTTAATTTCTAGACCTAAGAAAAGGATGAGCATTTCCTTCTTTTCTCTGCCAGAAGAATCTGTCTTTATTTCCCAATGCCTCATCCTCAAGAAGGATGATAGGGGATATGGACATAAATGCCCTTGTCATGCAGAAAATCTAGTTGGCATCATACCTCCCATGGTGGCTGATGGAGGAAGCCGCAGGTTATGGGGAAGGCAGTGTGAAAGAATGCTGGACTTAGAATCAGAAGTCCTGGGTTCAAGTCACTGTACCTTTTCTATGCCTTTGTTTTCTCCCTATGTAAAATTAGGAATGTTAAATTGATCTCTCTCTAGCAACCTTTTCAGCCCTAGCATTCTGTGAGTAAGGGACAACTTGGGTTGTTCATTGTTTCCTCGCCACCTGGGCCAACAGTACCTTCTTAGAACTGAGATTCTTCATTTCAGGTTTCTGGTGGGGATGAGCAACATGTGAGCTGTATGAGAAAAGAGTTTGAATGGGTGCCTAATAGATTTGGGCCTGACTTAGGATATAGCATACCACATAAACCACTGCAACATCTACCAGGAGATGGAGAGGATGCCCCCAATGTTTATCTAAACTGCAGGGTGTTTCCTCTGCTGAAAGCATTTCAATCAAATTGAAGCTTGTGGTGGTGAGAGGCAAGGGACCTTGCTGTTATAGATTTCCCCACAGCCGGATTTGGCTGTAAGAGTGTCAGCCACTAAACATCTAAAGGCACCTCCAATTCAGGTCGTCGCCAAGTGTTTTTCTCTCACACAAGATCAGGAATGCAGCCTTAGCCCACAGTCAGAGTTATTTCTCTGCCCACTTTTGGTCCCTAGGCTCCTGCATGGCTATTTACATTTTCCCACAGTTTGTGTATAATTTTCTTCTGTTCCCTTAAATTTCCCAATTTGCCAACGTACTGAATCCTGGTCTTTGACCCCGTATTTCCTTCATTTCTCAGAAATTCTTAGTAAATAAGCCTGCAAAGAACCTAGTTCTAAAAAGCAGAGCTCTGAAGCTCTTGCCCACTCTAAAAGTGTATACTTAGCACCTTTAGAGATGCCCTCCTTGGAATGTTGCCCAAGCAAATTTTGATGTGTATATTGGATAATCTTCCACTGAAGTCTCTGTTGGCTGGTCAAGATAAGGAATGATACAACTGCATTCAGGGCTTAAAATCTGCCTTATTACCATTTCATTTCTCACTTAAGTTCAGTAAGCAATTTTTGTTGCTTAGTTATTTTTTGAGCATGTCCAACTCTTTGTGATCTCATTTGGGGTTTTCTTGGCAAAGATATTAGAGGGGTTTGCCATTTTCTTCTCTAGTTTATTTTACACATGAAGAAACTGAGGCAAACAGGGTTAAGTGACTGGCCCAGGGTCACACAGCTAGTAAGTGTCTGAGGCTAGTTAGATCTGAACTCAGGATTCCTGACTCCAAGCCTGGAGCTCTTGTCCACTGTGGCCTCAGCTAGCTGCCCTTCAATAAGCGACAACAATCTATTAATTTCTCCCTGCTTTTTATAACCCTATGAATTTACTGTATTCTGGAAGCCTTTATTTCTTCTCCATTAAAGACAGAGGGACTTAGGTGATAGAGCACTGACCTTGGACCCTGGAACAGCATGTTTTCCAGTTCTCCTTCTGCTGCTTTCTAGCTGAGTGACCTTGGGCAAGTCATTTAAACTTTTACTCCTCCAGGCAACTAAGACTATTAGTTGAAAAACAACTGCCAATCTGTACTAGGAGAGGGAATTCACAGATGGGGGAGAGGGGGCTGGAGAGGAGGTTTCTTTTGCCGATGAGCAAGGTGCCTAGGATGTTCTTAGGTCTGGAATTGCAAAGACTTTGGACAAGTTTTAGGTTCTCTGAAGGTCATGAGAAGGATATGGAACATTTCTTTCTCTCCCATCCTCACCCCAGCCCAGGTTAGTCTTACTAATAGGTGATTTAAATGATTGCCTCCTGGAGTAGTTACAAAGACCTATCTGCTCTTGAATATCTCCCCTACCTGTCTGTCACTTAGTCTGATAGCTACCTCTCTCCATTATCATTATAAATTTAGGTGAAGATATTGTCTCTAGAAGACCACCCCTAAAATGGAAATATCATACCTGGAAGATATAACACTGTAGATATAACCATTAGCACAGGAGTCCAGATTAATTTGTCAGAAATATAGCAAGGCTTCTGAGAAAAGCAGACACACAGTGTTATATATTTTTTAAATTAATTTTTTTTCAAACAGCAAAATTCTGCTTTCTCTTCCTTCACTTGAACCCCACCCCCAACCAAAAAAAAACAGAGAAAAATAAAATACCTGTTATAAACACGCATAGTCAAGGAAAACAAATTTCTATATTGGCTGTGAGATGTGTCTCACATCACACACACACACACATACATATACATATATATACTCATACACATATACGTAGATATAAATTCAAAAATATACATGTGTGTACATATACACATGTTTGTGTTATGTCTTTGCAAGTATGCATACAAATATATGTGTCTCATTCTGTATTCTGAGTCTTTCAGAGTGGGTAGTATGTTTCATCATAAGTCCTCTAGAATTGTGGGTGGTCAGAGTTTCTAAGTCTTTCAAAGTAATTTGTCTTTATGATATTGTTGTCATTTAATAAATTTTTCTCCTGACTCTGTTAACAAGTCAAAATAGAAGACATACTAGACAACACAGTGATATACAAAGTCTTTCCAGATTTCTCTGAAAACATCCTTTCTTAATTTCTTTCAATACAATGTTATTCCATCATGTTTATATACCATAATTTGTTCAGTCATTCCTCAAATGATGGTCAATCCCACAAATTCCAATTCTTTGGCACCTCGAAAAGAGCTATAAATATTTTTTATATCCATAGAGTTCATTTTGCTTAGTATTAATCTGTCCCTTAACCTGCTCTCCCTCCAATTTCCCCTTCCCTCTTCTTCCCTTATTCTCCTATTTTCTTGTTGAATGACATGTATTTCTGTACCTCACTCTGTATGTATATGTATGCATATTTCCTTCCTTTACCAATTTGAATGAGAGTGAGGTTCAAATGTAAGGTGTTACCCCTCACCCTCAGCCCCTTTCCATTCTTCTTCTAAAAATCATCAGAATGTAAAAGAACCATTCCTAGGGCTTTTGTGTAATTAGACTCCCTCTATGATCCCTGATCACACTAGTGCTCAGAGGAGATGTCTGTCCATATTAGAATGTAAGCACTTTATCCTTGTTTAGTTCCTTATGGTGGTTTGTTTGTTTACCTTTTTAATGTTTCTCTTGAATCCTTTGTTTGAACTTCAATTTCTACTTAGCTCTGTTCTTTTCAATCAAGAATGCTTGGAAGTCCTTTATTTCATAAAAGATCCATTTTCCCCCTGCATAGGATTATATTCAGTTTTGCTGGGTTAGTTATTCTTCGTTGTAAGTCTATTTCCATTGCCTTCTACCCTAAGCTCTCTGCTCTTTTGGAGTGGTGGCTGCTAAATCATGTGTGATGTTTGCTGTGGCTCCTCAGATTTCTTGTTTCTGGCTGTTTGTAGTACTTTTTTCTTTGACATGAAAGCTTTTGGATTGTAGCTATGATGTTCCTGAAGGTTTTCAGTTTGGTATTTCTTTCAGGTGGTGTCCTGAGGATTCTTTCTATTTTTACTTTGCCTCCTGACTCTAAGAGAACCTAGCTTTCTTTCATGATTTCTTTGAGCATGATGTTTATGCTTTTTATAATCATGGTTTCAGACAGTCCAGTGATTCTTCAACTGTCTGTTCTTGATCCATATTCAGACCAGTTATTTTTACTGTGAGATACCTCATATTTTCTCTTTTTTCAGTCTTTTCACTTTAATATTTCTTGTTGTCTCATGGAGTCGTTGTATTACTTTGAGTCCATTCTGATATTTTTGTTTGTTGCTTGGGTAAGTTTTTGTATCTCTTGTGCCAAGTTGTTAATTCTCTTTCCAATTTTTTCTTCCATAACCATAATTTCTTTTCCAACTTTTTCCTCTAGTGCTCTCATTTCAATTATTAAGAAAATTTTTAACATCTTTTCTCAAATTTTTGCTTCATCTCTCCCAGGAATTCTAGTTAAATTTCTGCTCAAGTTGTGTTTTTCTTTGATGTTCTTCTTGTAGATGGTTTGAAGTCATCCTTTTCTTTTTGATCCATGTCTTGAGTGTCTCTGTCACATTAAGAGCATTTTGTGGTGGGATTTTTTTTTGTTTTTGTTTTGTTTCTTTGCTCATTCCTCCCTTATAATTTTTTTACTTCAGACTTGAAATTAAGACCAACCTCTGCAGATTTCTGGAGGGAAAATCTGAGCTGCTTTTGCAGCTTTCTTTTTTCTGTTAATTCATGCTCTCAAAGACACCTCAGGCTGGGGACCAGCAAGCTTTCAGTGCACCCAAAGTAGTCTGATTCAGGACCACATGTTATTGCTACCCCTTTGATCTGAGTTCTGTAAGTTCCTGATATGGATTTGTGTCTGAGATGTAGTAGACTGCTTCTGGACACAGCCTTTATGAGCCAGCTAGAAAACTCTACTGGTTCAAAATGACAGAACTGTGGGTATGGAATTCCTGACCTGTTTATCTCTCTGTAGGCTTCAGACTGGGCTAGAAGCTGGAACTGAAATTCTGATCTGCTCCTGGGGTCTGAACCACACAGCTGCTTCTTGATTCTTGCTGGTATACAAGCCAGGACTCATTCTTTACCCTGTATTGTCACCCCAATTGTGGAGATCCTTTCCACAGTTAGCCTTGTATCTGTGGCCTGGAACTGGCTAATGAGTAAAAAAGCTGCCAGTTAGCATCTATCTCTGCATCTGGCACAAGGTTAAGACTCTCTGTGCTGGGACCTCTTTTTGCTCTGGTACATAGGTTCTCCTTGGAGTAGAATGCTCTACACTCACAAGCTGCTGTCCAGATCCAGTTCCCATTGTCCAGAGACCTAGCTCTCTGTCTTCCTATGCCAACCTGGACTGGAAAAATAACACACTGTGATTTTTTTTTCTTGGATTTCCTGATCACAATTCAGTCTGGAGCATTTTCTCGGTCTGTTTGGAGATGTTGTTCTTTTGCTTTTGTATGGGGGAAGGGGAAGCTCACTGTAATAACTCTTCCATCTTGGCTCTGCCAATTATTAGACTGTGCAAATATTTTTCAACAGGATTGGCAGAAGGTCCAAATTAAGGGTGATCAATATACAAAAAACACATCTAAGTCACCAAGACCATCAACAGAAATTTACAAAATCTGTTTCTCAAAACTTCAGTGAAAATATTTCTCTCTATTGTTTTTTTGGTTAGAGCATCCTTGCATCATTATGTTTTAAGTCTTTTAAAAATTAATTTTGCCATTGCTCACAGATCAACTAGATTCATAAAAATCATTTTTTTTCATGCTAGTTCTGAGAAGTATGTGGAACTCTGAACAATATTGTAGTCAGTTGGCTGCCTATCTTCCAGAGCATGGAACATGCCAGGGAGGAAAAACTTAGGTCTATCACCAGAATGGAGTAACGTGAGTGTTCAAAGAGCAGCATGAAGTATTGAATGCCAGGGAAGTTCCCTAAGGGGCTGGGAAGAGTGGGAAAAGACCCAACAGAGACAAAGTAAAGCTAAGCACATGGGGAGAAATATCAAACCTAAATTCTGACTGTTTCACAATTTATCTTGGTCTGGATTTGCCTACAAATCTTCAGTTCTTCATACTCAACCATGCATCTTTCTTTAGTAAAATGAAAGTACTGTATGGTATGCAGGTAAATGTTTAACAACTGGATTTTTGGTGGGGGAAGGAGAAATATGTACTGTGACCCACCTTTAATTTTGATCTGCATTACTGACATTTTCTTCATCACTCTCTTAGGCTATTAGATATTAAATAAAAAAAATCAACCCCTGATTTTTAGCATTGGCCAATTTTTGAGGTGCAAATATTGCTTGAAAATTTAAAAACTGGCATTTGAGTTGGCTCCAACACATTGGTGGGGCTCTCTAATCTCTAAGCCCTCTTCCAACTCTGACATCCTCCAACTCATAGTAAGGATCAATAAACAGAGGGGCTAATGTATTTTCTGGTGGGACTGGAACAACATAGGAGGGATCACCTCATTCAGTATAGCCTGTTGATGTCCAAGGTCATTTTCTAAAATGGCATTGCAACTCCCTACATACAGATTTGCTGACTCTTAGAGTCTCAAGTTCTCATCTTTGTCTGCAAGGCAACTGAGGCCAAATCTAAGTTCTTTCCCTAAATATATATACAAGTATAATGGTAATCAGGATGGGACTTTTTGCTGTTTTTTGTTTGAGGGCTTCTCAGCACTGAGGTAATCAAATGCCTTTGATGGGTCTTGCCTTTGTTTCAATTGGGAGTCTTTGATTGAATCAAAAGTCTTTGATGACCTGCTTAAGAAACAAGAAAGCCTAGTTCACGTGGGTTTGAGTCGCATGGTTGTGATGATCTCTGACCCTGAAGAAGCATATATATATACTCAAAGGTTAGCATTTTGATTTTGGGGGCACACTCATTGGAAGAATGCTGGTGTGGAGACTTTGGGTAGACATCAAGGAGCCTCCCCGATTTTGAAAACCCAGATGTTGGTGCTTCTCTTTCTAGTAACTATGTATGTGATGTCTTGATGGGACAAAAGCCTGATCTGTTTATATTTTCTGTTTCTATTTGCTCTGAAGTTCAGGGTGCTGACTTTTCCCCCTAAACTAAGTGAATGATATATGTATGTTTAATTAAAGTAAGATTGTTAACCCTTTAAAGTTGCTTTCCTTAGAAAAGCAGATCAAAGAACCTGTGCTAGCAGCCCTCCTGTGTGGTGGTGTTATTGGTCTTCCACAGCCACAGTAGCAGCAAATAGCATTGTTGTTACAACAAGAGAGACCAAAATACCTTTTTTTCACCCTGGGACTCCTTGGTTTCTTCCAGGAGCTCCCCAAATAATCATTTTTATCATTTCCCCTCTACCGGGTATTCTATAAGGATTAAGGAAACAGTATTTGAAAACCACTGAATAGAAGACATCAAAAGGACTGAAGGAGAGAAAAAGAAGGGGAAAAATGAGGGGATAAAGTGTCAAAATGGTGTGATTTTGAGAAAGTCACTTACCTCTCTGAGCTCTGTTTATCCACCTATATAAATCTACTTGAGAGGAACAATAGCTTTCAAGTTACTATTTGTGGGACCTGGTCAGGGCCATGTGACACCTTTATGGTCTTACAGAAATGGATTTCCAGTGAATCACTGGTGGTTTAAAAAAAATTTTGTGAATAGTTGAAGTAAATTATGATACCGGAAGAATGTGGAGGAACAAATGGGATTCTCACTCAGCCTTCTTTGACAAAAGAGGCAGGATGTGTAAAAAGAACTGTAGAAAGCAAAGATGAAGCTTGGGTTCTGCTGGGAGCAGCAAGCAGTCTTCATTGGGACCGGGCCATAGGGAACAGATTTTTTCCCTTGGGGGAAAAATAATAGAGGAAGCAGAAGTAAGCATAGAAGAGTATCTGACTGGAAGCACGGTCACACCAGAAAAGAAGGCTCCTTATCCATCCTCTACAAGCTCGTAAACTCCCTCTCTTACCATTTCCTGAATTCTCAGGTGTGGAGAAAGCAGCCTTTAGCCATCATCTCGAGGATGTGCTATTCAACTTACACCTCCCATATTTGTGCATGGGACTCCAGGCATCTTACTCTAGTTATGGATCTTTTGGAACATTCACGAAAAGAATAAATGATTTGTCATATAACTTCTGTTACTTGCTCTTTTTCTAGGGAGCAAGTGAATAGCAATGAGCCAAGTCCTCAGGCTTGTCTCTAGGAAAATTTTTCCTTTATGGTGTGCAAACTTAGAGCCCCAAGGAATCCCAATTGCCAAGTCAGAAGAAGCCCTAGGGGTTCATGATTGAGTTTCCTTGAAACTCACCCCAAGGGCATACCAACTCTGTCTAAAATAAAGGAAGCCTGCTAGGTTAGTTGTGGCTCTGATCTTGGGGGAGGAGGCTGCTTCAGTGTGCCCTGGTGGTAAGGACAGTATTCATTCCTGAATTGTGAGTATATCTGACCATTTCCACTGGCAAACTCCTGTCTTCCACTTCCTGAAGCCTGAGGTGATTTACAAAGGGCAGGCAAATGATGCCAAGAAGAAACAAGTTAAGGCTTTCCCCAAATGGGCATCTTCATAGGGAAAATTAAATCCATCAAAAGAAAATCTTCAAAGACAGAAATAATAGTTAATAACCTATGAGACTGATACATCTACAATAATATTGGTCAAAGGCAAATAAGTACAGAGCCTTGTAATCTCCAGAAATAGGAATGTCCAATGAAAGTTCCGCGAGGAAAAAAGTGAATGGATTTCTTGGGTACTCTAATGCCACACCCATGGATGATAGTTTATGTCCATAGAGTCATAGTACCCTCAAATTGGAAGGGAACTCAGTGGCTATCTGATTCAGCACATTCCTAAAAAAAAAAACAAAAAGAAAGATTTCCTTCTATAACATACTTGACAAGTAATCATTTAGTCTTTACTTGAAGACCTCCAGTGGGAAAGGGTGAACTCATGACCTTTGAAAGCAACCCTTTGCATGTTTAAATAGCTCTAATTGCTAGGAACTTTTTTTTTCCTAATATCAATTCCAAATTCCCCTTTTTGTGATTTCCACCCATTATTTCTAGTTCTGCCCTCTGAAGTCATGGATTTCAGCAAGATGTCTCATAGTTATATCTAAACTCAGCTCCTTTGTGTCTCTTTTTTTTTTGGCAGGACAATTGGGGTTAAGTGACTTGCCCAAGGTCACACAGCTAGTACATGTGCCAAGTGTCTGAGGACGGATTTGAACTCAGGTCCTCCTGACTCCAGGGCCGATGCTCTACTCACTGAGCCACCTAGCTGCCCCACTTTGTATCTCTTAAAATAGCAAGTAATATATCAGATAAAATCAAATAACAATAAAAATAAGAGGAAAAAGGAAAGAATATTTTCAAGGAAACCTCCACAGTAAAAGAAAGAAAATCTACCCACTCTCCCACATGACTGCTCTCCAAAAATCTGAAGACAAATTGAGTACTTCATAAAAAATGTTTTTTCTGTTTTTCAGACTAACCATACTTAGTTTCTTGTATGAGATGGCTTCTTAATGTTGTCATTCTCCTAGTTGCCTTCCTCAAGATATACTCTAGGTTTTTCACCGTCATCATCATCACTACTTTTACTACCATTATCCTTAATTTTGGTGCCCAGAATTAGAAATGGCTCTTCAGATGTATTCTAACAAGTAGAGTACAATGGTACTTGACATCTGGGGTTTTGTTTCCTTGTCTCTTTTACATGGATAGTAACACCTACCCATCAGCTTTATGAAGTTATTCTAAATCCAAGATAAAATTACAACCAAAATTTTTTTCCAAAAACAAACAGAAAAAGTGAGGAAATTAATAAGTAAAAAAGAGTACCTAATACAATTAAAAACATAATGAGATAAAAAAATTAGAAGTGAAATCTCTAGAAGCATGAAATACTATGGTATTAATGACAACTATACCTCCAGAAATCAAATTAGAACAACTCCAAGATTCCCCAATGTGGTTAGAAGGCTTAATACAAGAATTAAAAAGAGAGAAAACACAATTAGAGCACTTACAAAATAATTTTTAAGACAAACAAGAGCACAGAAGGTAGGAATTTTTAATAAAACAAATACCCCCCAAAAAAGAGTGGAATAAATGGAACAGAAAAATGCTCAGATGCAACAAGATGCTCAAAGTAAAAAAAAAAAAAAGACAGCAAAATTTGAAGAATACTCAGGATTTTTACAAAACAAAGTGACTGACCTTTAAGACAGGGCTTGGTGAGGACAATCCAAAAATCATTGGCATCAAATTTTAAAACAATGAAGAATCTGAATACTACGTTTAATTAGATCAACAAAACTGGGCATTTCAACTTCCCAGAAATAATGAGATGATAAGCCAACGTGTAGAATCCATAGACTGTCCATAGAAAGGAACCCCAAGTTTAATTCATCCAAAAATAAGTCATCTTGTTCCAGAGATTCAGGGTAAAAAAAGAGTTTTGCAAGAAAAAGGAGATGATGGTTTATCTAGAAATGTCAACTTGAATCTGGTGAGACTACTCTTTCATGATGAGAGATGAAAGAAAATACCAAAAAGCAAATGGGAGTAGTTTGCATCCAAAAAGAACTTATCTTGCAAGGCATAGAGTATTGCTATAGGTTTAAGGATAGATTTCCATCATAATTAATGACCCCCAATCATTCTTAAGAAAACCAGAGTTGGGTGTAATTTTTGAATGGCAAATTCATTAAGCAAAAAAAAAAAAGCAACTAAAAATTTAACAGGTCCATGTAACATAAAAAAGCTATGTAATCACTTATGGATTGCCTGCTGCAAAGACAAGTTCTACCTTGTTTATGGATAACTGCAGGAACAAAGAGAAAGTAGTCTTGGACTTAAGTGACCAGACAGAAATATCCCAGAAGAAAAAACAGAGGAAGTAAATAAAATGACTTTTTTTTAAGTATCAGGACATCTCAGATGAACTCATTCAAATAATGAACTGAGAAGATGGGCATGTGGTTCAGTGTATAGATTACTGGACCTGGAGTCAGGAAAACCTAAGTTAAAATCCAACTTCAGACATTTACTAGCTGTGTGGTCCTGGACAAGTTACTTAACCTCTTTTGGTCTCATTTTCCTCTTCTGTAAAATAAGAATAATGATAGCCTCTATTTCCTGGGATTGTTGTGAGAGTAAAATAAAATAATATTTGTAAAGTGCTTCGTAAACCTTAAAGCCCTATATAAGTGCTATTATTGTAAGATGGGTGGGACCGGGTGGGAATGGAATGAAAACTCATGAACTACATTCTTATCTGGGCTGAGCAAGGAAAATGTAAATAAATTGTATCAGTAAAAGTAGAAAAGGAAGTATGTAATACCTGTCATTCACCCTTTGAGCCTCCCTCCCCACCTCTTTCCTTTCAGCTATGTTTAATTAGGTTTTCCCAAGGATAAAGGCAAAGGGCAATGGAAATGTGGTGCCATGCGGTGCAATGGGATTTATACACTCTGCAAGTCCACTTTTTTTTTCTATCCACAAACTCAGATCTCTGCTCACTGGCGACCCATTTCAGTTTCTCTCTAGCACCATTTCCCCTGTCTCTTAGACTCATAGAATCCTAGATTTAGAGCTAGATGGAAACTTAGAGATCATTAAGTCCCACCATCTCATTTAATAAAGAGGAAAAAGGTCCATAGAGGTTGAGGAACTTGCCTAAGGTCAAATAAGTAGTAACATAGGGAGGACTCAAACATAGGTCTGCTGGTTCCAAATTTTATAGGAGTTTTCCTCTGCAGGTGTAAACTTACAGGGATTTTTACCTCCTTCCCTCTAACACATACCCATTCCCTAAAAATGACACATCAACTTCTATGGATAATTACTCCTTTTTCATTACAATGGCTAAGCAGAAGTAAATGCAACACTAATTTTGTAGCTTTGGGGAAAAATTCATATATGAATATGCACAAAAAAATGCTTCTGTGGCTCTATATTCTCTCTGATATGGACATTTCTTCCATCACTGTAGATTGCGACTTTTTCATGCTTTCTCATCTTTTGTATGTTCCTCCATAAATCCTCTACAGATCTTCCTGATCAACCAAAGGCCTTGTTTTAGGACCTTTTACATTTTGTGGGTATGGGCTATCCATCTGTCCTCCCTCATTTTCACTATGTGACATATTTTTTATGATCCTATATCTCTTTGATAAACATATCCTTGCACCACTTTTGAGGCTTATGGCATTTTCACGGGAACATTTGTGATTAAAAAAAGATAGGTCTTTCAGTCAGCAAATCTCTTACTCTTATTCATTGCTTCATTCCCTTGACCAGAGTGCTTCATTTTTAGGACCTGATGAGGAGGTAGGTAGAGGGCTAATGACAATAGACCACTGGGCTACCCAGCTCTAGCCTACTTGTCACAGAAGGAAAAGAATCCACCACCATTTCAATTTGAGCTTGACATCATTGGCCTAGAGCACTGCCAGGTTAAATAACTTACCCAGGGTCACACAGCAAATATGTGGCAGAGGTAGTACTTGAACCCAGTAAGATTCCTTTCAAGTCGGACTCAAAATGTAGGAGATTCCAAAAGGCCCTTTGATGCTTCCATCAGTATGAATCATGAGGTATTGTTTCAACAATCCAGCTAGCAGCTGCTGTGGGGGGTGTAAAATCAACAGCAACCAGCTCACAGAACGCTGCAAGCTCAGGTTCTTTTGACCTGCTTTACTAAGGAAAGCAACGTTAAGGGGTTAACAATCTTGCTTTAATTCAGCGTACAAATACCATTCACTTAGTTCAGGGGAAAAAGCCAGCACCCTGAACTTCAGAGCAAATACAAACAAATTACAAACATCGACAGACAGGCCAAATACAATTCATAGTTACCAACATCTGAGTTCAGCCCTGGAGCTCATAACAATGGCTGGCCCAGAGTCATGCGAGCCACCGCTGCTTGTGGGTCAGAGCTCTGAAAAACAGAAAGCCAACCCCTGGTTTTATATCTTTTTCAGGGTCAAGGGTGAGTCACACATGCGACTCACCCACGTGACTTAAAATCGTCACAAAGATGCGACTTAAACCCACGTGGTCTAAAAGCCTCTGATGTCACAAACATGTCACTCAAACCCGTGTAAACTAGGCTTTCTCTTGAGGCAAGGAGGTCATCAAGGACTCCTAATTTAATCAAGGAAATAAAGGCCAAACTCTTCAAGGGCACTTGGTTGAACTAAGTGCTAAGAGCCCATTTTGATTGCCAACAAAGGTATTAGGAGTTAAATCCACACTAAATGATTCTGTGTATTGGTTTGGCAGAAAAAAATAATGATTACTTGATCAAGGGACACAGAATAACTTTATGACACATATTTATTTTTTCCTTTTGTATGACTCAAATGTCAGGCATTCCAGATTTGTAAATAGTTTACAATGCAATTGGCACAATATTACATTTTTTTTTATTTAATTAGATATAATTGAAATCTGGATGTCTACATATAAATATATCAAGATTTGAAGATTGATACAATGAAGAATTTGTAAAACTTTCCTAATTTTTCTTACACAAGAGGCACTGTAGTGCAGTGAGGAAAAAGCACTTGATCTGGAGGTAAGAGACCTGAGCTAAAATCCCCTCTCTGCCACTAAATACCCACTTGACGTCAGGCACTTACCTTTTTGAATCAGTGTTCCCCCACGTATAAAATGAGACTATTGGCAGAGCCAAGATGGCGTCTGGAAAGCAGGGACTTGCCTGAGGCTCTCCCCCAGGACCCTCCAAACACCTATAAAGATGGCTCTGAACAAATTTTAGAACAGTAGAACCCACAAAATATCAGAGAGAAGCAGGGCTCCAGCAAAGGAGCTGGGAGTGGAGTGGAGCAGAGCCTACCATGGGCTGTGCCCAGACCAACCATACCAGGAGCCAGGCGGAACAGGCCCTACCACCCTAAATCAGTGAGCTGTGGCTGTTACCAGACTTCTCAACCCACAAACACCAAAGACAACAGACAAGGTTAGTGGGAAAAACTATGGGGACAGAGTGAAAGGAGTTCGCGGTTTGGCCACCACCCCAGGGGCAGCAGAAGTGGTGCAGCTCTGAGGCTGCTTCCAGAACTACAGCTGCAGTTGCTTCCGGCCCCAGGCCCACCTGCTGGGAGGAATTAAGTGGTGGATCAGAGCAGGAGTGCAGAGCCTGCTTAGATCTGAGTCATGGTGCAGGCTCGCAGTTCTTGGAGGGGAGGAGCACTGGTGTGGCAGAGCTTGCTGTGTGGAAATAGCTCTGAAAACAACAGCACAGCCCCTGAAGCTTGGGACAAAGTACTCTCTACTCTACAAGCAGTCATACCCCACTGAAAAACTCGAGGGTCAAGTAGTTGGCTGGAAACATGGCCAGGCAGCGAAAATGGACTCAGATTCAGACTCAGACTTTGGAATCTTTCTTTGATGACAAAAAAGACCAAAACATACAGCCAGAAGAAGTCAACAAAGTCAAAGAGCCTACAACAAAAGCCTCCAAGAAAAACATGAACTAGTCTCTGGCTATGGAAGAGCTCAAAAAGGATTCGGAAAAGCAAGTTAGAGAAGTAGAGGAAAAATTGGGACGACAAATGAGAATGATGCGGGAAAACCATGAAAAACAAGTCAATGACTTGCTAAAGGAGACCCAAAAAATACTGAAGAAAATAACACCTTAAAGAATAGACGAACTCAAATGACAAAAGAGCTCCAAAAAACCAATGAGGAGAAGAATGCCTTGAAAGGCAGAATTAGCCAAATGGAAAAGGAGTTCCAAAAGACCACTGAAGAAAATACCACCTTAAAAATTAGATTGGAGCAAGTGGAAGCTGGTGACTTGATAAGAAATCAAGATATTATAAAACAGGATCAAAGGAATGAAAAAATGGAAGGCAATGTGAAACATCTCATCAGAAAAACCACTGACCTGGATCCAGGAGAGATAATTTAAAAATTACTGGACTGCCTGAAAGCCATGATCAAAAAAAGGGCCTAGATATCATCTTTCAAGAAATTCTCAAGGAGAACTGCCCTGACATTCTAGAGCCAGAGGGTAAAATAGAAATCAAAAGAATCCACTGATTGCCTCCTGAAAAAGATCCCAAAAAGAAAACTAGGAATATTGTCGCCAAATTCCAGAGCTCCCAGATCAAGGAGAAAATACTACAAGCAGACAGAAAGAAACAATTTGAGTATTGTGGAAACATAATCAGAATAATACAAGATCTAGCAGCTTCTACATTAGGGGATTGAAGGGCTTGGAATATGATATTCTGGAGGTCAATGGAGCTAGGATTAAAACCAAGAATCACCTACCCAGCAAAACTGAGTATCATGCTCCAAGGCAAAATATGGGTTTTCAACAAAATAGAGGACTTTCAAGCTTTCTCAGTGAAAAGTCCAGAGCTGAATAGAAAATTTGACTTTCAAACACAAGCATCAAGAGAAGCATGAAAAGGTAAACAAGAAAGAGAAATCATAAGGGACTTACTAAAGTTGAACTGTTTTGTTTACATTCCTATATGGAAAGATGATGTGTGTAATTCATGAGACCTCAGTATTAGGGTAGCTGAAGGGAATATATGTGTATATAAATATATATATATAGACAGAGGGCACAGGTTGAGTTGAATATGAAGGGATGATATCAAAAAAAATAAAATCAAATTAAGGGATGAGAGAGGAATATATTGAGAGAGGGAGAAATGGAGAGATAGAATGGGGTAAATTATCTCACATAAAAGTGGCAAGAAAAAGCAGTTCTGTAGGAAGGGAAGGAGGGGCAGGTGAGGGGGAATGAGTGAATTTTGCTCTCATTGGATTTGATCTGAGGAGGGAATACCATACATACTCAATTGGGTATCTTACCCCACAGAAAAGAATGAGGAAGAAGATAAAAAAGGGGGGATGAGAGAAGGGAGGGCAGACGGGGGGGAGGAGGTAATCAAAAACAAACACTTTTGAAAAGGGACAGGGTCAAGGGAGAAAATTCAATAAAGGGGCATAGGTTAGGAAGGAGCAAAACATAGTTAATCTTTCACAACATGAGTATTGTGGAAGGGTTTTATATAATGATACGCATGTGGCCTATGTTGAATTGCTTGCCTTCTTAGGGAGGGTGGGTGGGGAGGGAAGAGAGGAGAGAATTTGGAACTCAAAGTTTTAAAAACAGACATTCAAAAACAACAGTAACAAAAAAAAAGTTTTTGCATGCAACTAAGAAATAAGATACACAGGCAATAGGGCATAGAAATTTATCTTGACCTACAAGAGAAGAAGGGAAAGGAGGATAGCAGGGGAGTGGGGTGACAGATGGGAGGGCTGACTGGGGAATGGGGCAACCAGAATATACGCCATCTTGGAGTGGGGGGAGGGTAGAAATGGGGAAAAAATTTGTATTCAAACTTTTGTGAAAATCAATGCTGAAAACTAAATATATTAAATAAATTTTAAAAAAAGAAAAAAATTGAATCAAAGAATTGTAGAATTTTGCAATTTTGTGATTCTGTTAAATATTGGAAGGGAAGAGAACTCAGGAAGAGACCAAGGCAAAGAAGAACTTCTTAGAGAAGGTTGTTATGTTTGTCCTTCGTTCTCGAAGAGGACCATGTCATCAGAGAAATGATGACATGACTTTCAGTTGACTGTGATTTGAGTGAGAGAGGGCTGTGCAAGGTCACCAGCCTCACTTTCTCCTCCAGAGCCATCTGGGTCCAGTGGCCTGATATTCATCAGGATGACTGGAGATGGCTCAGGATGCATTAGGAAACTCTGGCTCTTTCAGGCTAAGGTCTTTTCAAGTTCTCACTTTGAGTGAATGGACCTCTTCAAGAAGTTAATCAAGGCATGGTCCTTTTAATCAAAAACTCAAACAAAAATCAAACTGGGAGGGAAAGACCCTCAGGGTTCTTGCCCAAAGAGACACAGTTACCATTTAGTATTTACTTTCACTCTGTGCTAGGACAACAGGGACCTATTATCCAATCTATGAGTTCCAGAGTGAGTTGGCTTTAAGGCTTGGTTTTTTAAGAAAGAAATCTAGCCAGTAAATCCAAAGTTAAGGAGGCAGCCCTTGGCCATTGAAATGTACCTTCCTTTGGGCAGAGTACCCTCAGGTAAGGAGAGGAGAGGAGGGGAGGGGAAGAGACGCTAGGGAAGGAGAAGGAAGGGGAGGAGAGGGGAGGAGAGGCTATTCACAGGTTGTGTTTGTCCTTCATTCTCAAAGAGGACCTGTTTCAACAATCCAGCTAGCAGCTTCTGTGGGGGTGTAAGATCCACCAATAACAAGCACCCAGAAAGCTGCCAACACACTGCAAAAGCACAGGTTCTTTTGATCTGCTTTAGTAAGGAAAGCAACATTAAGGGGTTGACAAGCTTACTTTAATTCAGCGTACAAATATCATTCACTTAGTTCAGGGGAAAAAACCAGTACCCTGAACTTCAGAGCAAAATGCAAACAAAGTACAAACATTGACAGACAGACCTTGTCTGATTCAAATCCCAATACATAGTTACCAGAGTTTAACAGAGTCTCAGAATCCAGGTTACAAGCTGGAGGGCTCTTAGCTACAACTGCCCGGAGTCTCCGCATCAACACCATCGGGAGCGAGAGCCCTGGGCAAATGGCTGTCTTGTCTTCTTAAAGCATTTCAGACGTCATCAAACATCATCTGAATGACCAGAACTTAGGCTCCTATGATTGGCTCTGGAGTTAGCACTTCCCTTCAGTTAGCCCCACCTTGGGCTCCACCTTATTTACTAGTCCACACCCACACAGGTTTTACACCTAATAGGGGTTTGGGCCTGGGGCTTAGCACCTAGTAAGACTCAAAGAAATACACTGAATTACTCAAAAGGAAACAAAGGCCAACTAAGTGCTAAGAGCCCATTTGGCTTACCAACACAGGACCACATAATCAGGAAAATGGTATAGTAATTGTTAATAATATGATGGCATATTAGAGAACCCTAGAGGATCTACTTAAAAATTGCTTGAAAAATCAACTTGAATAAGGCTGCAGGATAGAAAACAATCATCAACATGTCTGCATATTACCCCAAAAAGTCCAGAAGGAAGAAATAAAAGGAGAAATTCCATTTAAAATAACTACAGCATATAAAAAATACTTCAGAGTTTATCTACCTACACACGGGAACTATATGAATACAACTATAAAACAATTTTTGCAACAATAACAGAACTAAATAATTACAAAAATTTTAATTGTTCATAAGTAGCTGAGCTGATATAATAAAAATTACAATATTACCTAAATAGATTTATGTTTTCAGAGCCATGCCAGACGACAAAAGGATTACTTTGTAGAACCAGAAGAATAATAAAAAAATTCATCTTGAAGAATAAAAGATCAAGACTCTCAAGAGAAATAATAGGGGATGGAGAAGAAAAGTAAGGAGAACCAGTAGTGCCATGACTCAAACTATACTACAAAGCAGTAATCACCAAAATATTTTGCTGCTCATTAAAAAATAGGTCAATTAGTAGAAGAGATTAGGTATATGGCACATAGAAGCAAATGAGCCTCATTGCTTAGTGTTTGTTAAGTCAAAGACCTCAACTACTAACATAAGGACTCACTACTTAATTAAAACTTCTGAGAAAACCAGACAGCAAGCAGCCCAGCAGAAATTCAGTTTATATTAACATCTCACGCCATATGCCATGAACAACTTTAAATGGATACACGATCTAGGTTTGAAAGGTTAAAGTATAAAAAATTTAGAGGGGTAAGGAAGAAATTACCTTTCACATCTACAGTAGGAGGAAGAGTTCATGGTCAAAGAAAAGACACAAAGAATTACAGAAGATAAAGTGGACAATTTAAATTAAATAAGATTTAAAGGTTTGCACAAAGCCAAATGCAGCTAAGTTTCAAAGGGAAACAGTTAACTAGGGAGAGGGTGGGGCAATCTTTGCAGCAAGTTTCTCTGATAAAGGTTTCATTGCCAAGACATATGATAAACATATTCAAATTTATAAGAATATGAGCCATTCCTCAACTGATAAATGGTTAAAGGATATGAACAGGCAGTTCTTCACAGAAGAAATCCAAGTTATTTATAACCACATCTTTAAAAATTCTAAAAATCATTATTAACTAGAGAAAGGCAAATTAAAGAAACTCTGAGGTTCCACCTCACACCTATCATATTGGTAAAATTGGCAGAAAAACAAAAAGACAAATGATTGTGGGGCAGGGGGGAAACAGGTATGCAAAAAGCACTATTGGGGGAACTATGAACTGATAAAGCCATTCTAGAAAACAATTTGGAGTTATGCCCAGAAAGTTATAAAACAGTGAGTGTTCTTTGGCCCAGAAATGTCACTGCTAAGTTTATACTTCCATGAGATCAAAGAAAAAGGAAAAGGTCCTATGATGTACCAAAATATTTATAGTGGCTTTTTTTTTGTATGATGGCAAAAAAAGTATAAATGAAGTAGGTGCTCATCAATCAATTAGGAAATGCCTTAATAAATTATGGTATGTGGATATAATTGAAACACAAGAAATGATGAAAGGGATGGTTTCAGAGAAACCTGGGAAGATTTATATGAACTGATATAGAGTATAGAACCAAGAAAATAATTTTCACTATAACAACAACATAGTAAAGACAAACTTCAAAAAACTATATAAAATGATTGACTGTAATTCCATAAGACCAAGGATGAAGAATGCCACCCAACTCCTGACAGAGAGGTGATGGGCTCAATATAAAGAATGAAACATATATCTTTAGTTTGGCCAATATGGGAATTGACTATGCATATTCATTACAAGGATTTTGCTTTTCTCTTTTTTTCCAGGGGAGAAGGTAGGAGGTAAAGAAAATAAATGCTTGTTAACCTAAAAAATAAAAAATGTAATTAAAAAAGAAAATTCATAATAGGAAGAAAATTAACAAACATGAGAAATTGGAAAGGTAGAAAGAAAGGGAGATATTAAACATACCACTTAAATGAAAAGAGAAAGAACAAAGTGGGGATAGATTGATAATAGATAAACGGATAAATAAATGTAAATTAATTAGTAATTTAAGTAGGACCCAAAATTAGGCAATGGGACTGAGGGCAGAGAGTGGGCAGGGAAGTAAGTTGGTCATAATAGACCATGCATCTAGTTAACTTAAGCAAAGCTAAATGCAGAGACAACATATTAATTCAAAAGAGAAAAGGGATAAAAACCCAAAGAAAAATGGAAGAACAAATGGAGAAAATTACAAATTTAGCCTGCATAACTTTAAATGTAAATCAATGAATGATCCAATAAAATGAGAGAGAATAGCATAATGAATAAGCAAACAAAACCCTATGATCTGATGTTTACAAGAAATGTCTAAAAAGCAAAAACACACATAGAATCAAAATGAGGCTAGGCAAAATATTCTAATTATTAAAAAGAGATAAATTGAATATTTATGCACCAAATAACACAGTAGCCAAGTGAATAAAAGAATTACAAAATGATACGGATATTAATCTAATAATAAGAGGTTTTAATATTCCTCTTTCAGAGCTGGAAAATTTAACAAAATATATTGCTATTGTTGTTGTTCATTCTTCATTCTCAAAGAGGACCAATGACATCATGAAGGCGATGTCTTGACTTACATGTGATTTGGATTTGAGTGAGGCAGAGCTGAGCAAAGTCATCAGCCTCACTTTCTCCTTCAGAGTCATTAGAGTCCAGTGGCAAGGCAAAGGTCAAGACAACTGGCAAGGGCCCAGGGATGCCAATAGGGAGCTTACTGTATACTGAAGATGCCCATTCCATGTCTACAAACCTTTAATATCAGGAAATTTATCCTTGCCTGAAGCCTAAATTTGTCTGCTCTTCACTTCTGTTCCTTGCTTCTAGTCTCCACCTATGATGGACAGAACAAGTGTATTCCTTTAAATTCCTGTCAGTATGATCTATAGTTGCAGGCACTCATTTTTATGACTCTCCAGTAAAGGTAAAGAAGTATTTCAGGGAAGAGACTGCAAATGCTTTATAATCATTCAGCCAGCTACAAATATTTATTGAGCAAAAATTATGCATGCAGCATCACAGAAGTTCAGATTTAGAAGTGAACTTACAGGTTATCTAGTCCAGGGGTATGGAACCTGCAGCCTCAAGGCCACACATGACCCTCTAGGTCCTCAGTTGTGGCCCTTGGACTGAATCTAAACATCACAGAACAAATCCCCTTAATAAAAGGATTTGTTCTGTAAAACTTGGACTCAGTCAAAAGTCTGTACCCAAGGATCTAGAAGGCCACAGGTGGCCTCAAAGCCACAGGTTCCCCCACCACTGATGTAGTCCAATTCCATAATTTTACAGATGAGGAAACTGAGGCTAGAAGGGATCAAATAATTTGCCAAAAGTCACAGAAGTACTAAATGGGATTCAAATTTAGGTCCTCTGATTCCAAAATCACTGTATACGTATGCTTCCCAATATTGGCTGTTATTTAAAAAATGGAAAAGAAATACAAACTATAAACAAGAAGTAAAATATAAGACTGAGCAAACTCTAGAAGAATTTGGAACTAAAAGATTCATGACACCTTCTGAATGGAAATATTAAAGCATACATATTTCTCAGTGCTATATAGGTGCTATATAGCTATATAAAGTGATATATAAAGGTGCTACGTAGCACCTTTCCAAAGAATACACAATGCATTTGGATAGAATTTTTTTTTGAGGAAGGAAGGCAGGGCAATTGGGGTTAAGTGACTTGCCCAAGGTCACGTAGCTAGTAAGTGTGTCAAGTGTCTGAGGCCAGATTTGAACTCAGGTCCTCCTGACTTTAGGGCTGGTGCTCTACTCACTGCACCACCTAGCTGCTCTGAGACAAAGTAATTTTAAAGTTATTAAAAAGCAGAAATACAACAGAGGCTATGGGAAAACCGACACATTAATGCATAATCAGTGGATTAATTGGTATAGCCATTCAAGAAAGCAATTTGGAACTGTAACCCAAAAGTCACTAAATTGTGTAATAACTTTCAAATCATCAATACTACTACCAGGGTTATACCACAAAGACACCAAAGGAAGAGAAGATTTTATGTTGTAACTGCAACCACACTGGCACACCCAGGATGGCTGCTAACACAGGTGGTTGCTTCTCTAGACAAGACTGCTCAGAAAGGGGTTAATAATCCTACTTTTAATTACATTCACTAGTTGAGGGGAAAAGTCAGAGAAAATGCAAGCAGAGAAATTAGCATAAAGACCAACAGACAGGGCTCTTAACTACTTGAACCAAAGCAATATTGCCATACACTTTACATATACCACAGGATCGAGTGAGCCTTTACATCTGAGCAGTCAGGAAGTCTGAACATATGGCTACTCAGAGTCTCTACCAAGGAACCATAAGGTCCTTCTCATAAACAAGCCCCCAAAGTAAAACCTCACTTCAGAATATATATACACTTTTGGCGAATAGGCTCAGAGCCAGAAGGCATCACAACCTTCATGACTCAGTGCCTAATTAGCTTGCTACCAAAAGATGTGAAAGCCTTCCTACAAACAAGCCTCCCCTAAGCAAGCTCCTCCCACACTGGGCTCTGTGACTCGGGATGTATCACAGCTATGACCTGGGCCTGAGCTCAAAGCAGGTCAAATAGGCCTATTAATGGATGGGGAAGAAATTCATATCCCATTAACATTACATATGTATACAAAAATATTTATAGCAACATTTTTTATGACAAGGAACTGGAAACAAAGTAGGTGCTCCTCAATTGGAGAACAGCTGAGCAAACTATCGTGTATGAATGTAACGGAATATCATTGCGTGATAAGAATAATATTGCTGCATTTCAAGAAATGATGAAATTAGCAAATTCAGAGAAACCTGGGAAGATTTATAGGAACTGATGCAGAGCAAAGTGAGAAGAGCCAGGAGAATTCTTTATGAAATGACCATCATATTACAAAGAAAGACAACTTTGAAAGGTTAATACCTCTGATCAATGCAATAAAGAATTAACAATCATGATTCCAGAAGAATGATAATGAAGCATGTTTCCCACCTCTTGGCAGGGAAGTAATGCAGTGTAGAATGAGATATAGAATGAAAAAACATTTTCATTCATGACTAATATAACACAAATAGATTTTTTTAAAGAGGAGGATAAAGGAAAATCATTGACGAAAGCTTACCATCTCCTTTTCTGATTCTCTACCAAGGGTCTGCCAATGCATAAATATGTTATTCTCCAGTAAGATATAGAATGATATCTACTGCCAAGCACCCAGAACAGTTATTCAGCCTATGGATATAGTCAATAGCAGACTGCCTAGTGTTAGGCTCAGGATAGAGGCTAGAGTTTGCCTAGGGGTGTGGCTGCTTTCCTCCCTCGTCCTCTAGCTGTGCCAAAGGGCCATCTGGGATGCATCCATAAGGGAGAGAGAGTCTGGGTAGTGCCAGTTTTTCTTGTCAAACAATTGGGTAACCCTCTCTCTTACCCCCACCTGCTCCCTTTGAAAGGGCCCAACATATGGATCCTGCTCTGACATCTCCATGGTGACTGGGAACAGAGGAGTTAGCTCTGCCTTTCTACCCCTCCACTACCTAGCCCTCTCCTACCACCTCCACCCCTTTCCTTCCTGTCCCCACACTAGGCATGTGCCTGGTCTTGGCTCCTCCCAGGTACTCAGAATTCAGCCAGAACCTCCCTTTTTTTCAGTGCTATTTACCATCTGTGTTTTCCCTTGGCTGAAATAAATTGCAGATGTAAAGTCTGCTGCTCTGATCCTTTGCAGTCTCCAAAAGAATAATAGACAGACAAGACCATGGGGTTCTGCTGTTGTTGTTAATACATGTTTGCCTGTTGCTGTTGTTTGCCTGAGCAAAACAAGCTCAAATAAACTCTGCTCTGAATTACTTACCTAGGTTGTATTACTTAAAATGTCTATCTCTTGCCATCAATGCTTATCATTTGCAATTCTGCAGGTATGTTCAGCTTAGGTCCTAGGAAAGCTTCTCTAGGGGTTCTTTCATTTCTATTAGTCAAGTTAACTAGTTTTTCCTCTGTCCCAATAACAACATCTGGCTCATTTGATGTTCCACTAAAGTTTGCACCATCTGTAAACAAAAATAGCCCAGTCTTGATTTCATTACAGGCCCATGAATGGAACAAAAATGTTCCAAACTCCCTCTGCCATGAGGCCACAGGCTCAGGGTAGGATTCCTTCTGCTATGAAGAAAGGCGACAAATTCTATGCAGCAACTCCTCCAAATGGAATCAGGATTGGCAACCCAAATAATGGTCCCCAGGGTTCCCTTTGATCCCCCACAGAAATTTATCCTTTGCTGGGAAGGGCAGATCCACATTTCTGAAGCAATGGCCTCTTCTGCCCAGCAGAATATGAGAAGAGAGAATGAGCTCATCCACTTTTTACAATAGACATCATCACCTTTTACTTTTTGACCCTTCATCCCCCTCTGGGTTACTGGCACTAGGGCAGATTGTGCATGAGGAGGGAAGGCTCCTTTCATGCATTAGACTAAACGATCTTCTTCACTTTTCTGGGGAGGGAGGTAGTGTGAGGATGTGAATAGATCTAGTGGGAGAAGTCCATTCTCAGACATTTCTCCAGTGTTGATTGTCTGTAGAAGCCAGCCCACAGAGGATATGACCACACCAGGACATTTCAGGTCTCTTCTCTCTCACTTTTCATAGGCATCTATTTACTTATGCATCCATAGCACCTTCTGGGGCTTCATTAGTACAAAACCACCACCTACAATCCGTTGAGGAGGGTCAGATTATTTGGGAGGATTCTATTCAAGTACATTCAAACTATTAAAGAGAATTCTATTTGATTCAAGTACATTTCCAATCATTCTAATGGTTACATAGTCCTGATAAAGAAAATATGGAAGGCACAAAGGAATTTGGGAGAGATGGTCACTGTCCTAAAGGAACTTATAGTCTTGATGGAGCCACCAGACCTACAGAGGAATCAGTTGGTGATGTTCCAAGGTAACAGTGAAGCAACTACAGATTATGAACTTAGGTACTGAGTAAAATCAGATGAGAGTGAATATAGGATAATATGTCCCAATAATGGTACAGTGACCTGTGTTGATGAGAAATTCCTAAAAGGTCTAAGGCTCTCTCATATTTGTGGGGCACGGCCCCTCTGTAATGATAAATACTAAAGAATAATTGTTCTGAAAAGAATTCTCATCTCCATAGGTCTATAAGCACTTCTAAGAACTCTCTTATTCTCAGTGGGATTTCAGGAAAGAAGAACTCTCCTACTCAAGGCAAGGTGAGACTCACTCCCTATTTGATTGGTTCTTATGAAAAAAATCTGTCAGAATTCCATTAGTGGATGCCCCATATTTTGGGGATGACAGGAAGGCTTGAGCTGGGTCACAATAATTTCTCATCTATTTTTAATGTCTTTTTATGTAATTTTACTTTTGTTTTCAATTAACATTTATTTTCTCTCCCTCTCACCCCCTCCCCATTGGGAAAAAAAAGAAAACAAAATTTTTGTAACAAATAAACATAGCCAAGCAAAATTAATTTCCACATTAAATTTCACATTCCAAAAATGTGTGTCTCCTTCTACATCTTGAGTCCATCACCTCTTTGTCAGGAGGTGGGTAGCATGATTCATCACTGTTCTCTGGAATCATGATTAACCATTGTGTTGATCAGAGTTCTTAAGCCACTCAAAGTTGTTTATTTTTACCATGTTGTTGTTACTGTATAAATCATTTTCCTGGTTCTGCTCACCTCGTTCTACCTTAGTTTATACAAGTCTTCTCAGTATTCTCTGAAACCATCCTAGTCATCATTTCTGATGTCATAGCAGTATTCCAATTTGTAGTTTGTTTAGCCATTTCCCAACCTATGGGGATTCCCTTAGTTTCTAGTTCTTTGCCACTACAAAAGAGTTTCTATATGATTTCTTTTTTTTTCTTTGTTTGACTTCTTTGGGTTAATGGCCTAGTAGTAGTACTGATAGTCTAGCGACTTTGGGGGTTTAATTAATTAGTTCATAACTTCACCGATATTATTATTATTTTCCAACGGTGACTTTTGGAAGTCCACTAGAAGAAGTAATGGGAATACTATTGCACTCTAAGAAATAATGAAGCTGATGGATTCAGTGAAATATAGGATGACTCGTATCAACTGACACAGAGTGAAGTGAGCAGAACCAAGATTGATTTGACATAATAACAACAATATTTTAAAGAAAACAACTTTGAAAGACTTAGGAACTTAGGAACACAATAACCAACCACCATCCAGAGGACTCATGATGAAACAGACTATTCACATATGATAACAGAATCGATAGATGGGTAGAGTACAGAATGAGACATTTTTTAAGATACGGCCAATGCAGGAATTTGTTTTGCTTGTCTATAGACGTTTGTAACAGGATTTGCTTTTCTTGCTTTTTCAATGCGGCCTGAGAGGAAGGGGAGATGGGAGAAAAGAAATCAGATCTTAATAAAACTAAAATAATATTTTTTTTTAAAAAAAGGAAGTAGTGGAAACCATACTACCTCCTGAAGAAACCCATTCCACTTTTGTTTAGTTCTTTCTTTTTCTTTGCTTTCTAGGATTCAGCAGACATCATCTTGTTCTGGACCTGGTCTTAACTCAGGCCAGTCCAATGGCAGTTTAGATTTAATATTAGAACAAAGTGAGACACTTATACGTGTCTCATTTTTAAAAAGAAGGTTGACTTAGCAATAGCAGAAGAAGAATATTTAATAAGGAGAGGCACTGAAGACACCTCAGGTTGATTCAATTAACTGAAGTTCCCTTGCCTGAAGAGCCTATCCTGGTCTTCCAAGTATCAGAGAGAATACCTGGAGCACCTCATGGGGAAAGGGAAGGGAAAAGGAAAGGAAAAGAGAATAAGCATTAATATGGTGCCTACTATGTGTCAGACACTATGCTAAGTGTTTTTATAAATATTATCTCAGTTGAGCCTCACAACAACCCTGCAAGGTAGGTGACAAAACTGAGACAAACAGAAATTAATTGATTGCCCAGGGTCACACAGCTAGTTAAGTGTCTGAGGCTGGATTTGAACTCAGGATTTGAATTCTTGACTCCAGGCCCAGAGCTCTATCTACTGTGCCATCAGCTACCTCATGGCTGTTTTATACCTAGGTGACTAGGAACTGATGTCAACAGCCTAAGCCTTATTCCCTGAGCCTACTTAGTCTCAAGGAAAAACTAGCCTAAATCGCATGGGTACAGGGGTTAGGATATTACTCCTACCACATATTATCTTATACTTCCTTTACGTGACAGGTGATTCTTCATAATGTTATCTGCTCATCTTGGTCAGTGGTTGGTTGGCTATGGTACAGGTGCCAAAAGGAGCACATGAAATCATCTTGAGCAGTAGTCACATTGTTAATTCAAAAAATTATTATGACAAAACCATTCCCCCCAAATAGCTATGCATTGGGAGGAGGGGTAAATCTCAAATTGTCCGGCTGAGGTCAGAGGAACCCAAGTACAATGGAGCCTAAGAAGTATGCCTGTTCTATGAAAATTCTCTTTGTGCAGAGATAATCACCTGCAGATAAAGATCTTAAAGGTGACCATCTCCAGAAGGGTGACTCCTACAGGGGAAGGAAGAAGAATAGTACATTCCCAAATCCCTGCAGTGAGGGTGCATCGCTAGTATTATAAAGAAATTTGGGGCTTAATGGGGATAACGAAATTCATAGAATGTTGGAACTGGAAGGGCCCTTAAAGATCACCAAGTCTAAGACTCCTCATTTTACAAAGATGGGAAACTAAGTACTTGCGAGACAAACAGTCTCCTTCCTCTTATTCTCTGGCTTCTCAGACAGTACCTTCAGTGTACCTAAGCAATCAAGATGCACAATTACATTTTACAAAGAAGAAAGAAAATAAGGTTTCCATTTTATTTAGTTGGGAAAGAAACCTATTATAGTAGAAAGATCACTGAACTTGGACTAAGGAGACCTAGGTTCAAATTTCAGCTCTATCACTAATTTCCCAAGTGACCTTTGGAAAGTCATTTCACTTCTTTGAGACTCAGTTTCTCTATCTGTAAAATATTAATGGGTTAGACTAGTTGACATCTAAGGTCCCTTCCAGCTGTTACCTAGATTAAGTGCTGCTTCGGTAATGGCACCTTAAAGGAAATCACTGTCTTTCTAAACTTCAATTCCTTCCTCAGTCATGAAATGAACTCTAAGGTCTTTCCCAACTCTAAATTTCTCTCATTTTTGTAATCTGTAGTAATAAAGCAACTGAGAGGCAGCTAGGTGGTGTAGTGGATAGAGCTCTGAGCCTAGAATCAGAAATACCTGAGTTCAAATCCAGCCTCAGATATTTGGTAGCTGTGTGACCCTGGGCAAGTCACTTAACCTTATTTTGCCTCAGTTTACTTATCTATGAAATGAGCTGATGAAAGAAATGGTAAACCACTCCAGTATCTCTGCCAAGAAAACTCCAAATGGGGTCACCAAGAGTGGAGACAATGAAATGATTGAACAACAAAAACATTTGTCATTTGCAGTAAAGTTTACAAATGGCTTTCATGATTACCTCATGTGAGCTTCACAACAAATCTTTGAGAGGGAATACTGCATGCATTATTATCTTCATTTTACAGATAGGGAGGCTGAGAAAGATTAAGTGACTTGACCTGACTGTGACCTAAATGGTCATACAGTAAATGTCATAAGTAGAATTTGAATCCAAGTTTTTTTCTGAATCAAAGTTGAACCCAATGACAACTATCATTTATTTCTACCATTGTCTAGCAGAGCAAGAAATTGAATTGGTTTGGTGTAATCCTTCTTCACAAAGTTGTTGAATTCTCTTCTGGCAGAAATAGGATGCTTCTAAATGATATTCGGTTGATTTGTTCTGAGAAGGAGAATTCTCTTCATAGGTCTATAAGCACCTCTAAGAACTTTCTTAGTCTCAGTGAGATTTCAGGAAAAGAGAATTCTCCTACTTGAGGCAAGGTGAGGCTCACTCCCTATTTGATCAGTTCTCATGAAAAAATTTGGGGATGTATTTTCTCATCTATCTCATCCTGTCCCCATTTGCCCACTTTATTAAAATCAGGCATAGCATTTGTCGTTTTGTAATCCTTGGTGACTTCTCCTGCCTTCCCTGATTTCACCAGTATCCTAGCTGCTTTACGGTGACATCTGCCAGGTCCTTAGATACCCCAGGCCCTGCTGGTTGGAAACCATGTGGTTTTCCTAAGTACTGTAGATTATTTCTTTTCCTATTCCAGTTTCCCCCTCCCTCCACTGAAATGAGGACTTGCACTAATCAACTGTTCACATCTGATCTTGGTAAAGACTAAAGTGAAGAAGTTATTAAAAAGCCTGGGCCTTTCCCTTCCAGTCTTGAATTGGGGTGGAAGATACAAAGTAGAAGGGAGGGTATGAGATTTTCTCCAGGGTGACTCCTTTTTTAAAATTCATCTATTTTCTTTCCCATCTCCCATTAGAAAAAGAAAATCCTTGCAATACATATGAATAGTTGCCTATGACCAAATATATGTGTGTATGTGTAATACATGTATGTATGTGTGTGTATATATATATATATACACATGTATGTATATGTATATGTCTCACTCTTCACTCTGAGACCATCACTTGGTTTTTGCTTAATATATTTTTATGAACCTCTCATTGACTACCTCCAAAGAAGCACCCAAGAAAGAGGGACTTTTCAAAATATCATGATTTGCAAATTTGGAAAACCTCCCCAAATTTATTGGAATTGACTTTGTAAATATTTTGTATTTACTCATCCGTGTATGTGTCATTCCCCTCCAGCACCCCTACCAACCCCCATTAGAATGGAAGCTCCTTGAGGAACTGGTTTGTTTGTTCTCTTTTCTGGTTTTCTGTAGCCCAGCCCCAGAACTGTGCCTGGCATAGTAATGTAATTGCCAATTAAGGCAATTAATACATTTTTGTTGAATTGAATAGGCTCTTCCTTCACTCCTGGCAAGCTCACAATCTTTTCATTTTCTGTTCCAGGTTTTCCTGTTTCTCTGCCTCTCACTCTTCTGTGCTGGCCTTTTTTGCTTCCCTATGTCATGCCTTCCAATTACTCCTCCAGAAGTTCCCTCTCTGGATCTTGGGACCTAAATATCACCCAGCGCATTACTGATACCCTCAATGAAGGGAGAGACCACAAGGAAAACTTAAAGGAGAAGCCTTGGAGGATTTGGGTTTGTGCTTCTGTGTGGGAACTGAAGGGAGCTCAGTGGTGTGTAACAGAGACATCTACTGGCTACTGAAGAGCATGGGACCCTAGAAAGCCCTGAGAATCTCTCTGCTTTCAGCCCTGTTTGGTTATGCAGGTAAATACAGCCATTTGGCAAAGTTTTTGGTTGTTCTCTCTGGGTCTAAGTTCCCTCCTCTGTTAAATGTTAAGATTGGATTTAGATGATCTCATAGATTCCTCCCGTCTGATAGTCTGTGGTCCTAGACTTCTTTCTCTTTTGCTTTCCTAAGGCTCTATCCTGGTCAATTGGAAGACAGGTCAGGACTCTTCCTCCCTTCCCCCCCCCACCCCATCCCATTCCACTTGTCCTGTCTCTGAGAACAAAGGCCTAGTGAAAGGGACAGCATTTATGGCAAACTAGTGCTTCTCACAAGAGGTTGATCAAAGGGTGAGTTCCAAGCACTGGAAGCTGGGATACAGCCATCCTTTACAACTTAAATAAACAAAGGGTGGTTTTTCTGTGATGCAAATTGAAAAATAACAATCCACTCCCCAAGCTGATTTGATGTGGAATAAGTTATTCAGAAAGAACTAAGGCATCCCTGCTCCTCCCCTCTTCCTCCCCATACCTTTGAATCACTGTTTATAACCTGCATCCAAAAGGCTGTTTGATGCTGATAAATGAAGCATACCATTCAGGTTAATTGCCACAATTTGACAGTTCAAATATTGAGCTAGGGTGGGGTAGGAGAAGGGAGGTTTGGAAAGGGTGGGGGGTATGCAATCAAATCTGGGCAATCAGTGACCTAAAGCAGTGGTCTCTAAACTTTTTTGATCCTGTACTTCTTTCAATTAAAAAAAAGAGATTATGCACCCCCATATGTATATATGTACAAATCGGGATGACTCTTCTGCCAATGCAGATAGGCACCTTCTCTGTAATGAACAGCCTTAGAGAGTTGCCTAGATGAGAAGTTAAATGACTTGCCCATAGAGTTAGCAGTGGTAGAATCCAGGTTTTTTCCAGATCTCTATCCACAGTCATATTCTCTCTCATACTATTACTATACTACTATTGTGCTAATAATCATATAATAAAATACCAAAAAAGTTGACATCTAGAAAGGTTGAAATAAAGGTGGCACAATATTTGATCCTCGAGTCAATAGGGAGACAGTAAAGTTGATGGAATAGAGGAGGGACGTGGTCAGATCTATAAGCTTTAGGAAAATCCCTTTGGTAGTTATGTGGAGGATAAATTAGAGTGGGGAGAGTCTTGAGGCAGGAAGATTAATTAGGAAGCTATTGTCATAGTCCAGGTGAGAGTTGATGAGGACTAAACGAGGATGGCGGCTGTGTGAGTCAAGGAAAGGGTATCTATGGGTGAGACGTTGTGAGGGTAGAAACCACAAAATTTGGCAAGTGCTTGAATATGTGGGATGAGTGAGTTAGGAGTCAAAGATGACACTGATTTTGAGACCTTGAGATTGGAAGAATAGTGACACCCTCGATAGAGCTAGGGAAGTTTAGAAGAGGAGGGGGGAAAGATAATGGGTTCTCTTTTGGGCAGGTGGAGTTTAAGATGCCTACAGGACATCCAAGCCAAATGTAAAAAGGATTCTCTCTAGATAGGTTGCAGTTCATTGGAAATAATATCCATATTGATGAGTTCACAAACTCCCCAGATGTCCATAGCCACTTAAATGAATAAATAAAAAGCATTTATTAAATACATACCATGTGCCACGCACTGTACAAAGTACTGGGAATACAAATACAAAAGTAAAAGAATCCTGACCTGAAGTAGCTTACATTATAACGGTGTAGACCATAAATTATGGTCTGGAAAGGCACAAAGATGGAGAGTAGAATACTACAGCAGAGGAAATGATAGAAGTGATTTTACTTCTGAGAGAAAAGAGTAGAAAGCAGGGGAAATGATAGAAGGGTAGAAACTCTTGTTGATTGGGTCTATTAAAAGCAAATCTTTGTTCAGGCCTTGCCCTCAATAATGAAGCAAACCCAACAGGAGAAAATTAAAAGGAGTCTATTTAGCACGTCAAGCCAAAAGCACTGAGTGTAGCAGGGCAACAGTTTCAAACTACCCACTGCTTTTAAAGATGATTTAAGTAAGGCAATCCTGATAGGTACAGGTTTCTAAGGTGCAGCTAGGTGGCTCACTGGGTAGAATACCAGGCCTGGACCTTCCTGACTTCAAATAGGGTCTCAGATATTTCCTAGCTGCATGACACTGAACAAGTCACTTAACCCTGTTTGCTTTAGCTTCTTTATCTGTCAAATAAGATGGAGAAAAAAATGGCAAACCACTCCAGTATCTTTGCCAAGAAAACCCCAAATGGGGTCATGAAGAATAGGGCATGACTGAAATGATTGAGCAATGACAGGTTTCTAAAAGGTTAAAGGGTTAGTGCCATTTCAGCCTTTTCTTTATTACAGCATTATGCAGCTGCCCTTTACTACATATTGCCTGACACAGACTCAAAGTTTTAAACAAGGTTTTAAAATGGAATTGACAGACTGACTCAGCAGAAATAACTGACTTCCCACAGGTCCTGTCTCACTACTAGATTATAAACTCCTGGGACTAGGTTTCATTTAAAATTTATAATTCACTAGTTCCCACTGTTCTTATTTTGAAAACAGTAGACAACAAAATTACTGAATTCTCACTCAGTTCTTTTGTTGTTGTCGTCATGACTGATATCTTCCCAGGTTCTACACCAAATCTGAGAGCACAAGAAAGTCTCTATACCTAGTGCCCAGAAGTCTGTACATAACATAAATTAGAAGGTCCCTCACTGGGATTCAAATGGAATACTCTAGAAGTGTCAGCATCAACCATAATTTGTCAAGCATGTTGGGCAATGTATATAATGAGAAGAAAGAAATTCCTCTTTCTACAAGCTTATCTTTCTGAGTTATTTATTAATTGGGGGAGAAAAGGGGGAAAAAGGAAAAAAAAACAGAAGGTAGAGGAGGAGAAGGAAGAAAAGAAGGAGGAGGAAGAAGAGGAGGAAAAAAGAGAAGGAAAAAGGAGGTGAGAAGAAAAAGGAAGAAGAAGAGGAAAGGGAAGAGGAGAAGGAGAAAAAGGAGAAAAAGGAGGAGGAGAAGAAACAAGAGAAGGAGGAAGAAGAAAAGGAAGAAGATTGTACAAAGTAATAGCAGTATTGTTTGATGAAGAACTGTGAATGACTTAGCTATTCTCAACAATACAATGGTCCAAGACAATCCCAAAGGACTAATGTTGAAACGTGTTATCTGCCTCCAGAGAAAGAATACAGAATGAAGCATGCTATTTTTCACTTTCTGTCTTGCTTTTTTTTCTTTCGTCCAAGTCTTCTTCTACAAAATGACTAATATGGAAATGTTTTACATAATTGCACATGTATAACCTATATCTGATTGTTTAGCATCTCAAGGAGGGGAGAGAGGAAGGAGATATAAAATTTGGAACTCAACACCTTAAATAAAATATTTTTAAAAAAATTAAAAGAATTCCTCCCTCCAAAAGAAATTTTAAAGGAAGAAAAAGGGGAAAAGAAGGAAGAGAAGAAAGAGGAGCAGGAGGAGCAGGAGGAGAAGTAAAAGGAAGAGGTAAAAGAGAAGAAGGAAAAAAGGAAGAGAAGATAATAGAGGACGAAGAAGAAATAACAGAGGAGGAAGAAGAGGACAAAGTTTTAAAAATAGTTTGGAAAAGTCTAAGAGAAGTTTCTTTGCTTCCTTTCCGTTTTGGGGACCCATCACCCAGCCAGAAAGTTGCTCCTAATTCCTCTGGTTCTCATGCGCTGTCTAGTACACTTTATGCTACCCCCTCCATGCCCAGGTCTCCTACCTCAGGTTTCATCTTCCTGGGCAATGATCTATTCTCAGGACTGACCACTTTTCTTTCTCCATATCAAAACCTACTCTCAGATACTAATCTTTGGAAAGAAGATAATGTCTGCAAAAAGCAAAATGTTAAGATTAATTATACATAATATAATTAATTAGCAGCACTGAGGATCATATGATTTTAATATCAAATTAGTCACTATTGATTGTCAACTTTCCCCTGCCTTCCTCTCCATTTCCAATGGTGTGACCCTCATTCAAGCCTTCATCACTTCATTCCTGGATTATTGTAAAGGCCTCCTAATTATGCTACTTCGCTCCAAGTTCTTCTGTCCCTCCTCATCATATCACTCCCCTGATCAAAAATCTTCAGTGATTCACCATTGCTTACATTATGACATCCTTATCCTGGCATTCAAGGCCTCCCATTATTTGGCCCTAACTTAACTTTCTAAAAATATCTATTATGTACAAATTGCTATTGCTTTTAAATATATAATAAAGTTATGCAAATTTCTTTTTTTCCTATTTTTCTCTCTCCCCCCACTCTAGTGATGGCTACCATTAGACACAAACATATATATACATATACATACATATATATGTATATATATAATTATTCAATACATACTTCCATTTATCTGTTCTTTCTCTGGATGCAGAGAACATCTTTCTTCATATGTCTTTTATGGTTAATTTGGGTATAAGTCGAAGTGACTTATTTGTTCAAAGTTGTTCTTAAAACAGTATTGCTATTACTGTATTCAGTGTTCTCTTGGTTCTGTTCATTTCGCTCTTCATTATTTCGTGCAAGTCTTTCTATGTTTTTCTAAGATCACTGAACTCATCGTTCTTATAGCACAGTAATATTCCATCACAATCATATGCCACAACTTTTTTAGTCATTCCCCAATTGACAGGCATCCCTGTAATTTGCAACTTACCTTTCAGCAGAGCAATAATCCTAAAGTATATTTAAGTCAGGAGTGGTAATAGAGATCCTGTAGTAATAGTGCTTAAAAACTTCATGTGATAGCTGGACATCTTTATAAAGTTTCATCCAGTCCAAGGGTTCTTAACCTTTTTCATGTCATGGGTCCCTCTAGCAGTCTGGTGAAACTGATGGGCCTCTTCTAAGAAGAATTATTTTAAATGCACACAATAAAAATAAAATACATAGGATTGTATAAGACACTTAAAGTTAAGAAAAATAAAAGTGTAATTTTTTTCCCTATTCAAGTTCATGGAAGCTCTGAATTTTATCCATAGGTCCCAAGGGGTCTGTGGATCCCAGATTAAGAACCCCTGATCTAGTCCAAGCTTCTTGTTTCTAGCAGAAGGAACTGAGGCTTAGAGAGTCTTTGACTTGTCCAAAGCCGTGTAGGTAGTGCATAACAGAATCTAGATTTGAACTCAAATCTTGACTTCAAACCTAGTTCTAATTCCATAACGTTTCTACCATCTGCCTCCCTGGAAACTGAAGCTCAAGAAAGCAATCACCCCTGTGAACTTATCCAGCCATTCTGGAGAGCAATTTGGAACTATGCCCAAAGGGCTATAAAACTCTGCATACCCTTTGACCCAACAATATCACTTCTAGGTCTGTATCCCCAAGAGAGCATAAAAATGGGAAAAGGACCCACATGTACAAAAACATTTATAACAGCTCTTTTTGTGGTAGCCAAGAATTGAAAATTGAGGGGATGCCCATTGATTGAGGAATGGCTAAACAAGTTGTGGTATGTGAATGTAATGGAATACTATTGTGCTATAAGAAATGATAAGCCGGTAGACTTTAGAAAAAACCTGGAAAAACTTACATGAACTGGTGCTGAGTAAAGCAAGCAGAACCAGAAGAACATTTTTAATAGCAACAGCAATATTATGCGATGACTAACTTTGCTAGACAGCTCTTCTCAGCAATGCAAGGATCTAAGAAAACTCCAAAGAGCTTGTGATGGAAAATGCTATCCACATCCAAAAAAAGAACCACGGAATCTGAATGCAGATCAAAGCATACTATTTTCACGCTCTCTCTCTCTCTCTCTCTCTCTCTCTCTCTCTCTCTCTCACGGTTACTTATCAGTGTACAAACTTTAGCCCCACGCCTGAGGAGTTTACACTGGTAGAACAGCAGAAAGAACTCTGGGTTTGGAGTCAGGAAGACCTGAGTTCAAAATTGTCCTCAAATACCTACTAGATGTGTGACCCTGTGTCCCTCTGTCTCAGTTTCCTCATCTGTAAAACAGGGATAATAATGACGCCTACCTCCCAGCGTTGTTGTGAAGATAAAATGAGATGATATTTGTAATCAAGCCCTTAGCTTTGTAGCTGACACATAGTAGGTGTCTTCATTACTACCATCATCATCATCAAGGCCTGTTTCCTTTCTGCCTCTTTTATGCAACATGCCTAGCAGAGGACCCTTGCATAGTGATTGTCCAATAAATGTTTGTTGAATGGAATTGAATTACAAGACAAAATCTTGGCTTCTAAATTGAAGTAAAAGGGAACAAAAAGTGGCCGAACGGGACGAAATTTATCTATGAGTGCTTCAGAGAGGTATTAAGTTTTTAACTGGACCTTGAAGGACTGATAGGCATGGATTAGCAGGGAATCCAAGACCTTGAACTCAGAAGTCATCTAGTTCAACTCCTTCATTTTGGAGGGAAGGAAACTCAGGCTTACAGGAAGAGAAGTGACTTATCCAAGGTCATTCAGCAGAACCAAGATTCAAACCCAGGTCATCTGACAGAAAATCCCATGCCCTTACCTCCTTCTGCTGAGTTAGGAGAATGGCATGTGTAAAGAACACTGAGACAGGAGTTAGCAGTTTGTTTGGAGCAATAGCGATCTCTTAGCGGGTCTCTTAGCAGAGGTAGGAGAATGGTGGTGGGGACCAAGGAGTGACAAAGTAGGAAACTGGGATGTTTGTGGGTTGGGGGAAGGGAGGGAGGGAGTCATCTGCATCAAGATGCCACTCAGAAAGTGTGTCTTACTGAAAGGAATTACAAATCCAAGGTCACGGCTGCAACTTTTGGATTTTGCCTGCCACTGCCTTAGTCCTGGGCAGGTCTGCACAGCTAAAAGCAGACGCTGCATGTTTGTTGATGTTATGGATGGCCCAACAATCTCTGGCCTTTGGAACCAGATGCACACACACGCACACACCCACACCACTCAAATGCTTTTGGATCTATTGCAGAAGACAAGTTCCATAGCATAAAATTTCTGTACTATGCAGTTCTTCCTCCTCCCACGAAAACGGTGCCTGGGAACTCAGGTGAACTCCCCCACAAGCCCTCCTCCTAGCCAGTGAGGCCAGAAAGCAGAATGCTGAGTTGCTGGGGTCAGGAACTCCAGGAAAGAATGTAAAATATGGGAGCATTTTGCTTACATGAACAAAAGTGTGGGTGGTTAGAATCTGCAGGAGATTTTAGATTAAAAGAGTTTCCAAAGACATTTTTTCATAGGTCAGTAAAGAAAAGAAAAAAAGCATATCCCATGCCTTAGGCCCCCAAATTCCTAAGGCTGGGACCCTTTCTTGGGAGTTATGGTTTAAAAGAGTTTCCCATGGACTCCCCTGTTGTGGGTAACTCCCATCCCCAACAAGACTTTTCTACTACTTTGAATTTGAAGTGGGAATAAAACCCCTCCAGATGCTTCTGGCAACCTTTTGGTACCCTATATCCTCTATTTTTAACAGGACACCTTTGGTATCCTCTATTTTTAACCCTTGGAGTTGCCTCCTTGAAGAGATATCATGGCACTGTAGAAAGAGTGTGAGATTTAGTTAAAAGACCTAAGTTCAAATTCTAGCCATGCAATCTCCTACCTATGTGACCTTGGGCAAATAATATAATGTTTCTGGGCCTCTGTTTTCTCATTCTTAGAATGAGGGAGGTTGGACTAGATCAGAGGTAGGGAACTTGGGGCCCTGAGGTCACACGTGGCCCTCTAGGTCCTCAAGTGCAGCCTTTTGACTAAATTCAAAAAGGAAAAGAAATTGGATTCAGTAAAGGGATGCACTTGAGGACCTAGAGGACTATACATGGCCTCAGGGCTGCAGGTTCCCCATCCCTGGACTAGATGGTTTTAGAGGAAAGGTCTTTTCCATTTTTAATCTATGACTCTTTGACATTTTTGTGGAGACTACAGCTGAATTATCCTTCTCAGATCAGGTCAGGTATGGTGTCCAGGTCACTTTGCAATGTGGCTAGGGATTCAGACTAGTGCTACTGACTCCCTGGAGGAATGCCCCTTGGTGAGAAGCTGGATTAGCATAAACTGACTTTTTCTTCACCTTTCCCCCCCTTTTCATGAGAGCATTCCTTTGAGCTGTGCAAAGACATTCCCTGTCTGCCTCCCTCTGAGAGAAGACTCACGAGCTAAGGCCACACAATATACCTCTTACCCCTGGGCATCTGTTGGCAGGGTAGCTCCCCTCCAATGTCTGTCTCCTCCAGCAGGGGAGTCAGGCTTCCCAGCATGGGGCAGGAACAAACATTTGGGTTGGATAACTCAATCGAGTAGGTGACCCTGGCCCTTAGAGATTTCAATAGTAATGCTGAGTAGAGGATAGGAAGAGGGCTTGGGAGGGCTGTGTTCCAGGAAGTCTTTAGAATTCAAAGTCAAGGAAGAGGCAATTAAGTTCATTGTGGAATTTGTCAGGAAAGGGGAACTGCCAGTAACACTGCCCTAGTGAATAGAGCCTTTTAGCACCCCCTGATAAGGCACTGAATATCCCTGGGTCCAGCTTCCAGTGAAATACTTCAGCAGATAAAAAGGTAGATAGGTAGGTAGGAAGGTAGATCTATAGATAAAACATTTTTTAAACACTTACTAAGTGTCAGACATCATACAGAACACTAGAGATACAAATACAAATAAACAAGATAGTCCCTGGCCTCAAAGAGCTTACTTTCCAATGGGGGGAAACACAATACACAAAAGGAGAAATAAAAGGGGTGCAGGGGAGAGTACTCACAGAGTGGTGGGAAGTGCTACAGAAAGCCTGGATCTGGGAAGATAAGGCCAAATCTGATCTGTCAGAGCCCAAGGAGGTTCCAGGCACAGGAGACTGAAATGGTGATAGAAGCAGAGACCTTATGGTATGGCAGGGAAGAAAAAAAAAGTTCATTATGAAATAATTTGGATCTCAGGCAGGTTCCTATCCTTCTCCCCTGTGAGCTTTTCACATAGAACTCTCTAAGGGTATGGGGAAAAAAGTCCATTTCAGTCAGACTTTACCCTTTTCAGACCTAAATTCATATATGGAAGGACCAGACATCCACTTGGCAATTAGCATAGACAATGATCTTGCCATCCAGGCATCTGTACCTTTTCCTGAACTTATTTATGTGGACAAACAGGTGAAATTCAGAAGTGAAAAAATGGTAGAATCCTGAACACCATAGCTGTTCCGTGGTTTGGGAGAAAATAACCATTCCTTGGGTTATTGGCTGAGCTCTATAGGTGAAAATTAAGGAAACATATTTGTTAGGTCTCTAAGGGCATAGAGGACAGTAGCAGAGAGTAGCTGGTGCCACCTCATACATTTCACTCTACGGCCATGAAATCAGTATATAATGATTCAGAATATTAGCATTAAGAAAAAACCATACTAGTGAGACTAGTGATTTTACTGGCCTAAAATGACAGCAAGTGTCTATATTCAATGTGTAACCTGTGTTCCATGCACTCAAAGGGAAAACGGTACCAACTGGTGCTACTCATCTAGAAAGTATAGCACCAGCAAGCCTTAGGAACTTGTATGTATTGACCTTCTGTCTCTAGGAAGATGTAATAATATAAAACATATCATAGTCGTGACTATTTCATCCAGTATACAAAGGCATACTAACCAGAAAGCTATACTGTTGCTACATTGTTAAAAGGGAAATATTCCTCTGGCATGGTTTCCTTGCCAGAATTTACTCCAAGGTATTTAGTAGTTTGAAGACAAATTTCTTAAGGCAAACGTACCAATGCATGAGCATCTCAACTACACCCTGCTGAATATGGTAGCAACCTTAAGGCCAGAATAGAAAACTCAGTGGAGTCAGCACTTAACGTTACTAGTGCATGCGAACAACGACACACTGATGTCACAGGCCACGGGACCATATCTGTCAACGTTTGGTCAAGAATTCCATTTGCTTATTGTCTTGTACTTTAGAGTTTTAAAATATTGAAAAGACGTAGAGACTCATAACCAGAACATGTCTTAATTGGGATATGTGTTGATGGAGGTTTACTGATTAACTATGGCCTCAGCTCAGGAAAGTTCTAGAAGAAATAAGTGGCAAGACTTATTTTCCTTATAACTGCCTCTCTATTTGTGACTTCTATATGTGCATGCTCTCCTTTTGATGCTGTGTATAGGACAGTCTGCCCCAGGTTTATAAGGAACAAATTATGTTTCTTATTGTGCCATTTCAGTAAATGCCTTTGCTTTTGACTTTCTTTGACTATTGAAAGGGAACCATAACGATTCATTGGATGAGTACACTCCTTGGTACACTGGATGAAATAGTGAGTCATTACTTCAGTATAGTTTATCAGTCAATGCACACAAGTTCCAAGAGCTTGCTAGTATACATACTTTCCGGCTGTATATATTAGCAAGGGCTTCTGAGCTATAATTTTGAGATTGCAGGCTCACAAAGTGCCTTGAATCTAAGGTAGTTGATCTGATTCACTACTGAGAGTTGAGGTGGGGGAAGTCAGAGAGGACTTTGCAAGTCTTCACCGACTGCTTTGTGATTAAATGAATCTTATAGTAAAGCAACCTCTGAAAAGCAGACTTCAAAAGACTGGAGTTGGAATTTCTCAGTTAGAAGGAATCCTAAAGAATTACTTTAACCCTCTTATTCCAGAAGAAACTGAGGTCACAAAATCCCAGAATTTGAGAGATGGAATGAACCTCAGCATCTATCTAGTTCATCTCATACTCAAAAGGAATCTCAGTTACAAACACACAGGAGGTCCATCATACAGCTTCTGCATAAAGACCTCCAATGAGCAGCAACCCATTACCTCTCAAGGCAGCACACTTTACCTTGGAATTGTTGTACTTATAAGGGAGTTTTTTGTTTTGTTTTATTTTTTTCCCAACATCAATTTGTCTCTTTGCAATTTCTACCCATTGCTTGTGGTTCAGTGCTCTAAGACCAGGTCTAATCTCTCTTCATATAATAGTTCATGAGACACTTAAAGACAATTCTCACGTGCTCCCTGAGTTTCCTCTTCTCCAGGGTGAATATCCCTAGTCCCTTCAGCTGATTGATGTGACAAGAACTTAAGGCCCTTTACTATCATGATTGACCTCTTCTGGACAACCTCCATTTTGGCAGGCAAAGCATGGCATTCAAAATGGAACCCAGACAGATGTGATCTGAATAGGTTGGAGTACGGAAGACTATCATTTCCTTATTTCTAGAAGCTACACCTCTCTAAATGAAGTTCAAGATGACATTAGTTTTTTTGGCTGTCATACTACACTTCTGAGTCAAATTAAGATTACAGTCCATTATAACCCTTGGATTAGGGCAGCTAAGTGGTGCAGTGAGTAGAGCACCAGCCCTGAAGTCAGGAGGACCTGAGTTCAAATCCAGCCTCAGACACTTGACACACTGACTAGCTGTGTGACCTTGGGCAAGTCACTTAACCCTAATTGCCCTGCAAAAAAAAAAACAAACCCTTGCATCATTTTTTAAAACTGCTGTGTAGCCATACTTTCCCCATTCTGTACTTATTAAATTCACTTTTTTGAACTCAAGTGTAAAACCTTTAACTTATTCCTACTGAATTTCATCTTTTTAAATTCAATGCAATTCTCTCCTAGAGTGGATCACTGGTCCACAACTTCTGGTGGGGATAAATAAGAATAAAATGTAATTGGGAAATGTTTAATAAAATAAATAAAAATATGATACAACATAGATGTTGTTAATTTGTGGTTTTTTAAGTCAATATGCCACTTACAGGGATTCATTTCTACTGAGTTTGAAACCATTACTCTGGCAGTTAGATGGTGCAGTGGGTAGAGTGCTAGGACTAAAGTGAGGATGCATCTTCCTGAGCTCAAATCTGGCCTCAGACACTAACCGTGTGACCCTGGGTAAGTCATTTAACCCTGCTTGCCTCAGTTTCCACATCTATCAAATGAGATGGAGAAAGAAATAGCAAACCACTCCAATTTCTTTGCCAAGAAAACCCCAAATGGGATCATGAAGAATCTGAAATGACTGACCAACAACAATCAGTGCTCTAGGCCTCTAAATGCTTTTAATGTAAACACCTATTGGTAAATTTTTTTGATGTGTATATTTACTCATTTTAAAATATGTATTGCTGCGCTATCATTGCCTACATTACAAAATTTACATTAAAATGGACGTTTTAAATGGACAAGTGTGAAATAATAGGAGAGGATAGTACTAGAAGCTAAGAACCATGGTGAGTAGGAGGATAGTGGCACACTTGACAGTGATAGGGAAGTTTGGAATAGGGGTGGGTTTAGGGATAAAGATAATGGATTCTATTTTTGACACGTTTTTTGAGATGCCTATGAACATCTGATTTGAAATGTCCAGTAGGAAATTGGTGATCTAGGACTGCAACTCAGGAGCAAAACTAGGGATACCTTATAGGTCTGGTCATCATCAGGATAGGGATGATATTTGAACCTGTGGGAGCTAATCTGATCACCAAGTGATATAATATAAAGTGAGAAGAGAAGAGGGCCTAGGAAGGAGCACCGGGGGATACCCACAGGAGAATGATTCAGCAAAGACTAAGTAGAAGCAATCAGACAGAAGAACCAAGAAAGAGTAATGTCATGAAAACCCAAAGAGGAAAGATTATACATAGAGAAGGTGATCAATAGCATCAAACGCTTCAGAAAGTTTAAGAAAGATAAGGATCGAGAAAAAGCCACTAGTTTTGGCAATAAAGAGAACCATGGTAAATTCAGAAAGTACAGTTTTGGCTAAATGATGAAGTCAGAAGCCAGGTGCAAAGGGTTGCAAAAAAGAGTTAGAGAAGAGAAAGTTGAGGCACTTAACATAGGAAGCTTTTTTCAAAGACTTTAGCTAAGAAAAGGAGGTCAAGAATCAGTAAGGATTATAAGATCCAGTTTTTTATATTGTAATTTTTAAGGATGGGAGAGATATGGAAGTGTCTGTAGGTAGTAGGGGGAAATCCAAGAGATACAGAGAAATTGAAGGTAAGAGAAAGAGTGGGAATGATAGTGGGGGCAATCTGCTGCAGAAAGTGGCAGGAGGTAGGATCAAGCTTGCATGCAGAGGGACGGATTTGGCAATGTCAAGACTGCCTCTTCACCAAAGACTGGAGTGAGTGGAGCGGAGAGGTGTAGAAGATACCAAAGAGGTACAAAAAGGAGATACAGGGATAAAATAGCCTCAAAAAAGTTTTGTAGGTGAACTATGAGATGAGGTTTTCAGCTGAAAAGGTGAAGAGGGAGGGGTATGTCATTCATGGGAGGCTTGGGAAAGGGAAAGAATGTTTAAAACAGCTGCTGTGGTGAGTGAGATAGAGAATAAGAGAGAGTAGGATTGCCTTACTGCAAGTGAGGGCCCACTTACAATTAGATAACATATATTTGTCATGGACTCTGTCAACATAGTTTCATGATTTCTTGAGCTCCGTTTAACATCGCATGAGTTGGAGGAAAACAGGTAGATGGAAAGAGTAATCCTCGGAGGCAGAGAGGTAGTTCAGGGGATAAAGGATTGGGCCTGGAGTCAGGAAAACCTGAGTACAATTCTAGCCTCAGACATTTACTAGCTGTGTGACCCCTGGGAAAGTCATTTAACCTCTGTTTACTTTAATCCACTGGAGGAGGAAATGGTAAATCATTCCAGTATCTTTGCCAAGAAAACCCCATGGACAGGATGGTCCATGGGGTCATGAAGCATCATCACGACTGAACAACTGAACAGCAACGAGAGTAATCCAGGGTTGGGGTTTCACAAGGGATAGAGTGAGGGGGCAAAGAATGATAATGTAAAATTGCAATGGTTCACCAAGGGATCTAGACTAGGAGTGGAGGAAAGTGTAGCCAAAGCAAGAATGATGGCCTGGGAAAGTGATCAGAAGTACAGGGATTGAAGGATATAGTACAAGGTACCACAGGTACCATATGGTATAAGGTACCAAGGTTAAAGTACAAGAAAAGTTGGAATAATGAAAGATTATGAATAGAATTATGATGAAAGAATTCCAGATGTCATAATTATGAACGTGGAACAGGTTTTAATTATTTCCATTTATCCACCTTGCTTTTTACATATTTATTTGCACTCTATTTCCCCCTTTAGACTGTAAGCTCCTTGAGGGCAGGGACTGTCTTTTGCCTTTTTTTGTATCCCTAGTGCTTAGCACAGCACCTGGCACATAGTAGGCACTTCATAAATGTTGATTGATTGATTGGGTGATGGCAAGATCGAGAGTATGACTGTCCCTGTGTGTAACTGAGGTGGATTGAAAGAGTAAGTCAGTCATGGGAGTTAAGTAGATTGAGGAACTTGGAAGTATTTGAGGGAACAACAACATATAGGTTGAAACCTCCTAGTGTGAAGGTAGGAGTTAAGGTGGAAAGGAAGACTGTGATCAGGGCACTGAACTCATTGCAGAAGGAGGGAGAATGTTCTGAAGGTCAGCAGATAATAGCCACCAGAATCTGGGATATGTTGCACATGCAGTCTAAAGTCTTCTTAAAAAAATCAGTTGCGTGTGATTTTTTTTCTCAAGTACTGCATATTTTAGTTCACTTTTATATCTTGGGACCAAAAAGCCTAACTGGTGTCTTTTTAGGGTATTTCAGTACTTTGAAAGATCTATGATTTTGTCATTCATGCCAGTAATCCTTTAAATGATGCAAATCACAACCCATCCATGCTCACCTATCCTTTGTGACTCTGGTCTACATATGATAATCTACATAAGATCATCACAGTGGGTCCACCCCCTGTGTCTCTCCTTAGAATATTTGACATTGTGCACATTCTGAGGTGACATTCTAGGTGTCCCACCCTTTGCTCCTGTCATGTGACCAGCTCATCTTTTCTTCCAGTCATTAATTTTTTTCCTGTGCAATTTTTCATTTGTTATGTGTTACAGCTTACTCATGCCTGTCTCATCTTTAGGGTGATAATAAGGAAAAGACTAAGAGTTCTATAGACTGATCCTAAGCTCCCTTTCAGGCACTTGTTCCTCCCTTTTCTAAATATCCTTGCATTACATGTACCTTTCCTGGCCCACTATTGTCAACATGAGCCTCCTCTCCTTGATCCATTCCTCTCCCCAAAGGAATATGCAAATAGTAAATTCTTTGGGGGGAATTTTCACTTTCTGGCAAGCATCCATCTCAAATTCAGCCATACATGCTTACCGCGTGACTCTGAGAAAGGTAAAATCACTCTGAACCTTAGTGTCCTCATATGTAAAATGGAGGTATAACAGCTACTTCACTGGGTTGTTGTAAAATTAAAATAAGATATATGTAAAGTGCTTTGCAAATCTTAAAACTGTACAAATGTATACTTCTATTTGTTATTAATAATTATATCATTAGTGTTTCTTCATTCCCTGGCTACTGAATATACAAGGTGGCTCAAAGAAAAGGAATTCCAAAAACAAAAAGTCTCAAAATCTAAAGCAGAAGGGAATAAGGTGGGGGGGTGGAGGTGAAGAGGGAAGTGTGAGGATCTCAACAAGGCATCTGCTCCACCGGTCTGAGTGGCACAAATCTGTGGAAACTTGCTCCCTCCCTGAATCAATGTGTAGAACCAGGCGTTGTTCAATATAGCTCTGAAGCTTCTCATCCCCCTAAGGCAAACAGAACAGAATCTCTGGGGCCTGGAGTATATTGTCCAAAACTAGAGGGCAATTTACTGATTATTTATAACAAGCCATTCTACTGACTAAGGTATTGAGCCAGGGCCATATTTTTTTTAAAAATAACAGAAAATGTAGGCAAAAAATAACAGAGTTGGAAGAATATGGACAAACAAAAGCCAAATGCCAAGACCTCAAATGTTAATAGTCTTTTCACCTCTGGCCTATGAACTGAGATCCTCATTGCTGTTTTAGGGCATTCTGCCTAGATAGTAACAACTGTCCCTTCACCATCCACAGCTGACAAGTTTGGACAGAGAAGGATGGAAATGGAACATTAGGACATGAGTTTCTGTCCATTCCTTTTACTAAGGTTCCAAAGAGAAGAGTCAGCTTGATGGGAAATTACTCACAGGATTCATCAGATGTGGGGAATTTGGGCTGGGATAAGATTCCCTTCCAGCTGGAGGGAAAAAAGAAAGAAAACAACTTAGTGTTCTTAACTCTCCCCCCACTACACACACCTCCTGGGAGGCCTTGATCTCTCCCTTGTCAGAAAAGAAGTCTCCTTTAATCATCGCTCTAAGTAAAGTATGTCTCTATTGTGGCTATTTGGGCCGCTGTCATCAGAGCCAACACAAAAATCTGGAAATGAAAATGTCAGCTTCACTGTAGAGTTTAAAAAAAAAATTCAAAAAGATATAATGAAATAGATTATGCTCCAGGTTTAAACCTTCTCATTATTTTGTCTCAATTCAGGAGGCCCTTATATTAAAGGACATTTACTTTTTTCCTCTCCCTGAATGTAGTTGAATTGTCAAGTGACACTTTGTTGAAAATATTAAAACCTGGAGGTCAAGCAGAACCTGGCTTGAAAGTAAGGAGAAATTCTTTTTTTTTAGCAAAAGTGCATATTTGGAATTGTAAATGCAAATTCTTTGGAGGCAGGATTGCCTTTCTGGCCAACAAGTACATGTGAAAGCAGGTTTTGCTTTCATTTTCAACACATGTTAGAAATAGATACTTATTCTCAGCTTTATCCAGAGAGATCTAATGAAAGTTGTTGGAGAAGAGGGTTGGAGCAGAGAGAGAGAAAAGGAGGAAAAGAAAAGGAGAGGCACTGGGGAGAAAAATAGGGACAATAGGTGAGAGAAAGAGGGTAAGAATAAGGGAAATAAGGTGGAGAGAAAAAGAGACAGACAGACAGAGAGAGAGGAGAGGGGGGAGAAAGAGAGAAAAGGTAAGAAAGAAAGAGAAAGAGACAGAAAAAAAGAGACACACAGAGAGAGCACATGACTTGTGAAAGCAGTTTGACAATTCAAATCATGTCTTTCTACTGAGATCTTTGTAGTGAGGAGATTTAGAGTAGGAGAGTCATATAACCACAGACTCAAAGTTGGAAAGATACTTGGAAATCCTCCAGTCTATCCCTTATCCAAAGTATTAATCCCTTCTATTACATCTTTGTTGTTGTTCAGTAATGTCCAACTCTTCATGACCCCATGGACCACACTGTCCATGGGGTTTTTCTTGACAAAGACACTGGAGTGGCTTGCCATTAACCAACAGGTTAAGTGACTTGCCTGGGTGAGACAGCTAGAAGTGTCTGTGGCTGGATTTGAACTCAGGTCTTCCTGATCCCAGGTTCAACACTCTATCCACTGAGCCACCTAGCTTCTTCCTTTACCACTTCTAGCCTCTGTTTAAATATTTCCAGTGATGGAAAGTTCACAGCTCTAGCTCATACCCTTGGGCTACTATTCCAAACCCTCACTGGCAGTTCTGCTCCTCAAAAGGCAGCTGGCTACTTCTTCACTCAGGAGGCTAAGGGACACTGAGGAGCCAGAGTGTGGTTTTCTGATACAATAACTAGAGCCCCCACCAGTGTGCTTCTGCCAATAATCAGGAGAAGCACACTGGTTGGGCTCTAGCTATTGTATTAGATATCAATTAAATATCAGTTAACCAGCCAGATCTAGTTATCTTTTCAAAAGAGACATTTACTAAACTGATACATACTAAATAGGCCTAGGAAAAAGGGTTAGCACAAAACATGTCCCCAAAAGTCTTTGACACACTTTCCTACAAGTATAGATAGAATCCAGGGTAAAGTAAACTCAAGCTTTGAATGCATGATATGGCAAAAAGGGTAATTCACAGCTCCTCAAAGTTTTCTTTTATCCCCTCTTTGTGGGGCCCTTATCAGGTTACCTGTAGGTATGGTGTATTTTTCTGCTCGGTTTCTCATAGAGTATGGAGGCTGCCTTTGCTCGGTGTGCCTAGGTTTGTCCTTGCTCCTTAAGCAAAAACTGCCACCAGTCACTGGTCTTCTAGGGGGCATTGTTAGGATGTAGTTAATTCTAGAGGTGCTGGGGAGCCACTGGAGTCTACAGAGTAGACAAGTGGCATGGTCAGACCTGCCCAAGACACTGAGCTAGGTGCTACGGATGCAAAGACAAAAAATATTAACTAATGCTTTTTCCTTTGAAAGGAAAAGTCTACTGATATCAAAGGAATTTTCCCATACTATTTTTTAAAAAAATCATCTTTATCCCAATCTTTTTGAAAGTGGAATCACTTTGTCCTCTTTTAATTGCTCTTATCTTGTCAGACCTGATGTGATTTCTCTCCCCATTACTCAGGTTCTCTGAATATTTCTACAAGGGAATATCTACACCAATGACAGCATAGTTCCATAAGAGCATTAGAATATGGCCTCACCATAGTCTAGGGAGTGGAGTAGTCCCATGATACTGAACATAAGGAAATTAAAACAGAAACGTTAAGTGACCAGATTAAAGTCATTTAGCAGTAGAAGAAAAAGGACCAGAAGCTACAAACTTTATGCTTCTGTGACCTAGTCTGGACTTGTATAAAGAATTGCTCCCATGTTCCCTTCAGACCCAAAGGAAAATTCTACTATAGCCAACAGAAAGGGAATACAAAACATCCCAAGGCCATTCACTTTTTGTTCCTCAAATTCTTCCTCATCTTACCTGCCTCTCTTAACTGCCACATCACCAATTTAATTCCTGTCACCTTTCTATTTCCAACCTGTAAAAGATGAAAAGGAGAGGATAAGTGATATTTGAAGGATAGGAAGGCAGGAAGGCAGGAAGGCAGGAAGGCAGGAAGGAAGGAAGGAAGGAAGGAAGGAAGGAAGGAAAGAAGGAAGGAAGAAAAAAGAAAAAGAAAGAAAGATCTTCATGTAGCTTAGCTTGGCTTACTGGTCGTGTGCATTTCTGTAATTAGCTAGGTTGGTACTCTAAAAGCAGTCTGTTAAAGTCTTTCCAGCATGGTATATCCTTCCAGAGCTTACATTCCACTGGCATTTAAAACCCAATGTCTAAACTTCTAGAACCAAATATTGCCTGCATGCCATAATGAAGCATCAGAATAAGAATTTAATGACGAGTCAATTCTAATGAGGAAGGAAATGGAATTTGTCTGAAGGAGCCAATGTATGTGCAAGCAGAATCACCAAATAACTTAGATTTTAAAAATAAACGTACAGAAAATGGAAGTAAAGACAGGTAATAGAGTGTAACAGGCCATTCAGAGATCTCCCCTGAGAAATGTGGTCCAGTATTTCAAAAAGATAGTATTCCCTACTGAGTTCAGGAAAATGCAGGATCTACCAGGAAGTTTTCACTAGACTGGGTGGGACTATGTTAGCATGAGAAATTGGAACTTGGCTATGAGAATGAGCACAAAAGAGAGAGGAACTGGCAGTAGGAGGGATGGTGGCAACATCCCCTAGGAACTTAATGAAATGAGCTATGACAGAGAAAGAATTATAGCTAGGGGATTTAGGCTGGGGGTAGGGAAAAGAAGACTATCCTTTATCCAATGCTACAAAGCAGCAAAGTGTTCAAATCCTGTCTGTCTTCCCCCAATTTCTCTCCTTGTGCCTGGTGTGCTAATTGGTAATATAAGGTACATTTTCTTTCCATCCCTTTACTTACTTATTTGTCTCCTCTTCTTTTCTCTTTGCATAAAGATTAAGATTGATCACAAATTCTGTATTGCATATATAATGGTAATATCTAGAAAGTATGATCAAGTGGAAGCTAGTGGCTATTTGAAAATACACAAGTTAACTAGACCAGAGGGATATACCTCAGTTCAATCATCTGGGAATTTCATCTGGCTTGGATCTTAGAAACTATATGGTTTATGATTTTTTTAAAAAGTTAATAATTTATGCACATTTCTAAAATGATAGAGTGTAGTATGGATTTGGGGCTTTTCTTTTGCCTCTGGACTAAGAAAGTCATTATTCACCAACAGAGCAGATACCTGATGCTCATCAACCTCCCACTCCCAATATGAGAGAAGGAAAAAAGGACAAAAAGGAAAAGAAGGTTGTGGCCAAAGGAAATGCTCCACCCAATGCCAATCCCCCTGAGTAGATAGAGATATGGTCTAAGTCTAGAATCAAGTCTTTCCTCTCCCTGTTGGAAGTGGGGAAAACCCTCTTCAAACAAACACTGACCTCCAAGGCAACACCTGAAGGCTACATGAATGGAAATTTACAAAACAATAAGGGTTGGCTTTTTTTTGCCATTTTGGAAGAAAATACAGAGATGAAAGGAAAGACTTACAAAAAGGGATTCAAAGTGAAGCTAGCAGAACCCAAAGAATAATATAAAGAATGGCTACAACAATTTAAAAGAACTATGTTAACAAAACAAAAAACAATATGCTGCAAAATTATACTGACCAAGCTTTGCCCCAAAGAGAATTAAAAGAAGACATTTCCCCTCTATTTCTTTCCAGAAGTGGGGACCTTAGATGTGGAATGTTTATACAAGAAGTAGTTTTTAATGGCTCACTATCAATACATCATGGAATCTTCAATGGAGTATGCCCAGGGATCTTTGGTTGGTCCTGTGCCATTTAAAATTTTATCAATTACTTGGATAAGGACACAGATGGGGTGGGGTGGAGCCAAGATGGTGGCTGAAAAGCAGGCACTTGCCTGAGCTTCCCCCCAGGTCCCTCCAAAAACCTATAAAAATGTCTCTGAACAAATTCTACAACTGCAGAACCCACAAAATAGCAGAGGGAAGCAGGGATCTAGCCAAGGACAGCTGGATGAGGTCTATCATGCACAAAGCTGGGAGCGGAGGGAGCAGAGCCCAGCATGGGCAGCATCTGGGCCAACCAGACACAGGAGCCGGGCAGAACAGGCCCTAGAGCCCTAAATCAGTGAGCTGTGGCAGTTACCAGACTTCTCAACCCACAAACGCCAAAGACAACAGAGAAGGTTACTGGGAAAAGCTGTGGAGGACAGAGTGAAAAGAGTTTGCAGTTTGGCCACCACCCTGGGAGCAGCAGGGGTGGTGCAGCTATAGAACTACAACTGCAGTTACTTCCAGCTCCAGGCCCACCTGGTGGAAGGAACTGAGTGGCAGATCAGAGCAGGAGTGCAGTGCCTGCTTAAGATCTGAGTCAGGTCCAGGTTAGTGGTTCTTGGGGGAGGAGGAGTGCAGGTGTGGCAGAGCTGGCTGTATAGAAATAGCTCTGAAAACAACAGGACATCCCCTCAAGCTTGGAACATAGTACTCTTTACTCTACAAGCAGTCATACCCTGACGAAAAACTCAAGGATCAAGTAAGTTGGCTGGGAACATGGCCAGGCAGCGAAAATGGACTCAGATTCAGACTCAGACTTTGGAATCTTTCTTTGGTGACAAAGAAGACCAAAACAGACAGTCAGAAGAAGTCAACAGAGTCAAAGAGCCTACATCAAAAGTCTCCAAGAAAAACATGAACTGGTCTCAGGCTATGGAAGAGCTCAAAAAGGATTTGGAAAAGCAAGTTAGAGAAGTAGAGGAAAAATTGGGAAGAAAAATGAGAGTGATGTGAGAAGACCATGAAAAACAAGTCAATGATTTGCTAAAGGAGGCCCAAAAATATACTGAAAAAAATATTGAAGAAAACAACACCTTAAAAATAGACTAACTCAAATGGCAAAAGAGCTCCAAAAAGCCCATGAGGAGAAGAATGCCTTGAAAGGCAGAATTAGCCAAATGGAAAAGGAGGTCCAAAAGACCACTGAAGAAAATACTACCTTAAAAATTAGATTAGAGCAAGTGGAAGCTAGTGACTTGATGAGAAATCAAGATATTATAAAACAGAACCAAAGGAATGAAAAAATGGAAGACAATGTGAAATATCTCATTGGAATCTCACTGACCTGGAAAATAGATCCAGGAGAGATAATTTAAAAATTATTGGACTACCTGAAAGCCATGATCAAAAAAAGAGCCCTAGATATCATCTTTCAAGAACTTGTCAAGGAGAACTGCCCTGATATTCTAGAACCAGGGGGTAAAATAGAAATTGAAAGAATCCACCAATTGCCTCCTGAAAAAGATCCCAAAAAGAAAACTCCTGGGAATATTGTCGCCAAATTCCAGAGCTTCCAAATCAAGGAGAAAATACTGCAAGCAGACAGAAAGAAACAATTTGAGTATTGTGGAAACATAATCAGAATAATCCAAGATCTAGCAGCTTCTACATTAAGAGATCGAAGGGCTTGGAATATGATATTCTGGAGGTCAATGGAGCTAGGATTAAAACCAAGAATCACCTACCCAGCAAAACTGAGTATCATGCTCCAAGGCAAAATATGGATTTTCAACAAAATAGAAGACTTTCAAGCTTTCTCAGTGAAAAGACCAGAGCTGAATAGAAAATTTGACTTTCAAACACAAGAATCAAGAGAAGCATGAAAAGGTAAACAAGAAAGAGAAATCACAAGGGACTTACTAAAGTTGAACTGTTTTGTTTACATTTCTACATGGGAAGATGATGTGTATGATTCATGAAACCTCAGTATTAGGGTAGCTGAAAGGAATATGCATATATATGTGTATGTATATATATATATATATATATATATATATATATATGTGTGTGTGTGTGTGTGTGTGTGTGTGTGTGTGTGTGTGTATGTATATATATGTGTGTGTGTATATATATAATATATATATATACACACACACACACAGAGGGCACAGGGTGAGTTGAATATGAAGGGATAATATCTAAAAAAATAAAATCAATTTAAGGGATGAGAGAGGAATATATTGAGAGAGGGAGATAGGGAGAGATAGAATAGGGTGGATTATCTCACATAAAGGTGGCAAGAAAAAGCAGTTCTGTAGGAAAGGAAGGGAAGAGGGGGCAGGTGAGAGGGAATAAGTGAATCTTGCTCTCATCCATTTGACCTGAGGAGGGAATAACATACACACTCGATTGGATATCTTACCCCACAGGAAAGAAGGAGGAAGAAGATAAAAAAAGGGGGGATGATAGAAGGGAAGGCAGATTGGGGGAGGAGGTAATCAAAAACAAACACTTTTGAAAAGGGACAGGGTCAAGGTAGAAAATTCAATAAAGGGGAATAGGTTAGGAAGGAGCAAAATATAGTTAGTCTTTCACAACATGAGTATTGTGGAAGGGTTTTACATAATGATACCCATGTGGCCTATGTTGAATTGCTTGACTTCTTAGGGAGGGTGGGTGGGGAGGGAAGAGAGGAGAGAATTTGGAACTCAAAGTGTTAAAAACAGATGTTCGAAAACACCAAAAAAATAGTTTTTGCATGCAACTAGGAAATAAGACACACAGGCAATGGAGCATAGAAATTTATCTTGGAAGGGAAAAGGGGATGGGAGAGGAGTTGGGTGACAGAAGGGAGGGCTGACTGGGGAATGGGGCAACCAGAATATATGCCATCTTGGAGTTGGGGGGAGGGTAGAAATGCAGAGAAAATTCATAATTCAAACTCTTGTGAAAATCAATGCTGAAAACTAAATATATTAAATAAATTAAATTTAAAAAAAGACGTAAATGGCATGCTCATCAAATTTGTAAATGACCCCAGTCTGGGAGGGATAGCTAACATATTGAGCAAATATTGCCAGGATATAAAAAGGACCTGACAGACTAGAATATGGACTTGAATTTAATAAGATGAGATTCAAAAGGGATTAATGTAAAGTTTTATGTTTAAGTACAACAATTAACTTCAGAAGTATAAGATTGGAGCTGTGTGTCAGATAATTGTTCTGAAAAAATATCTGAGGGTTTAGTGGACTGAAAGAAAACTCAATATGAATCAGTGATGTGATGTAACTACCCCAAAAAATAATAATGCCACCTTGGGCTGAATTGAGAGGCACAGCTTCCTGGAACAGGAAGATGATAGTGCCATTGTCCTCCTCCCTTATTAGACTTTTAGACACAATAATTTAAGAAATACATTGATAAACTGGAAGAGCATCCAGAGGAGGGCCACCAAGATGGTAAGTTCATGTCATTTGAGAATTGTTTGAGGAAACTAGGAGTGTTTAGTCTAGAGAAGACTAGACAAACTATAAACATGATAAATAGAGAAAAATGAAAAGACTTATGTCAAGGATATTAAGTAAAGTAGGCAGAACCAGGAAAATAAAACAAAATGATGACTCTGAAACTAGAAGTGGAAAGAACTACAACAACAAAACAGAAACATTTAATGCTGAAAAATTAAATTGACCAAACTTGGCCCCAAAAGAACAATATAAAAAGACACCTCTCCATTTTTTCCTCCTTTTTGTTTGAAGATAAATAGTTGGGTTCTCCTTCCTCGGAAATCTTCAAGTAAAGATTGAACAACTACTTGTCAGAGTCATTATAGGGAAAATTCCTTTTGTTGGACTATACAACCATTGAATTCTTTCCAAACATATAGGTCAGACTATATGGCCACTGAGTTCTCTTCCAATCCTCATATTTTGTGATTCTGTAATTCTGCAAGGGGAGTATGATGGAATAAATTCTTCTCAGTTTGTCCTAGCATTGGTTCAATCTAGAGAATAGTTGAGCAAAATTACCATATTTTGAAAGAATGACAGCTTGCATGTTATTCCTCTGCATCCCCATCACTTAGCATAGTAGGCCTTGAATAATGTTTGGTGACTTCAAATAACCAGTTCTTAATCTCTATAGTAGCATGAACTAGGTCTTATCTAAACTTAGTTATCTCTCTTAACCCTATCACAGTGTTCAATGCAAAGAAGGAGCCTGACAAATGTTTACTGATTGTATGAATGAATGAATAAATGAAAGAATGAATTAATGAATAAGAAGGGCTCAGCTCTATTTCCTAAGCCAGATGAAGCCTCAAAGTAAAGTCCTCTCCAATTGTCTTCATAAAATACTGTTCCAGTACAATCAGCTTTAGTTTTACTCCCAAATCCATTGGCAGTTAATGCTTTATGTGGTTATTTTGCATATAATTTGCATCCTATTCATTTATGCACAAAATACCTCCCTTCCTACCATCCTTTATTTTCCTTCCCCTCCCCTGTCTTCATTTTATCCTCCTTGTGCTGAGTCTAGATGGGCTAAACCAGCTGAAAAAAAACAAACAATATAGCTAAAAGAAAAAATAAGTGGTTGGGTTTGACACAAAAGCTGTCAGGTCCAGCAGTAGCCCTCAGAGCTATTCAGGACCTGTTCTTGTTCCAAACTGTCCCCTGAGCAGCTCTGTGGTGGTGATTTGAAATGTTTCTATCTAAATGACACTGGAACAAAGCACTTGGTTGGATCCAGTTGGGAGCCTGGCCCCTGCGGATAATACCACAGAGTGTCCTCCATTTTCTTCATTTGAATTGCTTTGTTCTTGTTCCAAGAAGTGGGGGGGAAAGGGAAACATTTGGCCCAAAATAAAACATTTTCCTTTTAAGTCAAAAAACTTGAATAAGGTTCGAAGAAGAGAGTTTAAGCTTTGTAATCTCTAGTCCTGAGCAATGCAACGACATGCCTGCAGTTTCCTCTCTGGAAGAGAGCAGTCAGTGAAAGAGGTCCCAAACAATGCAGCACCCATAGCTGTCAGGGCATAAGAGAAAAAGACTCTTCACAGACTCCTTCCTGCAGTGGCTCTGAAACCTCTTCCTAGAATGCAGCTGGTCTTGCCCCTCTTTAAAGGGGGCTAAATCTATGCTTTGTTTCAGTTGTGAAGAAACTGCCTTGGCGGCTTTTCTGTAGCTCTTAGATCTCTTTTCACTTCTTCATCTTTCTGTGGGCACTGTTGGCCAAGCCCATCACCACAACTTTCCAAGCCTGGGGAAAGATTCTTTGTAAACCCAGTGTTAGCCAGTGGGATGTCCTGTTACTACTGGAATATAGGATTGATAACAGGAAGGGATCTTGAAAATCATCTTTCCAACTCCTATCAGTTGAGAGGAATAAAAATTAAGTTTGGAAGAGACCTCCGATATCATCTAATCCAAGCGTGCACCTTATCAAAGTGTGCACCAGTCCAAGGACCTGTGGGCACCCCCAATGACCTTTTAGGACATCTATAAAGTCAAGTTTATTTTTATAATAATATTAAGATGGTATTTGCCTTTTACACTCTCATTCTCTCATGAGTATACAGTGAAATTTGCCAGAGGCTACACAACTTGTGAAATAAAGATTTAGCTACAAAGGTAAAAACTAAGTTAATATCTCAACTGGAGAATTGTACTTTTCTCTTACAAGTGGATGACTCTACAAACATGACTGGACCTGCTGTTCTGTTTGTATTCTTCCAATATCAGCACCAACTAATCATTGAAAAAGATCTTTTATATGAATGCTTGGCAACAAACGTAAGTGACGTTGAAATATTTGAAGCATTGAATAACTTTTTTTGAATCTCATGGTTTATCCTGGAATAGCTGTCTTGACATTTGCAGATTGTGCCAAAGCAATTTGCAATTTATATTTGTGATGTAAACTAATGCCACTTTTCTCACCAATTTTTTTTGTTTTGGAAAATACAGTTATTTTCATAAAAATATGTCATTTATATCCACGTATAATGGGTTTGTTTTATTTCATTGAATTAATGAATAAATTTTTAAATTTATCACTTTTAATAAAAATCTTATGTCTAATATGGCAACTATCAACAGATATAATGCAAATAAACAAAAGCTCTTTAGAATCCTCAATAATTTTGAAGAATTCAAAGGGGTACTGAGACCAAAACTTCTGAGAACTGCTATAGACCAAATCACCAACGCTGCCCACCCCACCCCACCCCCCGCCCATCGCATTTATAGAGAAGGAAAATGAGACCCAGAGAGGCAGAAAGACTTGTTCAAGGTGTCATAGGAAGTAAATAGTACATGTGAGACAAAAACCCATTGACTTCCGGCACAAGCTCTTTTAGTAGCCTCATGTTAATGGGGTTCTAAAGCTAGAAGCTCAGCTACTCTTGGACCAAACCAGCCTGCCTACTCTAAGTTGCTTCTCCATTAGGCATTGACTTGACTCCTGCTGGCTGGTTCTGGAAACAGCTGGATGCCTGAGTTGATGTTGTGGGTTCTAAAAGTTGCACGGGACCACTGTTTGCAAAAGATGAATTGCCTCTCTTCACTGGTGAAGATTCCTACAAGAGTCAAAGGATACTTCCTTACTTCTGATACTATGCCTGTCCACTTACATCTAGCCTTTATACTAATGCTTTTTGTTTGTTTGTGTTTGTTTTTGAGACTGGGTCTCTCTATCTTTCCTCTCAGGCTGAAAGTAAAGCAGCCACTCATAGGTCCAACTCCACTGCGGGATGGCATACTTTGATCGCTTAATTTCTAACCTCGGCTAGTTTGCCCCTCATTAGGCAATCTGGTAGCTCCCCCCACTCCAGGAGGCTCACCATTTTGGTGCTAGACTGGCTGTGGGCACACAATAAACTTTACCCCTACTGAAGCTCAGAACTCCTGAAATCAAGAAATCCCCTTGCCTTAGCCTTTCTTAGTAGCAGGGATTAGAGGTGTGTGCCATCATACTCAGCCTGTGTGCCAGGAATCCAGATCAGATGCTCCTCATTTTTTGACAAAGTATGACTTTAAATTGACCCTTTCCAGACTTCAGAAAAACCTGGAAAGACTTAAATGAACTAATGCTGAGTGAAGTGAGCAGAACCAGGAGAACATTGTATATGGTAACAGCCACAATGTGTGATGACTGACTTTGATAGACTTATCTCTTCTTAGCAATGTGAAGATCCAAGACAACTCCAAAGGACTCATGATGGAAAATGCTGTCCATATCCAGAAAAAGAACTATGGAGTCTGAATGCAGATTGAAACATATTATTTGCTCTCTTTCCTTTTTTCTTTTTTGTTTGTTTCTTTTTTCTTGTAGTTTTTCCTGTTGGTTCTAATTCTTCTTTACAACATGACTAATAGGAAAATAGGTTCACTATGAATGTATGTGTAGAGCCTATATCATTTTACATGCCATTTTGGGATGGGGGAGGGGAGAGATGGGGAGAAAATTTGGAACTCAAAATCTTATGGAAGTGAATGTTGAACACTAAAAATAAATTAATTTAAAAAAAATAAGTTGGCCCTTTCAAGCTTAACAATGTGCAAACACATCTGCTCATTTGTGATGGGAAAGAGGTTTATCAGAAAATGAGTAATAGGACACCTGGTTAAAATGGTGATATGAAAGGTCCTAGAGGAGCCTATTTCTCCCACAGATACCCCAGCAAAGATTTAGAGTACAGCGTGGAATAAAGATCAAGGAGACCAAAGACAAGGACCAATAAATTCCTCCATTCAGTCTAGGACTGAACAAGAGACCAAAGCAAGTTGACACTCATGATGAGCTCCAGGGATTGTAGAAGCCAGAGTGAACTCCAGTAAACTGAGCCTAAAGTCTACAGGACCTCTGAACAGGAAGACCTGAATCAAACTTAGTAGAGGATTTTTACCAACCCTGAATGGTTCAAGGAAAAGGAGACAGAGATGGGCCATAGCTAGCACCCATGTTGGACTACCAAAAAACAGGCAGAAGCCAAGGATATCAGCAGAGGTCAAGATCTAAGATCTACGCTTAGCAACCTCATCTACAACTTCACCAGCAGTGATATCCAGATTATGGAAGGCATATAGGGTTGTATGGGATATTTGGGGAAGACTAGCACCTCTCGTGTAAGGTCCTTTTCAGGGCTGCTCATCCATCTTTAGTGTCCTCCTGTTATCTAACTCTCACCTGTGACTCCAAGAAGCTGTAGTATGTGCAACAGCCATACCTCAGTAAAACCATCTCAGCAGATGGGTTAAAACAGTTGAGGGTAACTGATAGGCCTCAAACCAATTGGCGAGCTAGAGGGACATCTACTCCAAGCATGTGACAACATCCTCAGTGGAATGGAAAGATGAGAACAATTTGTTCCAACAGCCTTGAGGGTAGCTGAAGAACATGCAGTGGAGCACTCTGAATTTGGTCAGACATCAAAGACACAAAGGTCATCCACTGCATCCTGAACCATCACCTGATTTTTGTCTTGCCATTGGACTTCCATCTCTAGAGACAACTGATGAACTCTGAGTACAAACTGAAGTATAACTTTCTCCTTGTCTTTATTTTCCTTGCTCTTAAAAAACTATGGCTCATATGGAAATATGTTTTACATGATTTCACATGTATAATTGATATATTACTTGTCTTCTTGGTGGGGAGGGGAGAGGTTAAAGGGAGAAAGAGAATTTGGAACTCAAAATTTTAAAAGTTTTCTTTTTAAATTAAAATAAATAAATAAAATCTTAAAATAAACAATGAACTGATTTTTTTTTTAAAAAAAACTAGCAAAAAAGGCTGTATAGCTACACATATGAAAGACCCTATAAGCAGATGCTTAGATATGACTCCTAATTTGGACAAGAGAATGATGACTCAATGCTGTGTCCCTGCATAAGGGAAAAAATGAGTTGAAGCACTTTGGAAAGAATAGCCATTCCTCATATTGGCATTGAGAAAGGACACAGAGGATCCCAGATTCTCTTCAAAGGGAAACCAGCAGAGAGTGAGGGAAAAAAAGACTTTGGGAAACGGGAGATAACATACATGATTATATGCAGGGAAAAGAAATATATCCCTTTATTTGATGTTAAAAAGCACAAGAATAAGTTTTATCTGTCTTTAATATGGTAACTAATAAGAGCAAGCATTATGTTTACAGGAAAAACTCTAAAGGCCTTTCCCATAAGTTCAGTGATAAAGCAAGGATGTTCAGCGTCACCATACTTATTTGATACAGTTCTAGAAACGCTATGTATAGCAATAAGAAAAGAAAAAAATTGAGGGGTGGTCCTAGGCCCAAAGTCAGGAAATTGTTTAGTTGTTCGGTCGTGTCTGACCCCATAAAGTGCTTTCTTGGCAAAAAACTTTCTCTAGTGGATTACAGCAAAGGTTGTGACTTACCCAGGATCACACAGCTAGTGAGTGTCAGAGGCAGAATTTGAACTCAGGTCTACCTGACTCCAGGCCCAGCACTCTTTTCAATGAGCCACCTCACTGCCTCCAAAGCAAACAGAGGGTAAGTGACTTGCCCAAAGTCACACAGCTAGTCAATGTCTGAGGCTGACTAGTAAGTGCTCTATGCACTAAGCATCTAGCTTCCTCTCAGGAAGATCTAAGTTCAAATCTGGCCTCAGACATTTACTAATTCTATTCACATAACTTGTTTGCCTCCATTTTATCATCTGTAAAATGGGGATAATAATAGTACCTGCCTCCCAGGTGTGTTATGAGGATCAAATGAGATAATAATTGTAAAGCATTTAACACAATGTCTAACACATAGTAAGCATTATGTAAATGTTGGCTATTGTTACTATTAAACATAAGTGAAGGAGAAGCAAAATTATCACTTTTTAGATGATAAAATAGTTGACTTAATTCCAGACATTCCATTAAAATTTAATAGAAATCATCAGCAACTTCAATAAAGTAGCAAACTAGAAAATAAACCCACAAAATCATTAGCATTTCTGTATATTAACAACAGAACTCAGCAAGAATAGATGAAGTAGATACAGTTCAAAGAATATGCAGATAGAATTCAGAATAACCATAGAAAGTATAAAATATCTTGATGTTCACCTGTCAAGACATGCACAAGAATTCCATGATTCAACTATAAAACTCTCTTTTCAGAAATAAAAGAATTTTAAAATAATTAATCATTTATGATTAGACCATGTTAATATTTTTAAATGCCAATACTATCTAAATTAATTCATAAATTCATGGCATCCCAATCAAACTATCAAAGGATTATTTTATAAAACCACACAAACTAATGACAAAATTCATCTGGAAAAACAAAAACTTTTAAAGTCTCAAGGAAAATCATTTAAAAACAAGAAATGATGGGAGTCTAGCAGTAGCAGACCTCAAATAAGTATCCATCAAAACAATTTGGTACTTATGCAAAATTAGAAAGTTTTCACTGTAATATATTAAATCTGCAAGAAACAAAAGTAATAAAATATTGTGTCATATTGTTGAGTGTTGTTCTGTCATTTCAGTTGTGTCCCACTCTTTGTGACCCTAGTTGGGGCTTTCTTGGTAAAGATACTGAAATGGTTTGCCATTTCCTTCCCCAGCTCATTTTACAGATGAGGAAACTGAGGCAAATAGAGCCAAGTGATTTGCTCTGGATCACACAGCTAGTGAGTGTCTGAGGCTGGATTTGAACTCATGAAGAGAAGTCTTCATGATTCCAACCTCAGAGCTCTTTCCACTATGCCACCTCAGTGCCCATATTGTTAAGTAGTATTTGATAAACCCAGGGCCACTAAGTTTGGTGGTACGGACTTGCTCTTCAGAAAAAAACTGCTAGGGGAAATGGCAGAACTTGGGCCTAGATCAACAGCTCAATCCATATAACACAATCTTCAAAATGGATTCATGACCTAGATACAAAGAATCCCATCATAAACAAATTACGGGAGGCTTAAAAGGGATAGCTTTCATAACTGTGAACAGTGTGAGAGGTCTTAACCAGACAAAGGATAGGGATGACGATGAAAGGCAAAATGGACAATTTTTATCACATAAAGCTGAAAAGTTTTTGCACAAATAAAGTCAATGCATTTATAATTAGAAGGAACGCTGTTAACTGGGGAAAATATTTGCAGTAAATTTCTCTAATGAATATCTGATATGCAAGATATATATGGAATTAATACAAATATATCATAACAAGAATCATTCCTTAATAGATAAGTGGTCAAAGAATATTAAGTCACAGCTCTCAAAAGAAGAAATATGAACTATCAACAATGATATGAAAAAAAATCACTAATTGTAAAAGGAATGCACACTTGAGGTTCTACCTGACACTCATCAGATTGGCAAAAATGAGAAAAAAGGACAAGGGTAATTATTGGAGGGGCTGTCAGAGTACAAGCAGTCTGGTTCACAGTCGGTAGAGCTGTAAACTGGTTCTACTATTCTGAAAAACAACTGAGAACCATACTCAAAAAGTCAATAAACTGCATACTTAATGACTCAGCAATATTGCTACTAAGCTTATGTTCCAAAGAAATCAAAGATAGCAGTAAAGGACCTACATATGCCTAAAAGAAAATTGTAGCAGCACTTTTATTATAGCAAAGAGCTGAAAATAAAATAGGTTCCTTTCAATTGCAGAATGAGCAAACTACAGTATATGGATGTAATGGAATATTGTTGAGCTATGAGAAATTTAAGAAGGGACAGATTCAGAGAAACCTTGGAAAAACTTGCATGAACTACTGAGGAGCAAAGTGCGCAGAATCAGGAAAAGACTACAGGAGTGATTATGTTATAAATTACTGGATGCTTGTCTCATCATTTTGTGCTGTCTTTTGCATCTTTTAGTATTTATTTTGGGTGGGGTATAGGGTGTGTTCAAGGAAGATTAGTAACCCTGATGTGAGGACTGCCAAGTCCTTTTTAGGGTTGATTTTCACTTTTGGAGTCCACCTGATACACCCAACCCTCACTTGTGGATACAAGAAGCTATAGCATAGGCAGTGGCCATAACCCATAAACCATTTTGGCAGATGGGCTAAACCAGTTTGAGGGTAACTGAGGGGTCTCAAAGCTGGTGGTGAGCTGGGGGTGTCTACCCCAAGCATGTGAATACTTCCTCCAGAAGAGTGGATGGATATTCCAATGGCCATGAAGATGGCTGAAGCAAGCGCTATGGAGCACTTAGAACTTAGAGAACAAAGACACCAAGGTCATCCACCGCATCCCAAGCTATCACCAATTGTCTTGACTGTTGTTTTGCCACTGGATTTCAATGACTCTAGAAGAGAGAGTGAGGCCCGTGACTTCACACAACTCTGCCTCACTTAAATCCAATTTATGTGTGAGTTAAAAAACATACCCATACCATTTTACCATTTTTACCTACCTCACAGCTCTATGGCAACAGGCAAGTGATGAAGCAGTAAGTATGGATACTCTGTAATTACAACCCTGCACAAAGATGACCCAGGCCACGGGATCATCTTCTCACTGGACTGAAGCATGAGTGGGATTCAGAAGCCCTAGGTGTCTGAACAGCCTTTTTGAAAGACTGCACTGCTTACTTCTTGACATGAGGAAGGGGCTAGGAAAAGTTCCCTAAAATTTGTCTGTTTCACCTTACCCTGATGGAGATTCCACCATGCTGCTGAAATACAAAAAATAAATAAGGTATAAAAACTTTTGCAAAGATGATTCCATTTACCACCAGTACATAGCATGTGCACATTATTATGAACAACATAAAAGCCAGTAGACCTGAAAGATGAACACCTCTTGCTGCAAGAAAACTCAGTAGGTATCACATCCAAATAATAGCCCTGAGTGAAACAAGGCTGGCAAATGAAGGCCAGCTTACCAAAGTTAGAGCTGGATACAGGTTTTTTTTCTGGAGTGGCCACAACGATGGGGAGTGCCATGAAGCTGTCATAGGTTTTGCAAAGCTTGTACGCCTACAAAAAGGAGTGAATGACAGATTCGTGAAACTGTGATTGCCACTTGCAGGAAAGGATCATACCACCATCATCAGTGCATATGATCCCACCATGAAGAACCCTGATGAGGTTAAAAAAAATATATTATGAAGACCCGGAGACCCTCATCATCAGTGTGCTGAAAGAGGACAAGTTTATAATTCTGGGTGACTTTAATGCCAGAGTAAGCACAGGCTACCAGACATGGCAAGGAGTCCTTGGGAAGAATGGAGTTGGAAACAGCTACAGCAATGGTCACTTATTGCTGAAGACTTGTGCATCTCGTGACCTCATCACCAACACTGTTTTCCACTTACCTAAATGCAATAAAACTTCATGGATACACCCTTGCCTCAAACATTTGCATTTGATAGCTAGATCATTGTAAGAAAAGACAGACAGGATGTGGGAATGACAAAGGTGATGTATGGTGCAGAGTGCTAGACTGATCATAGACTTAGCCTCTAAAAGCTAAATATTCGCATTCAAGGAAAACGGCTGACCCAAGGCAAGACAGCTAACGGAAGACTTCATATCAGCAGCTTAGAGAGAGCCCTTCTCCTAGCAGGAACAATTCACTGCTAATTTAGCAAGGTCTTTAGAATTGATTGTGTGAAGTGGGAGACACCAGCAATAGACCACCCAGTACAGAGGTGTGCCTGCATCAAAGACGGCACTGTGTTCTATGAACGAAGCAGAATTACAGTAATTCAGAAGAAATGTGAGGTGCTTAAATTTAAAGACATTTCCACTCCAAATGTTCATATGGATTATTTGTGCCTGACCTATGGTAGAGTCTTCTGAACTCATGTTGGTCTGATCAGCCACAGTCACACTGTATCTTGACTCCGACATAGTGATATCATTTTGGTCCTCTTTCAAGAATGAAGGACAACAACCAACCAACCAACCAGCCAATTTAGTTTGGATGTAGAAGATAAATATCTGTCCCATACTTGGTTAATATTGTACATTGGGTGTTTATCTACCCCACTATGATAGGATCAGTATCAACCAACCTCTTTCCCCTACCTCCACTTCAAATTTGATTAAACCAGGGGGCTATAATAAATAACAACAAAAAAACCTAGTATTTATATAACATGTTAAAGTTTGCAAAGCACTTTACACATTAACTCACTTGGTCCTCATAACAACCCTCTGAGGTAGGTGCTGTTATTATCTTCATTTAACAGATCAGAAAACTGAGATGGAGAGAGGTCAAGTGATTTTCCCAGGTTCTCACAGCTAATAAGTATCTGAGGTGGGATTCAAACTCTGATCTTCCTGATTCCAAGTCCAGCACCCTATCCATTGAGCTACCTAGCTCCTTACATTGTACAAAAAGCAACACCATTGATCAGGTTTCTAGTTGGCCTAAGGTCATGTCTGACATGGCTTCCTAAGGGCATAATATATATCCACCCATGTGGACTCAGGATTCAGACTTGGCAGACATACCAGGGCCTCATGACTCAATGTACCATGTCTGGTTGAAAGGATATATTTCCATGTGAGGGGATGAGAGGGGGGAAACTACATCCATCAGAACTAAATGTTGCATACGCTTTTTGGGCATCCTTTCTGTTATAGGGTGAGAGATAAGTGCTTCAGTAACCCTAGACTCACCAACAGTTTCTTGTGGCTTAGTCTAAGATAATTGCTTAGTTCCAGACTTCCTGTATCAAATCAGGACTCCTGGCTGATAGAGATCTCTCTATGAAATAATCCCATCCTCTTAATAAATATTGTTTCTAATAGATCTGATCATTAGACACAATGTGGAATGGTTTTCTTCAACAAATTCATCTCAATTCTCTTAAATCTAATTAATATTTCTCAGTCCTCATTTTCCCTCGCCTTTCTGCTGTGTCTGACACTACCTACCACATACTCAGCCTACACACTTGGTTTCTATGACTTTATCCTCTGCTAGTCCTCCTCCCTGTTATAGTTTCTCATTCTTCTTTCTTGGCTCATCCATTTCCTCTTCTCTAATCACGATTTGTGCCCAAGGCTCTGTCCAGGGCCTTCTCTTATCTTTCTACTTTTTCTGTCTTAGTGATCTCATCTACTCCCAGGAGTTCAATTATCATCTCTACACAGATAACTCCCAAATCTATATTGTGGAAGAAAAATTCTATACTCTGCACTTTAGCCAAAATCTGTCAGAGATAATTTGTTAATATACAAACATTTCTCCTGGAGAGAAATTCAGAGTTCCCTTTCCTAAGCAGAAGATCTTCTCTCCCAAGCTATGTTCAAATTACATTTTATAGTAACCCTGAAACAGAACAAAATTCCACAGCAAAGTAAAACAAAGACATAGAGTTTTTAAGTTTCTTTCCTAAGTTTTGATTTTCTTAAACAGAACAGTAGTAATGTTAGTGCTGGCGTACCAGCACTGGGAGAAAATAACTTCTTGACATGAATTACTTCTCTTTAAACACGTCTTCTAAGGATTCCCCCTTTCAATCTTGTCAAAGGTGAACAAAGAGATACGTCTTTTAGCCAAACATTAAACCAAATATTAAACAAACAAAAAACCATTTCTACTCTTAGTTTGGTCATCATAAACAATACAAACTCCCTTTAATCATCTTAGTCTCAAGGAATTAAGTTCTCTCCCTGAAATTAAGCCTCCCATTCAAGGAAGATTCCTTACTTCTTTGATTCAAATGAGACCAAGGACTTCAGACTAGGATACCATCATAATGTTGTTTATTAATCAGTTGCAACACAAGACCTTCATGATATATTTTCCCACAATGTCTTAATCTTTCTTGTGAAATCCAGTCTTACATTTCTAAATGCCTGCTAAACGTTAAGTGGATATCTCATCTCAATTTCAACACGTCCAAAACTGAACTTGTCATGTTTCCCCCTAAACCTGCCCCTTCTCCAAAGCACCTGCCTCTGTAACCCAGATTCATTACTATGGAGTTATTCTTTTTCCTTTTCCCCCATATCTAATCAGTTGCCAAGTCCTGTTGATTCTATCTCTATATGTCTCGCTTCAGTCTCCTTCCCTTCACGCATATAACCACTACTTTATTTTTTAAAAAAGTAGTGATGATGATTCTGATAAAAAATGACAATAGCTAACATATGTATAGTGTTTTAAGATTTGCAACGTGCTGTATGTCTGTTATCTTGTTGGATTTCAGGCATTCAACACCTCTTACCTAGACTGTTTTAGTAGTATTGCTTGGTCTCCTTGCCACCGGTCTGACCCCTTTCAATCCACGGCTACCAACATCATCTTCTTAAAGTATGTCAGATAATGTTACTCCTGGCACTCTAAAACCATTAATGGCTGCCTCTTGGGTAAAGTACAAATTCCTAATAGTGCTAATTTCAAGCCCTCCACAGTCTGGTTCTAATCTATGTCTCTAGTCTTTTTTTTTACATTACTCACCTTCAAATTCTCTATGTTTTGTCCAAATGGGACTATTTGCTATTCCTTGAACTCAGTCATTCCCCACTCTTGAAATGTACCCTATTTTCATTTTCACCTTTGAGTGTCCTTCTCTTCCTTAAAGGCTTAGCTCAGGGTCTGCCTTATCCATGAGGCTTTCCTTAATGTCCTTAGTCATTAGTGTTCTCTTTCATTCAAGCATTCCTAGAAGTCTTCATTTTATCTCCCCTTTGCCCTTGCTGTTACATGCATTTCTCTGCATACTCTTTGAATTTAAGCTCTTTGAAGGACAAGGGCTATTTTATTTTTGTCTTGGTATTCCCCAGTGCCTGGAGCAGAGTATGTAAGGAGAGGGATTGGTCCTATGATTTCTTTAGTATAGGCAACTCTCAGGAAAGGAAATACTCCGCACCAATATGGACTAGCACCTTTGCATTAACTTTCTGACAATCTCTCAGTTGAATGGCCTTTTCTCAAACTTCATTCTCCTCAGGCCCTCTGCAGTCTTTGGCACAATGATTACTCCCCCATACTTGTCCTTGAAAGAACAAATCTAGATTTTCAGGAGAACATCTCCTGGTTCTCCTCCTACCTATCTGACTACTCCTTCTCAGTCTCCTTTCCTGGATCCTTACCCAGATCACACTCTAATTATAGGTGTCCCACAGGGTTCTCTTCTGGGCCCTCTTCTCTTCTCCTTCTATACTACTTCACTTGATCTCATCAGCTCCTATGGATTTAATCTCTGTGCTGATGATTCTCAAATCTACCATCTTGCTCCAGCCTCTTTGCTGACCTCCAATCTCACATCTACAACTGCTTTTCAGACACCTTGAAATAGATGTCCAGTAGGCATCGCAAACTCAAGATGTTCAAAACTAAGCTCATTATCTTTCCCCTTAAACTCCCCCCCCCTTATTTTCGTTTTACTTATTTTAGTCATTTATTACTTATTTATTCCCTTATACTTCTCTGTTACTATAGAGGGAAACACCATCCTCCCAGTCCCTCAGGCTCATGTCCTAGATGTCTTCCTCACTACATGACTACCTTTCATGCCTCCAATCTATTGCCAAAGCTTGTTGAGTTCACTTTTGCCACATCTCTCAAATACACTTCTTTCTCTTCTCTGATGCTACCACAACTCCAGTGCCAAATTTCATCACCTCATACCTGACCTATTATAAAAACCTGCTGTTGGATCTGCATGCCTCAAGTGTCTCCTCAGTCCAATCCATTTTCCATTCAACCATTAAAGTGATTTTCCTAAAGTACAATTCTAACCATGTACATACACACATATACACACACATACACACACACATTCAATAAACTCCAATGGCTATCTATTGCTTCCAGGATCAAATACAGGCATACCCCAGGGATGTTGCAGGTTCAGGTCTAGATCACCACAATAAAGCAAATATCGAAGTTAAGTGAGTCACATGAATTTTTTGGTTTCTCATTGCATGTAAAAGTTGTGTTTGCACTATATGCTATAGTCTAGTAAGTGTGCAATAGTATGTCTTTTTTAAAAAATGTACATATCTTAATTGTTTTATTGCTAAAAAAAATAAAAGTACTAACCATCATCTGTGCCTTTATCGAGTTGTAATCTTTTTTGCTGGTGGTGGGTCTTTCCTCAATGTTGATAGCTACTAACTGATCAGGGTGGTGGTTACTGAAGGTTGGGATGGTTGTGACAATTTCTTAAAATAAGACAACAAGGAAGTCTGAAGCATCCATTGACTCCTCCTTTCACTTGAACACTTAAAGACCACTGACGGGTTATTGATTGACCTAATTTCAACATTGTTTTGTGTTAGGGAATAAGGAGAAGGAGTGAGATGGGTGAAAAGACTATCAGTGGAGCAGTCAAAACACACCACATTAATTGATTAAGTTCACCACCTTATATGGAGGAGGCTCATGGCAACCCAAAACAATTATAATAGTCACATCAAACATCACCAATCACAGATCACCAGAACGGATATGATAATAATGAAAAACTTTGAAATATTGTGAGAATTACCAAAATGGGACACAAGGACACAATGTGAGCACATGCTTTTGGAAAAATAGAGCTGAAAGACTCACTCGATGCAGGATTGCCACAAACCCTCGATTTGTATTAAAAAAGAAAAACCCATCATATCTGTGAAACCCAATCGAGGGAAGTGCAATAAAATGAAGTATGCTGTACAGAATCTTCTGCTTGGTGTTCAATGCCCTTCATAACTTACCCCCCCCTTTTTCAGTCTTCTTACACCTTACTTTCTAACAGGTACTATTCAATCCACTGACACTGACCTCCTTGTTGTTCCATGAACAAAACATCCCATCTCTTGGCTCCAGGTATTTTCCCTGGCTATCCTCCATGCCTGGAATGCTCTCCCTCCTCATCTCTTCCTACTGACTTTTAAGTCCCAACTAAAATCCCATCTTCTACAGGAAGGCTTCCCTACTCCCTCTTAATTCCAGTGCCTTTCCTCTATTAATTATTTCCTATTTATCTTATATATAGCTTGCTTTGTGTATATCTGTTTGCCTGTTGTCTCCTCTATTAGATTGTGAACTCCTTGAGGGCAAAGAACTGCCTTTTGTCTCTTTTTATATCTCCAGCACTTAGCACAGTGCCTGGCACATAGTAGGTATTTAATAAATGTTTGTTGATTGATTGATTAAAAGAGTTGCTTCAAGCATTAGAGGTTAAGTGATTTGCCCAGGCAGTTTGTGTTAAAGGCAAATCTTATTGGCTTTGAGGATGCCTTTCTATCTACCACATCATGCTACCTCTTTGGTATCTAATAAATATTTTTTAAAAATCTAATTTCTTGAATTCTCCTCCCTCCATGGTCCCTATACAAACGTACTTTCTGCCTCTACATCTTCTGTTTCCAATATCCACAAGAAAACATATGATAGAAAGAATACTGAACTTCAAGTCACCGAACCTAGGCTTCCTCATGCATGTATACATTATTTCTTCCAATAGTATATAAAAGACTCTTTCAATTTAGTTTTGGTATTGCCAGAACCTACAACAGTTGGTACTGTTCTAGAGGAGCACATAGCATGTTTTTAATAAATTTATGGTGATTGATTAATTAATTACCAATTATATGTGTGGCTTTGAGCAATTCACTTAACCTCCCTGGCCCTCAATTTCCCCTTCTGTAAAATGAAGATGCTGGTTATGATCACTTTAGAGATTATTTCCATTTCTCAGTCTATGAGCATGATCATGATCTATATTCATTTAGATTCTCAGAATTATAAAGCTAGCTAGAATGGACATTGAGAGATCATCCAATTCCATCCCAGGTTCACAGACGACTCAACATTCTGCTTATTTGGTTCTGTTGCTCTTTTCTCTTCACTTCCATTGCTACTGTTCCATTCTTAACTCCCTCTCACCTATAGGCTTGTGACTAGCACAGTGACTCATACATAGTAGGTTCTCAAAAAAACCACATTTCTTTAGTGATTTAATCCCACCCTCTAGTGTTTTCATTTTTTTCATACTTGCTGTAGTCATGGAAATAATGGCAGTTCAACCTAATCCAAGCATAGCTATTTTTTTTATACTCAAACTTCTGAGCTGGTCAAACTCAAAAATGACCATATGATAATATAATATTAATAACCCAGAAGTTCACATTTATATAGTTCTTTAGGGCCACAAAAAAGGGCAGCTAGGTGGTTCACTGGGCCTAGATTCCAAATCTGGCCTCAGATACTTACTAGCTGTGTGATCCTGGGAAAGCCATTTAACTCTGTTTGCCTCAGTTTCCTCATCTGTAAAATGAACTGGAGAAGGAAATGGCAAATCACTGTAGTGTCTTTGCCAAGAAAACCCCAAATGGGGTCACAAAGAGTCAGACACAACTGAAGCGACTGAACAATTATGACCACAAAAGCCTTGAACATCATTATCTCTTTGATCATTATATAACAGGATATGGAAGATTAATGTTCACTAATGTGTAGAGATTGACCACTGTTTATTTACTTGAGCATCTGAGGAGTCATTGAGATTGTTACTGAAAGTCTAGCCTTTCTCTCTCAACTAAAACCAAAAGAAGAGTGAGACCAAAGAGGGAGAAAAATGGCAGGCCAGCTGGAGTTGTGGGAATGAAGCTGTGGCCTCCACAATTTATACCTGTACCAGTCAAAAGAGTAGGCACTTAGAGCCCTAGAAACAGAGATGGGGAGCAGAGGATCGAGAGACATGGCTTTAGAAACTGAGAAAAGCACTCACCTTGGAGGTGGGAGCAAAGTTGAGGCAACGAGGCCACCAGTTCCAGGCTCTGAGGACACAAGGGCCAATCTTGCTTTTATTGAATTCACCCAAAGTGTCAGTTGTAAAGAAATCATTCCATTTTCCTTATTTCTCGGAGGGCGTGTGTTTGTTCCAAAAGCTTCTCTGTGCTTCTTTAGAGTGTATTTAAAGTTCTATTTATCTCGTCTTGAAGGCCATTGTTAAAATTAAGCTGTGGTTAACCATTACACTGCTAATCTCTATATGTTTCTTTGTCTAAAGGCTGCTGAGGAAGAGGCAACAGGTAAGGAAGTACATGGGGGGGAGGGGGGGAGAAAGAGAGAGAGACAGTCACAGAGACAGAGAAAGAGATTTTTATTATTTCTAGTACTCCTGGGACCTTTCCTGGCAAAGTGAGGGCCCAGAGATGAAAAAAGAGACTTTGCTGATTCATATTTTTATAGCTACCCAAAAGTAGAAGACAACATGAATATAGACCAATCCTAGACAAACAAGCTTTGCAGTCTTTGGTGGAGAAAGGTTGTAAGCAAGCTGGGCACTATTATCACACATGCAGTCATCCCAAACACTTCTTTTTTCACTTGTCTTTCCACAACAGGTTTGAAAAGAAAATCATTCCTTAGAAAGTGCTGAGCTAAGGGAATTAACTAGAGAGAAAGTCATTTCCAAAAACAGGAACTGGGAAAGGGTAGTACTGCCCACACAAGTGTAGGGGCCAGCAAGAGGGAGCAATTACTTCTCTGCTTAGAGTCCAACAGCATCTACCACACATACTTATCACACCATTGCTAGACTCACAACAACCATTTTAAGCATTATTTCTATTTTACAGGTGAAGAAGCTATCAAAAAGGCTATTGTTTAAGATCACAAAAATACTTAAATGTTGAAGCCGGGACTTGAATCCAAGTCAAGTCATCAAGTATTTATTAAGTGCCTACTGTACGAAATACTAGAAAAACAAAGAAAGGCAAAAACAACCTCTTTTCTCAAGGTAGCCACAGGCTAATGAGGGAGTTGTTTGCCAACAACTATGTACATACAAGATACATACTAGTTAAACTGGAGATAATCTCAGAAAGAAGATACTAGGTGATCGAGGAACCCAGTCTTCTTGTCACAAGTCTTGTACAGTTTCTACCACATACAGCCTTTTGTTAATGGGACAGTTCTCCCACTTTGTAGAATGAGAAATACAACTTTGACTTGATTCTTTGAAATGAGTCATTATTTCTGGATTTTTACATTTCCCCTTTCTAAAGGGGTTGGAACCCAGGCCTTGAGACAAGGAAAATTTCTCCAACAAGTGAATTACAAACCTGAAGAAAGGAGGTTAGAGCTGAGCCCTCACCAAAGACATGAGCCCAGATTAAGAATCACCTAGATCAGGGAAACTAATGAGGTTTTAGTTTCATTTCTTCTCTTGCTTCTTACTTTGCCATGACTCCGGAGAAGTCTCTTAACTTCTTCCCTGTGCCTCAGTTACCCAAAATAGAAATTAGAAATAAGAATATCTGCTCTAAATAATTTTATGTGGCAACTGTCAATGGCAAAATATCAGGGTTGATTATGAATTTGGAACTCTCTGGAAGGAACAAGTTTTATTAATAAGAACTGGGTTTTGCCAAGTGATCTGACTATTTCCTAAGTCTGCATGTAGCCCTTCTAGAGGTATAAATGAATAACCAGTAGCTTGCTGTTTAATGACAAAATTATTGCCATCTCTCTCTAAATCTAGGCCTTGATGAATCCCAGGGGTTCTGTCAAGACAAAATTGGGTTCTGGCCACAAATAAGTCCAAACTGAGGCAAAATTGCAAAGCAAAAGCCTGTAGGATTCAGAGCTGGAAACAACCTTGGAGTTCATCTAGTATAACACTTTTATTTTACAAATGAGGAGGCTGAGGCTCAGCAAAGTTAAGCAACTTGCCAAAGGTCACACAGTAGTAGCAAGTAGAAGAACTGAGCTTTAAATCCAAGTCAGCTGACCACAAATCTCTCCATTAATGGCATGTTGCCTATTTGGGGTGGGTGGGAGATATTTTGTAACTGTAGTTCTAACTATATCATTTCAATAAATGCCTTTGCTTTAAGCTAATTGGGTCATTTGGCTGAGTATTAAAGGTGAATGTCCTGGTGAGAACTTGTGAACTATAGTTTAAGAAGTATAGCACCCTGAACCTACAGTAACCATCCAAGAGATTCAACATATGTTTGACATTTAAAAAGTTCAAGAGACATAATTTCTGGATAATTAGTCATTTTATTAATAATGCTAATATTTTAATAAAAGAGGTCAGCGGCATTGTCAAATGCCAAAGACAACCATTGCAGCTGGCTCTCAGTTTATGTGCCCTTAGAGGATGGGTGTTCCCAAGGGTGGCAATCACCTCTGATTGGTTAGCAATTAATGAGACAAAAAGTATTACAGAGGGGCTGGACCTATTCTAATGAACTTTGATTATGTCATTTACTTCTAAATTACCCCCAGCCTTGGGCTATCTAATTAAAGAATTTATATCCACCCTAACCTGAGTAAAACACAATTAGGATTAAATTCTTTGTAAGGTTGGGTGGGGTCTGACCAAGATTGAGGACAGTTAATTCAATGTCCTTCAAGAGACTGAATTTTGAAACAAGTACTATAGAAAAAGGAGAGATGCTGGATCTCCCCAAATCATTGCTTATTAATAATCATTTCTCTCATATGTAAATTGGGTAGGGGAATGGAGGCTATGAGTTAAATAAAATAATTTAAGGAATTAATAATTTAGAAGAATCATGAAAGTCTTCACCTAAAGGTAGCATCAGACATAAACCTTGAAGGAAACTCAAGATTCTAAGAAACCAGAATGAAAGGAGGTATTCCAGGCATGGGGGGAGGCCTATGAAAAGGCATGGAGTCAGAAGATGTGACAGAAATGCAGAGTGCCTGAAGAAGGGAGCACGAAATAGATCTTGAAAGTAAGACAAGTCAGATGGCTGTTGTTGTTCATTCTTTGTTTTCAAAGAGGACCAATGACATCACAGGGCAATGTATTGACTTGCACATGCATTGGATTTAAGTGAGGCAGAGTTGCACAAAGTGGTCAGCCTCACTCTCTCTTCCAGAGTCATAGAAGTCCAATGGCAAGACAAAAGTCAGGAAAACTGGCAATGGCCCAGGATGCAATGGATGACCTTGGCATCTTCCACGTCTGATAAAGCTCTAAGAACAACATGATGCCTGCTTCAGCCACCTTCATGGCTATTGGAACAAATTCTTCTCATCCATCATTCTACCAGGAGAAGCCTTCATATGCTCGAGGTAGATATCCCCCTAATTAATTGATGGGTTTGAGGCCTATCACTTACCCTCAACTTGGTCTGGTTTAGCCCATCAGCCAAGATGATTTTGCCAAGATGTAGCTGCTGCACACACCACAGCTTCTTGGTGCCACTGGTGAGAGTTGGGTGACAGGTGGAGGTTGGATGAAAGGTTGGAGTAGGGAAGGCCTAGGAGCAGGGAGGCATCTTGAAGGATATTGCGATATTCCAGGCAAAAGATGATGAGGAACTAAATTGGCATAGTGGTCAAGAAAGTGGAGGTAGATCTGTAAGATTTAACAACTGATTGCCAAATAAACTTGCATTTAATAGTACCTAACATTTATATAATGCTTTAAGGTTTGCAGAGCACTTTACAAATATTATCTCATTTCATTCTTAGTCTTCAAAATTAGGCTATATAAATATGAACTGTTAGAATCATTAAACTGACCAAGCCTCACCACTAGTGGGAGTATACTTCATTTAAATAGGGGACATGAAGAACCACTGAAGTTTTTTAGTAGATGGATGGCATAATGACATTAGAAAACTTACTTAGGCATAGATATAAAAGTACATAGTAAAGGAGAGAGAATAGAAGGAAAAGACTAATTAGGAAACTATAACAACAGTCTAGGTGAACAATGGTGAAGGCACAAAGAACCACAGTCAGCATCACATAAGACCTAGCAGCCATTACTAAAAAGGAAAGGAGATCTTGAAATATAATACTCCAAAAAGCAAATAATAACAGCTTAAAACCAAAAAACTTACCTTGCAGAACTATGCTTCAGCTTGAAACCTAGCCCACTTAACTTACACCAGCCACTGGCTAGCTTTAGACATGGGATCATGCTTCAATGTCACATTCCATTTCACCATCTACCCAAGTCATCTCACCATGTGTCTGTCACCATCGGTCTGCTTCTCCCCACTTAGATTATCACCCTCGCTGGAACGTGAACCTTTATACCCAGATTTCCCTGAACCAATTCCTAGGGGAAGTAAATCTACTCATTTTTGGAGCGCCCATCCTATGACCAGCCCAGTTGATTGGTAACTGGACATGTGCAAATGAACCCACTAGACACCAGACTATGCATTAGTTTCACATTCCATCAACCCAGTCATCCACCCAGACTATCTGGCTGTGACTACTGACCTGCTCCTTCCTATTGTAGAGGGAGTTAAGTAAGACAAAGAGAGGGCATGGCTGTATGCTCTTCTGATGGTCTCAGGAAGAGTATGAAAACAGAAGTACAAGAAACATATTAGGGAAGAAAGGAGATGAAAGCAGGGTGGAACTTACTACCTCATATATTCAGGATTTATGAACTATATACATATATGTATTATGTGTATGTATGTCTGTGTGTGTATGTATAAAATGTAAACATGAAATATACATATACAAGCTTGGAAGAAGTAGAGGTGGGGGAAACAGGAATCACATGAATCTCACTTTCATCTGAATCAAAGAATTGAATACACAGCTTTGTTGTTTAATTGTTTTCAATTGTGTTCAACAGGTGAAGAAACTGAGGCAAGTAGGATTAAGTGACTTACCCAGGGTCACACAGCTAGTAAGTGTCTGAGGCCAGATTTGAACTCATAAAGATGAGTCTTCCTGACTCCATGCCCAGTGTTCTATCCACTGTGCCACCTAGCTGCCCTAGAATACATAAGCATACATACAAGGAGTTTGATGTAAAAATATATTAGGAACAAGGAAATGGGGCAGGGATTTAAGAGGGAGGGTAGAATTGGGGTAGTATTAGGCAGAAGCAGAACAAACTCCAATTTAGGAGGATAGATCATTAAGTCAGGATAAGAGGGAAGGTAGAAAGGAACAATTGCTTCCAATCTGAATTTTGTCAGAAATTTGGGTCTGGTAATTCACAGGATACATCCTGAGTGGGTCTAAGCTCATGCCAGTATGCCTATTCTACTATCCCCAACTCTTTTTTACTATGGACTTCAGGACTTTCATAATATTTTCAGCTCTATATCCAGAGTCTATTCCGAATATCAACAATGAATGTTAATATCCATAATGTCCATAAAATGATGGTACTTTTCAAGTACTCATATTTTTCCAATATTTCCAATATTGCCAAGATTTGAGCAACCACCAGAGGAAATTGTAGTAACATATCCATTTTATGGGTCTGTTACAGAACCTTAAGCAAATAGCAATAAGGCACATATGCAAATTGAAGGTAATAAGGGCACCAATGGGCAGTTTAATAATAATATCACATTTAGCACCATTCATTAAATGGGCATTCATGTCCAAATACAATATGAGGATGCAGTAGATTAAGTACACTATAGTCAGGCACACAGAGTGGAAAAAACCCACATTATTCAACAAAGTTAAACTGTTTACATCCTACATGGGAAGATGATACTTATAACTTCAGAACCATATCTTCATTATGGCATTTAGAGTGGGTATATGTAGAAAGAAGGTATGGATATAAGTTGACTTTGATGTGGGGATTAAAAAAAATTAGGGGGTGAATAAAAGGATTGTACTGGGAGAAGAGGAAAGGGGGAGGCAGAGTAGGATAAATTACATCACATGAAGAGGTGCAAAGACCTATTACAGTAGTGGAAAAGAAGGGAGGAGACAAGTATTGTTTGAACCTTACTCTAATCAGATTTGGCTCAAAGAGGGAATATTATACACACTCAATTGGATATAGAAATCTATCTTATCCTATAGGGAAGTAGGAGGAGAAAGGAGAAATAAAGTGGAGGGTGGATTAAATGAAGGGCAGAAGGGAGGGAAGAAGTAGTAAGGGAAAAGGGAAAGAAAAGGGAGGGGGCGACAGAAGGGAAGCCAGATTGAGGGAGGTGGTGGTCAAAAACAAAGTACTAGTGAGGAGAGAAAGGGTGAAAAGAAAGAGAAAAGTGTAAATGGTGGGGGGAATAGGATGGAGAAAGACACAGTTAGTAATCATAATTGTGTATGTGAATGAAATGAACTCTCCCATAAAATGAAAGTGGCTAACAGAGTGGATTAAAAACTAGAATCCTACCATATGTTGTTTACAAAAAACACATCTGAAGCAAAAATATACACACAGAGTAAAGATAAAAGGCTAGAGCAGAATATATTGTGCTTCAGGTGAAGTAAAAAAAAGAGCAGGAGTAGTAATCTTGATCTCAGACAAAGCAAAATCAAAAATAGGTCTAATTAAAAAGGATAAGGAAGGAAATTAAATCCTACTAAAAGGTACATAGACAATGAAGTAATATAAATACTAAATATATATGCACCAAGTGGTATAGTATCCAAATTCTTAGAGGAGAAGAGAAGTGAGTTACAGGAAGAAATAGACAGCAAAACTATACTAGTGACAGACCTCAATCTCTCCCTCTCAGAACTAGATAAATCAGACCACAAAATAAACAAGAAAGAAGTTAAGGAGGTGAACAGAATTTTAGAAAAGTTAGATACGGTAGACCTCTGGAGAAAATTGAATGGGGATAGAAAGGAATATACCTTTTTCTTAGCAGTATGTGGTACCTGCACAAAAATTGACCATGTACTAGGGCACAAAAACTTCACAATCCAATGCAGAAAGGCAGAAATATTAAATGCCTCCTTTTCAGATCATGATGCAATAAAAGTTACATTAATAAAGGGCCATGGAAAGATAAACTAAAAATTAATTGGAAAGTAAATAATCTAATCCTAAAGAATAAGTCAAACAGCAAATCATCAAAATAATCAAAACTTCATCCAAGAGAATGACAATAATGTGACAATATACCAAAACTTGTGGGATACAGCCAAAGTGGTTCTTAGGGAAAATTTTATAACTCTAAATGCCTACAGGAATAAAATAGAGAAAGCAGAGATCAATGAATTGAGCATGCAACTAAAAAAGCTAGAGAAAGAACAAATTTAAAATCCCCCATTAAATATCAAATTAGAAATTCTGAAAATGAAATGAGAAATTAAGAAAATTGAAATTAAGAAAACTATTGAACTAATAAATAAAACTGAGAGCTGCTTTCTACAAAGGGCTTTCTGTATGTATGCACAGAGAGTGAAGAAGGCAATATGATCACAATATGATCACATAAGAAGGCAATATGATCACAGCCCGCCATCTCCCTCCCCAACCAGGAAGCCAGCTGCTATTTTTAGCTCTTAAGACAGAAGATCCAAATCTGTGTTTATTCAACTTCAGGAGATTTACAAAAATAATTTGGTGCCATTCTAGACTTAGTTTCCAAGAGCAAGGCCAGATGCATCTCCCCTCAGGGTTCTATGAACAGGGATCAGGATATTTCTTTCTCTAATGTGAGGGGTTTAAGCCCCCATTTTAGTACGCTCTACCCATTGTCACCTGCCAGTTATTAGAGCCCAGTTCAATTTAACCAATTCACATCAATTAGCTTTTACAAAGAGATACTTACTTTGAAGTTATAACTACCAAAAGGAAGTACAAACATCACATCCTGTCCTCTAACACTTGGGGCACACTCTAGATCCCTTAAGAAACTGGGCTCAAACTTAGTGCAATTTTTACAAAGCATTTGCTCCACCAATTTTACTTCTAATTTAGCATGGTCCTCGGGTGGCTGAGTCTGCATCTCTGTTACTGATGATAAGTGGATAGGTGCCTCAGGATTTTGATCCTTACATTTGACTTCAGGAAAATCCCAGCATGGACTCAGCCCACAGACCTCTGGTGAGTTGTTCTCCAAACCTTTCAAAGCTCACAAGGTTCTGACCATTCCTGATTTCCTTCACCCAAAACAAGAAAGAATAAATACAAATCGAAGCAGAGAACAAAGGCCCATATTCACATACCGCACGTTGGCCTAGAATGAGGAGGGCCTGAGGCTTCTCCCCTTACAGCTTGACCTCTCTTACCAGATCTAGACAGGAAAAAAGACCACCTAGGCCCTGGCTAGTTAGTGCTTTTTTAAAATATACCTTAGTTCTATCTATGAAGCCAATCAACAGACCATTTTCTCATCACATGGTTAGCAGACTGGTACCAGTTACAAAACATGTGGAAATACTCCAAATTGGGGAACAAGGCACGTCCGTTAGACATCATCAAACAGACCCCCAACCTTTTCCATGTGAAAGATTAAATCAGTCTCCTTGTTACAATAGGAAATCAATGTCAATAAGAATTTCTCTCATTTATCTCCTGATCCCCCAGTTGAGGAGTGGGATAAAAGGCAAAAAGAGAAAAACTCGCTGCCCAATGACTCAGACAGATCATCTGCTCTCCATCTTTCTATATAAATACTTGCCACTCTTCCTCCCTATTTTTCAGTTCCCCAATCACCATGCATGCCACCAAAGTAGCTATGCTCAATCAACTCTTTGTCTAAGTCACCTGTGGTACTAATTAAAATAAGAAGAATAAATCAACTTTAAATAGCAGGAAAATCTTGAACTCAACCTCTGCCCTCTCAGACAGAGAAAGGGAGAAAGTAGACAGATAAACTATATGGTAACTATTCTCCAATTGGAAATCCAGCCACCTGCATAGCTCAGCAAGTCCCTCTTTGGAGTCTCAAGCTGTCCCATATGGCCGCTGAAGGTGAAGGCACCAGCGGTATTCAAAGCTGGAGTGGTAACCTCAGCACAATCCCACCAAATCAATTCCCAGTTGCCCTTTCGATTCATATTCCAAGCCAAATGTAAAACCTAAACTGTCTATACTGCTCTCCCTGCATGTGGTTTATATTTCTGCCACATGGAGGAGCTCCGGCCAGCCCTCCATGCCTACACACAGGCTGTCTCTCATGAGGGTCTCTCTGTCTTTTGCAGGGTAGGGAGAAAAGTCATGCTATCCCTTTAAGACAGTCACTCTTCACTTCTTGGTCCTGACATGCAAAAGAATTCCATTCCTCCAGCAGAACTTGATTCCTCAGTGTGCATTACTGTGTCAGATAAGTACCAGGTTACGCTTAAAAAAAAAAAAAAGCTGTGTAACTTGTACTTTCATATACAATCCTCTCTTTCTGTTCTTCTTTGCATATGGAAATGAGCCTGTTTGTCAAATTCATAATACAAATGAACATTTAAAAAATAACCATCTGGCCATGAGGGCTATGAAGGACAAAGCAGGTAAGCAGGCCCACGTTAGCTAGTTCACCATAGGGGGAAGTTCTGGTCAAGATAGTGTTGCCCTAGGAAAAGAAGCAGCTGAAGAGGAAGAAAACAAACTGCAAGGTTGAAGGGAGAGGTGAGGGTCATGACCAGGACTGAATGCGGAGGTATAGGAAGCCAAAGTTCACAGGGTTACTGTGAGCAGGCTCACCTAATCCAGGTATATCTGTCCAACAAGTAACTCAGTGATAAGAACCCTGCCTGATAGTTTGTATAGTTGAAGGAAAAAAAAAGAAAAGAAAAAGAAACAATCAAGCACCTGCTTCCACCTTTGGGTTTGATAAGCCAATATCTTTCATCTTTTTTTTTCTTGATGACTGAAGTCCCCACTCTGTGCCCTTCGGCTCAAGCCAGCCACACTGGTAATAGTGACGAGACTTTGATGTCCCCCTCATTCAACAGACTGTTGTTTAGTTCAAAGGGAAGAACAGAGGCAATTCTTTGCTCTTAAATTATTAGCTGCCTAAGTCTTCTGTAATGGTATAGTTTGACTGAAGTGTGCAGTTTATTAACTACATAAAGACGATATTATTAGAGCAGGAGAAAAAGCGGTTGGAAGCTTTGCCTTTCAGCTCCCCAGCAGGGGTTTTCTGATACTTTGATCTCCATCAATACTAAATGTCTTTGTGAGATAGAGGGAGCAGTAGAAATTACCTTTGGCATGGTGGCTACATCAATTATGCAGGCCCTTTCCCTGATAAATTAAAGTATTCTTCAACTTTTACCCCACCTGGGAGTCCTAGGTTTGTTTTTTTTTTTCCCTGTCATGAAAAAGGCACTTGGAATAAATCTCTCTCCTCACACTAATGGTAAGCCAGCTGACCTTTTGCAAATCTGTCCTCCACAGTCTCTCAATCTCTCTCTCTCTCTCTCTCTCTCTCTCTCTCTCTCTCTCTCTCTCACACACACACACACACACACACACACACACACACCCTCAAACTCGTGTCTTCTCTCAGCAGACATAAAGGTAAAGAATTAACCAGAAAGAAAGGGAGCATTGTTCCAATTTGTCTATGGGCCAAAATGATCAGCAGAGGCTAATGAAGTGACCCTCAAAAAGAAACTTTGGTGTTGAGAGTATACAGACCACAGAGGAAGTTGCTTATTGTATTTCTAGAGATATGGTTTGATTAGCAAGTTGACCTTTTATCAAATGAGAATATTTGTTAAGTTCTTAGCACAGTGCCTGGTACTTAGTAGGTGCTTAATAAGAGTTTCCTTCCCTTCTTTCCTCCTTCTGCTCAAATCTCCTTATCTTCTCTACTCCTTATTCCTCTATTGTCTAATAGAGATACAAGTTATCCCCACCTTGACCTATTCATTAGTACTTGAAAGAAGTGCTCATGTTTGAGAAATAGTGTGCTGTAATGAATAGAAGACCTGGGTTCAAATCTCTGACATTAGCTGTGTGACCTTGCTCATATATAAAATGAGAGGATTGACCCTTAGTAAGGGACCCTCAGTTTCCTTATCTATAAAATGAAAGGGAGAACTAAATGATCTCTAAAGTTGTTTTTCCAGCTCTAAATTTTTGCTCCTGTGACTCCAAAACCATCTTCAAAGGCTGAACATTAACTCTTATTCTAAGACCTTGTTTTCTACTGTTCAGTGCCATTTAGTAATCCCTAATTGATCAAACAAAAAAATATTGTCTTTTTCTTTATTGACCTGTCTGAATTTTTGACGCTGTTGACCACCCCTTCTTCCTACATACTGTTTTCCTTCTCTAGTTTTGCTAAATAGCACTCTCCCTGGTTCTTCTAGCGTCTTCTCTCTGTTAATAATTTTCTATTGCCCAGCGCTCTGAGGCCTGGGACTGGTCTCATCCTCAGCTTGCTGGAGCCACTGCCCCATAAACCCCCTCCATCATCTCCCCCACCTCCCCGGCCCCTCTCCTGTCCCTTATATAGTTCCCGCATCATCTGGGACATTTGGACTAATTTTTCAGGGTGAGGAGAGGACAGACCCCGGGGGTAGGTTTGCTACTGAGGAAGAGCAGCCACAAGGAGCTCAAGATGATAGAGGCACTGATAACAACTAAAGCTCAGAAACTGCTGCACCAGCTGAATGTCCTGTTGGAACAGGAGTCCAGATGTCAGCCAAAGGTCTGTGGCTTGAGACTAATTGAATCTGCTCATGATAATGGCATTCAGATGACAGCAAGACTGAGGGACTTCGAAGTGAAAGACCTTCTTAGCCTAACTCAGTTCTTTGGTTTTGACACGGAGACTTTTTCTCTAGCTGTGAATTTACTGGACAGATTTCTATCCAAAATGAAGGTACAGCCCAAGCATCTTGGATGTGTGGGATTAAGTTGCTTCTATCTGGCTGTGAAATTGACAGAAGAGAGAAATGTCCATTAGCCACTGATTTGATACGAATAAGCCAATACAAATTCACAGTTTCTGACCTGATGAGAATGGAAAAGATTGTGTTAGAGAAGGTGTGTTGGAAAGTCAAAGCTACTACTGCCTTTCAGTTTCTACAGCTCTGTTATTCACTCATTCATGAAAACTTACCATTTGAAAGGAGAAAGAACCTAAGTTTTGAAAGACTGGAAGCTCAGCGTAAGGCACTGTAGGATTATGTTTTCTAAAGCAAAGCCTTCTGTATTGGCATTGTCCATAATTGCACTGGAGATTCAAGCACAGAAATTTATAGAATTGACAGAAAGAGTAGAATGTCTTCAGAAACACCCCAAGATAAATTGCAGAGATCTGACCTCCTGGCAGGAACTTGTAGCAAAGTGCCTAACTGAATACTCCTCAAACAAGTGTTCTAAACCAAATGTTCAGAAGTTGAAGTGGATTGTGTCTGGACCTACTGCATGTCAATTGAAGCATAGTTATTACAAAATCGCTCATCTTCCAACAATCCCTGAAACTGGGTCTTAATAGGATTCTTGTGGTGAAGAAATTCAACTGTTTTGAAGGCTAATTTCACATCAGAACTGTGGACTCCAATATTAGAATGGATTTAAGCTGTGAAGCCTGAAACATAGCAACTAGGTTAGCATCGATGTTTTCAGACTTGAGAGGAAAACAGGCTATAGTTGGAAATTGATTATGTGTGCTGCAGTTGGAAAAGTGTTCAAGACTAAATTATGATCTTTTTTGAAGCATGTTTATGAAAACTGAAACTCAAATGTGAAACCCTAATGCAGAATAAGCATGGGAGACTATACTGTGAACTGACAATTAATATTGATTCAATCTAGCAGTGTCCGGATCAGTATACCGATTATAGGTAGTATTGATGGCAAGGTGTGATTGAGTTTAATTGATGTTATTTGAATTGTGATGCAAGTTCATATCAAAACAGATCAACTTCAGAAAAATGGTATGATGCACTTTAGTATAGTCAGGGTTACTAGTCTTTGAGGCAGTGTAAACAACCGTGTTAGAGCCTTTTACAGCTAGATAATCCAATAATTCTAAAGATTTATTTTTGTCTGGCATATTTTTCATTTAAATTTGATTATAAAATTCTATTAAAGTTGTAGACAGTGATCTTCAACATTATCCTAGGGAACAAGTGATACAGTATATGAAGTTTTATACAGAATGATTTTTATCTCAATATCTAGCCCCTTAGAAAACAAATAAATTTCTCTTATTACGAGCAACTCTTATAGTCTTGCAAATCTGAAACCTCAGCTGTGCCCTTCTAAAGCAATATATGCTGATGCTAACACTCTAGAGCTTTTAAATAAGGATTACGGTTGGTATGAAACTGGACCATTAGTATAGAGCTTTGTATTTAAAAGCAGTACATATGGGTATGCTATTGTCACAGTGCTCCTGTAATAATTCAACTTGGAGACTAAAGTGAGTTGTCTGTCCAAATTCAAGTAAGCAGCAATTTAATTGACTAATTATGTGGCAGGTGGAGTACTTAAGGCTAGTTGTAGGTTAATGAATCTAAATTGACATACAGGATTGGGAAAGCATATAGTTAATCACTGCAATACATAGTCTAATTTCCACAATAGCTATAACAAAAAAAATCTTCCCTTTAAAGATAAACCAAAGAACTACAGTATGTCTCATATGTCTTATGCTTCATTTTGTAAAGCCTCTTGTAGATGCACTCTTCAGTTACTCCTCAACAGCTGATTCATTGAAGAATTTCCTTTCTAATTCATCAATGCAAACTTAAGTTGGCTGAAGTAACCTAACAAAAGTACCATTATGTTCCGGTATTAAGAAAGTGACCTTTCAATAAAACTATTGAAATGCAAAAAAAAATAATTTTCTATTTATACCATATAGCTTGTTGTTTGCATGTTGTCTTACCTGTTGGACCATGAGCTCCTGGAGAGCAGGGACTGTCTTTTGTCTTTGTATCTCCATGGCTTAGCATAGTGCCTGACACATAGTAGATGCTTAGCAAATGCTTCTTTTTTATTTGATTTTATGCTGAAATTAAGAAATAAGACAAGCATTTCCACAGAGAAAAAAAAGATGATTGTACATGAAACTGCAAATCTATTGTGTAGAACTTGCTATTCCTTTTAAATATATAATAAATTTATTGTATAAATTTCTTTTTTTCCTTTTTTTCTTCCCTCCCCACCCTGTTCTAGAGATGACTACCATTAGACACAAATATAGACATGCATGTATGTATATATGTGTATATATGTATATATAATGTATATTCTATACATACTTCTATTTATCGGTTCTTTCTCTGGATGCAGATGGCATCTTCCTTCATATGGCCTTTGTAGTTAATTTGGGTATTTATAATAGTTAAAATGACTTAGTCACTCAAAGTTGTTCTTAAAATGATATTGTCAGAGCAGCTAGGTGGCAAAGTGAGTAGAGTACTGGCCTTGGAGTCAGGAGAACCTGAGTTCAAATCCAGCCTCAGACACTTAACACACTTACTAGCTGTGTGACCTTGGGCAAGTCACTTAGCTCCAATTGCCCTGCCTTCCCCCCTCCAAAAACAAACAACAAACAAAACGATATTGTTTTTACTGTATACAGTGTTCTCTTGGTTCTGCTCATTTCGCTCTTCATTATTAAATGCAAGTCTATCCATGTTTTTCTAAGGTCATCAAGCTCATCATTTCTTATAGCATAGTGGCATTCCATCACAATCCTTCTTTACTGACTATCTGACCACTCTTTCTGGATCTCTTTTGCTGTGTAATGATCCCTGCCCAAACCATTTTCCACCAGGTTTTCACCAGCTGCCCAGAAGCCCAGACCAGAGACCAATCAATCAATCAGTATGTTCTAAGTACTTACTATGTGCCACAACTGTGCTAAATGCTGGAGAGATAAAGGCAAAAGACAATTCCTGGCTGGCCTCAAGGAGCTTACAATATAAAGGAGGAGACAATATGCAAAAAAATATTTACAAATAAGCTATATACAGGATAAATAGAAAATAATTAACAGAGAGAATGCCCTGGAATTAAGAGGGGTTGGGGAAGGCTTCCTGTAAAAGATCAGATTTTAGCTTAAAGGAAGCCAGAGAAGTTAGTAGGCAGAGTTGAGGAGGGAAAGGCTGAGGGACAACCAGAAAAATTTCTGGAGCCGAGAGACTAGGTGACAATACCCTAAAGGACTTAATCCTTTTAGCTCCACAACTCCCACCCCAGGGCTCCTGAGGTCCTTACTGTTGTCATGTGTGGCTGCTTTCTCCACCAACTTCTTTCTCCACCAACTTCTCCACCATCATTTTCTTTCTCCTTTCTCCACCATCTTCTCACCAACTACCTTGACTTGTGTATCCTCCTTGCCGCTCCTTTCTGGTGGATTCTTAGCCCTCTCACAAAGTCCTATACAATCCTTCCCAGACTCTTGGTGCCACCCTGTAGTTTGAACTCCCCCAGAAGGCAAACACACTTTGGACCTGCTAAACAAGTGACTCCCTTCCCATTAGACATTCATTGTCCAAGTAATTCACTGGCTTTCCTATCCAAGTTGTATGCTGCTCAGAAACTATGTAGGTGATCCTCTTCTTTCTCTAAATGTACGAGGAAATCAATCCCCTTTTCTCTCTAGCACATTCAATTCTCAAATTGTCTAACTTGGGAACCCTCAAAAATAGCCTCACCCTCAGTCCTTTCTTGAGCTGAATAGGCACATACATCTCTCCTTCTGCCATTCACTTCTACAAGAGCTCTCTCTGTGCCTAGAAGCTACCATATCTTGCACTAGGAAAGTCAGCTTTCAGATCTCTCCATGCTGAGTGCATATAAGCACATCCCAGAATACAAGTCCTGTGTTTTGGCCCCAAGGCAACCATTTCCATTTCCTAGTAGGAAGGAAACTGCAAAGAGATTGTTCTGCAATCCTCTGTACCGAATACAGAACACAGTCTGTTGTGTATATATGTATGTATACATGTGAGTATATACATATGTATATACATGCATGAAAACATATATGATCTGTGTAATTTATATGTGATATGATCTCTATATTTATGTGTATGTATGTGTCTAATCTCAGTCAAGCCTTGGAGTTGTTTACAATCAGGTGAGTCAAGATTTACATACATGGACCAAGACTGCAAAGCAATGACTGTTATAATATGTAATTGGAATAAGATCACCTAGTATAGAGATGGAAGTGATATTACAAATAATTTAGTCCAACCTTTTTATTTTACAAAAGAATTAGTTGTAAGGGATACAGTAGTCTCTTGTACAGAAGACTTCAGGGAAGCTAAACAAACAAACAAAAACAAAACAAAGAACCTGAGTTATCTTGTCAGAATAAAATCAACAGTAATGACCCAAAGCCCCTTTCAGCTTGCCTCAAAATCCCCAGGAATCTTCCCTCCTCCATGAATCATCACCAGTGCCCAGGTCTATGATCCTTGATCTCTTCCCCCAGTGCCTGGGCTGACTAGATCCAGATAAGAATCCTTATATTAATTATTAAATCATTGTATCAATATTATATTAAACACATTAGACTCCACTGATCTGGAGTGAGAGGGTGCCCCATTCCTTCTGGGATATGTGTTAATGGATTGATTGATTGAGATCCCAGCAGGGTGTTCAACTCCATTCAGAGTACCCAGACAACCTGACCTGTTTCTGTTGTTCTCCTTTGACTACCCTTCATTTTGTATCTCCCCTCAATAATGCTGGCTGGATTGCTTTACTATCTTTATTTTTTTTTTTATTTTTTTTTATTTTTTTTTTTTTGCTTTTTGGCAGGGCAATTGGGGTTAAGTGACTTGCCCAAGGTCACACAGCTAGTACATGTGTCAGTGTCTGAGGCCAGATTTGAACCCAGGTCCTCCTGACTCCAGGGCCGGTGCTCTACTGACTGCGCCACCTAGCTGCCCCATTGCTTTACTATCTTTTGTGAGTTCCATGTTCTCTCATAGGGACTTTGGTATTCCAAACTTTTTAAATTCTGTATTAAGGTAGGAGTAAATAAGATCAAGAGAAGGGAAGCACTTTGTTCAAAGTGACGTGGTGAGTAAGTAACACAGATTTGAACCCAGGTCCTCTAACTCCACAGCCAATACTACCTCTAGCCAGCCTTCCTGTTAGAGACTGTTCTACAAGTTCCTAACATCTGCACAGACCCTGAGATAACAAATGAGAAGACCTGACAGATGCTGAAAGGATCTATCACACTAGGTTGTGGACTTGATTCAACCAACGGTGTAGGCCTGCCTACAAACAAACCTCTAATCAAGTTGCCCTTAACTGGCCCCACCTGAGGCCTATTGAATGGGCAAGGAAGGTCTTTAATCACTGATTGGCATCACAGGGGGCTACCATGGTCCAAAGTCTGGTCTTCAGCTTTTCAGATTCACAAACCTGATTTATTATCAATATCCGCAGAAATGGACAATTTCAATAGGAGTCTTCTTGCTTATCCAACCTTATTATTATCAGATAATTTCAGAGTTGGAAGGGAATTGAGTGGCCACCTATTTCAACTGATTCCTGAACAATAATTCCCCCTACAACTTACCTGACAAATGATCAAGGAGTGTAACCTACTCCTTCTCCAGGCATCCTATTGCACTTTTCAATAGCTCAAATTATAAGAAGTTTGGTTGTTCTAAATCAAGGCAAAATTTACTTCTTTGCCATTTCTACCTAGTTTTGTCCTTTGAGGCCAAGGAGGACAAGTAGAATCCCTCTTCCAGGGGATAGCCACTCAAATACTTGAAAGCAGTCATCATGTCCTCAGCTTCCCCCCACCCAAGTCTTCACCAGGCTAAACATTCCTAGTTCCTTCAATTGATACTTGTATAATAGGAGTTTAAGAATTCACTGGCATCCTGAAAATCATAGTTCAGAAGAATAAGCATTCCCTCTCGGTCCTGAGAGCAATTTGGGTATTATCAGGACTATCAAAATCTTTGAGGCAAAAGGCAGACTTGAGTCCCAGCTGGGAGTTTTTAAAGGAACACACAGAGTCTGTAAGAGACTAACTGAGAGGAAGGAGCAGGGACTTGGAGAGCTGAGCATCAGCAGTAAGGAAAAAAGCATCCCCAGCCCTGCAATGTACTTAATGAGCTGAGCCAGAAAGAATGAGCAGCACAAGGGCAACAATTGAAAGAAGAAACTGAAAGTAGAGACTGAAAGGAGAAAGTAAAAGAAGGTCCAAGCTATAGCAAAGAAGAGAAAGATTTAAGAGGGCTATCAGGCCCCTACAGGTAACTTGAAGCAGGACTCAGACTGAAGCTAACAGGTACACCCACCTCTCCAAGAACTCAAAAAAGTCCCCCCCCCAAAAGTCTGCTCTTTCCCTAACTTCCCCTCCTCATGCCTGTCTAGTAATCAAGACTACAATATACTCTGCTTGCTCCTTTTACCTAATGATTCCTATATCTTGATTTTTGATGTAAATCTACAGTGAGAATAGGAGTGGGGGAAGAGACTTGAGAAGACAGTGATCTAAACTACTCCCAGGGAGGAGATAGGAAAGGCTTTCATCATGGACTAGAATGGGTGATGGGACCAGAATGGATCAAGTATCAGACAGTCAACTTGAAATTCCACAATGATACCCATGAACATTATATTTGTATGGCATGAATTTCCAGACCTTCACCATTTTGGTTTTCTTCCTCAAATCAACCAAATGATTGTCATTCCTAACACATGGTGCCAAAAACTGAACACAATATTCCAGATCAGAAGATACCCATTTATCTTCTAGTTGTTGGGAATACATGTGGATAGCTTCACCTGTAAAATGAAAGGATTGGACTAAATGACCTCCAAGATCACTTCCGGCTCTAAATCTATGACCCTATAAGCACCTTTCAGGTCATATCTTCAACCAGCTATGCATTTATCTGACTATACCACAATCCAGCCCACATTGCCACTTCCGGGTTCTCTTTCTTCCTTCTCTCCATAACCTCTCTGCTTTTGAGGTTCATGCTATTGACATCCACCACCCAATCAAAATCCTGGTAGCTATTGTCTACAGATCCCAGGGACATTCCCATTCTTTCCCTAATGAGTTCAGTACTTGACTCAAATGTTTTCTCTCCTCCCAAACTCCTGCCCTCCTACTAGGGAACATCAATATACATATTGACTTTTCCCTCAAATATCTGAACTACTCAGTTCCTCAACCTACTTGCTTCTGATGAGCTATTCCTCCACCCCAACTCAGCCACACACAAAGATGCTCATACTCTTGATCTTACCGTCACCCACAAATATCTATGTTCAAGAATTCTAAAATCCCTTTATCCAACCATAATCTATTGGCTTTTTACTTCTCCCTCTGCCTTCCCTTACAAAACTCTACGCTTTTTCCACACCATGACTTCCAATTTCTTGACCCTTCAATTGTCTCCCAGGCAATCTCTCCTACATTAATCAATCTCTCTTCTCCCCATCTAGATCCCTAGGTAAACCAATTCAACTCCATACTGTCCCCTTCTCTTGATTCCCTAGCCCCCTTATCGTATTGCTGAAGATACCTAGCCAAGCCTCAACCCTGGGTCACTCCCACCATTCACCACCTTCACTCCTACAAAAAGGCTGCTGAACAAAGATGGAGAAAATCATGCAACCATTCTGACTGGGTCTGTTACAAATTTATATTATACAACTCAACTGGGCCCTCACTGCTCCTAGGCAATCCTACTATACCTCTCTTATCAACTCACTAACCTACTCCCCACAGAGGCTCTTCCAAACCTTTCCATCCCTCCTCAAACCTGCCATAGCTTATCTTCCCTTGACTCTCTCAGTTCAAAGAGAATCTTCCCTCATATTTTGCAGAAAAAATTGAGACCATTTGCCATGAGTTCCCTCATTTCTCCTCTTCTTCATCTTCTATCACTCAGATGCCTCCCCCATATCCCTGTCTCACAGGATGACGTGGCCTTACTGTTTATCAAGGCTAACCCCTCCTACTTGTTCAAACAATCACATTCCATCCCATCTATTTCAACAGATTGACCCCTCTGTCATCCTTGCTCTTTCACTTATTTTCAGTTTGACTACTGGCTTATTCCCTACTGCCTACAAACATGTCCATGTCTTGCCCATGCTGAAAAAACACTCACTTGACCCTTCCATCCCTGCTATCGTCTTATGTCTCTTCTGCTTTTTGTAGCTAAACTCCTTGAAAATGCCAGCTACAACAGGTGCCTCCACTTTCTCTCTTCTTGGTTCCTTGGCCTTATCATTTCACTGAGACTGCTGTCTCCAAAGTTTTCAATGATCTCTTAGTTGTCAAATCCAATGGCTTCTTCTCAAAGCTCACTCACTCTGACCCCTCTTTCTCCTTTCCTCTCTCTAGGTTTTCCGGACACCACTCTCTCTCTTTTTTCTCCTCTTACCTCTCTGTTTCTTCTCTGTCTCCTTTTCTGGATTCTCTTCTAAGTTACCCCCTCTAATTATAGGTATACATCAGGGTTCTATCCTGGGCCTTCTTCTCTTCTCCCTCTATACTACTTCACTTGAATCTGCCTTTCCTGCTCTAAACTCTCTGCTGACTTCCAATCTTGCATCTCTAATTGCCTTTCAGACACTTTGAACTGGATATCTAGTAGACACCTTAAACTAAACATTTCCAAAACAGTACTCATCATCTTTCTCTCTAAACATTCCCCTGCTCCTACCTTCCCTATTACTGTAGAGGGCAACAACATGCTCCCAGTACTCCCTTTGACATACAACCTAGAAGTCAACCTGGACTTCTCATTCTAACCCCACCCCCATATCCAATCTCTTGCCAAGGCCTCTCAATTTCACTTTTGCTACATCTCTTGAATGTACTGCCTTCTCTCCTCTGATACTGCCACCACTCTGGCACAAGCCCTTATCACCTCACACCTGGACATTGCAGTAGTCTACTGGTGGGTCTGCCTACCTCAAGTCTCTCTCCACTCCAATCCATCTTTCATTCAGCCACTAAAGTGATTTTCCCAAAGGGTCGATCATGTCACCCCTCAATAAACTCTAGTGGCTTCCTATTGCCTCAAGTATCAAATACAGAATTTTCTGTTTGGTGTTCAAAACCTTTCATAACCTAATTTCCTGCTACTTTTTTGTCTTTTTATATCTTACTCTCCAACAGATAGTCTTCAATCCAGTGATACTGGCCTCCTTGTTCTTCCATGAAAAAGACTCTCCAGTTCTCAGCTCCAGGCATTTTCTCTGGCTGTCCCCCATGCCTGGTACATTCTCCCTCCTCATCTCCACCTACTTATCTCCCTGACTTTCTTTAAGTCCAACTAACACTCCATCTTCTACAGGAAACCTTCCCCAACCCTTCTTAATTCTAGTGCTTTCCCTCTATTAATTATTTCTATTTATCCTTCATTGTTGGCTCTCCTATTAGATTGCAAGCTCCTTGAGGGCAAGTACTGTCTTTTGCCTCTTTTTATATCCTGACACTTAGCACAGTGTCTGGTAGACAGGAGGTGACTAGGAAATGTTTATTAATTGGTTTTTATCAACAAAGATATTATGAGAGACTTTATCACATCCTTCTTGTAATCAAGATGCAATATGTATACAGCAAGCATTCTTCTGATTTACCAACCTATTAATCCTATTGTAACTTGAAGCTACCACTCTGGAAGGCAAAATTAGTTAGTTGGCTGACTGGAGTACTTTGCTCCCTTTTCCCTTCTGAGAGTAGGAATCAAATCCTGTCTCCACTCCTGTCTCCACCTGCAGACTGCCTTGAAAACAGGACTTTCTCTTCTGGTACCTTCTTTCTCTTTGTCCCTCACCATCCTTTCTGGTAAAGAGTAGAGGTCTTGTCTAAGAGGCCTGTACATCATACTTTCCTGCCCTTTCCTTTCCTTTCTCTTATTAGCTTTCTGGAGTTTTTTTCATGCATACTTTATTACAACATGGGCTCATTATTGTAGAGGCAAAAGAAAAAGAACCCTAATTAGGTTTAAAGTTTTGCCTGTTAGGTTATTTGTCCAACTGCATGAATTAATAAACATCATAATGGGGAAGGAGCCAAGATGGCAGCTGGAAAGCAGGAACTAGCGTGAGCTCCCCACCGAGTCCCTCCAAAAACCTATAAAAAATGGCTCTGAACCAGTTCTAGAACTGCAGAACCCACAAAACAGCAGAGGGAAGCAGGGCTCCAGCCCAGGACAGCCTGGATGGTCTCTGGATGAGGTCTATCCCACACGGAGCTGGGAGCAGAGCAGAGCAGAGCAGAGCCCAGCGTGGGCGGTGCAAAACAACCAGACCAGGAGCCAGGCGGAGTGAATCAGTGAGCTGCAGCAGTTACCAGACTCCTCAACCCACAAACACCAAAGACAACAGAGAAGGTTAGTGGGAAAAGCTGCTGGGGACAGAGTGAAAAAAGGAGTTCCCAGTTCGGCTACCGCCCCGGGGGCAGCAGAGGTGGGGCAGCTACAGAAGCACAGCTGCAGTTGCTTCCGGCCCCAGGCCCACCTGGTGGGAGGAATTAAGTGGCAGATCAGAGCAGGAGTGAAAAGCCTGCTGAAGATCTAAGTCCAGTCCGGCTTGGGGGTTCATCGGGGAAGGAGGAAGGCTGGTGTGTTAGAGCTGGCACATCCCCCCAAGCCTGGAACATAGTTCTCTTAACTCTACAAGCAGTCATACCCTGCTGAAAAACTCAAGGGTCAAGTTAGTTGGCTGGGAACATGGCCAGGCAGCGAAAATACACCCAGATTCAGTCTCAGACTTTGGATTCTTTCTTTGGTGACAAAGAAGACCAAAACATACAGCCAGAAGAAGTCAACAAAGTCAAAGAGCCTACAACAAAAGCCTCCAAGAAAAACATGAACTGGTCTCAGGCCATGGAAGAGCTCAAAAAGGATTTGGAAAAGCAAGTTAGAGAAGTAGAGGAAAAATTGGGAAGAGAAATGAGAAGGATATGAGAAAACCATGAAAAAACAAGTCAATGACTTGCTAAAGGAGACCCAAAAAAATACTGAAAAATACACTGAAAAAAACAACACCTTAAAAAATAGACTAACTCAAATGGCAAAAGAGCTCCAAAAAGCCAGTGAGGAGAAGAATGCCTTGAAAGGCAGAATTACCCAAATGGAAAAGGAGGTCCAAAAGACCACTGAAGAAAATACTACCTTCAAAATTAGATTGGAACAAGTGGAAGCTAGTGACTTGATGAGAAATCAAGATATTATCAAACAACCAAAGGAATGAAAAAATGGAAGACAATGTGAAATATCTCATTGGAAAAACCACTGACCTGGAAAATAGATCCAGAAGAGATAATTTAAAATTTTTTGGACTACCTGAGAGCCATGATCAAAAAAAGAGCCTAGATATCATCTTTCAAGAAATTGTCAAGGAGAACTGCCCTGATATTCCAGAGCCACAGGGCAAAATAGAAATTGAAAGAATCCATCGATCACCTCCTCAAATGGATCCCAAAAAGAAATCTCCTAGGAATATTGTGGCCAAATTCCAGAGCTCCCAGATCAAGGAGAAAATACTGCAAGCAGCCAGAAAGAAACAATTTGAGTATTGTGGAAACATAATCAGGATAATCCAAGATCTGGCAGCTTCTACATTAAGAGATCAAAGGGCCTGGAATATGATATTCCAGAGGTCAATGGAGCTAGGATTAAAACCAAGAATCACCTACCCAACAAAACTGAGTATCATGCTCCAAGGTAAAATATGGATTTTCAATAAAATAGAGGACTTTCAAGCTTTCTCAGTGAAAAGACCAGAGCTGAATAGAAAATTTGACTTTCAAATACAAGAATCAAGAGAAGCATGAAAAGGTAATCAAGAAAAAGAACAAGAAAAAGAAATTTCAGGGGACTTGCTAAAGTTGAACTTTTTTGTTACATTCCTACGTGGAAAGATGATGTATGTGATTCACGAGACCTCAGTATCATAGTAGCTGAAGGGAATATGCACATATATATATATGTTTGTGTATATATATATGTATATGTGAGTGTGTATGTATGTATATATATGTGTGTGTGTGTGTGTATATATATAGATATATATAGATATATAGATATAGATATATATAGAGAGAGAGAGAGAGAGAGAGAGTGAGAGTGGGCACAGGGTGAATTGAAGATGAAGGGAAGATATCTAAAAGAAATAAAATCAAATTAAGGGATGAAAGAGGAATATAGTGAAAGAGGGAGATAGGGAGAGATAGAATGGGGTAAATAATCTCACATAAAATTGGCAAGAAAAAGCAGTTCTGTAGGAAGAGAAGAGAAGGCAGGTGAGGGGAAAATGAGTGAATCTTGCTCTCATCAGATTTGACCTGAGGAGGGAATACCATACATACTCAATTGGGTATCTTACCCCACAGGAAAGAAGAAGGAAGAAGACAAAAAAGGGGGGATGATAGAAGGGAGGGCAGATGGGGGTGGAGGTAATCAAAAACAAACACTTTCGAAAGGGGATAGGATCAAAGGAGAAAATTCAATAAAGGGGGATAGGTTAGGAAGGAGCAAAATATAGTTAATCTTTCACAACATGAGTATTGTGGAAGGGTTATACATAATGATACACATGTGGCCTATGTTGAATTGCTTGACTTCTTAGGGAGGGTGGGTGGGAAGGGAAGAGGGGAGAGAATTTGGAACTCAAAATTTTAAAAACAGATGTTCAAAAACAAAAGAAAAAAAAGTTTTTGCATGCAACTAGAAAATAAGATACACAGGCAATGGGGCGTAGAAATTTATCTTGCCCTACAAGAAAGGAAGGGAAAAGGGGATGGGATGGGAGTGGGGTGACAGAAGGGAGGGCTGACTGGGGAACAGGGCAACCAGAATATACACCATCTTGGAGTTGGGGGGAGGGTAGAAATGGGGAGAAAATTTGTAATTCAAACTCTTGTGAAAATCAATGCTGAAAACTAAATATATTAAATTAAAAAAAAGACTGGAAAAAAATCATAACAGCTTATCACAGCCTCAGTTAGAGATCTTAGAATCTCTCCCTTATCTTGTGTAAATTTCATTTAGCCATTGTATTTCCCCTTAACCTTCCAATTCAACAACATACAAACATGCAAACACAGCTTTCATTGTCAACCATAATTTAATGTGAAAAGGAAAACAAAGTCAGGGTGAAGGAATAACTTAGAACATTTCAAAGAAACACATCAGGAGTGGACACCAAGCAACGCCGGAGGGAAGAGTTGGAGAGAAAGAAATCTCGTTGACCTTCCTCAGCTTCTTGGAGTAGGAACAGTCATTTCCTTGCAACAAACATTCTAAGTGCCTTTTGTTTTCTGCTCAACACATAATCCTGGTCACCATAGCTGTTACTAAACTCCATAGTTCCCTTGCTCCTTTGCATTTGCTGCTGCTGCTTCACTCTCACCCTGTTGCTCCTTTAGAATAGCTCAAAGCTTCCCACAGGCAGAACAATCCTATTCCATTCTAGTCCAAATCGCTCAAAATTTTAATCTTCTCCTAGCATAAGAACAAGAAAGAAGACTACAAGCCTCAGGGTTTTCATCATGGATGTATATTAATTCATCTGAACCCATCCAAACATCCGTCACATTTTTTAAAGAAAGGAAATTAGTTCATTGATTCACTCAATATTTACTAGGGTTCTATTATGCACCCAGGACTCCACTAGGTCCTGAGGTCAATACAAAGCTTAGAAGACTTTGTAGCCCTGCCTTCATGGAGCTCATAGTCTAGTAGGAATATAAGGTAACTGTGATATACAATATTATATATATATATATGTATGTATGTATATATATAATAGTGTGTGTATATGTGTGTGTATACATACATACATACACACAGTAACAAGTGCTACGTTGGGACTAAAGAGGAAGGTCATTGTCAGTAGGGAGAAACTCAGAAAAGCATCCTGAAATAGGGACCAAGCAAGTGGGGCTTTGAAGGATGGGTAGGACTTAAATAATCAAAAAGGAATAGGGAATACCATAAGCAAATTAATGGGGCAGGAAAGCACAAGATGTGTTGGAAAAATAATGTGGGAGGAGCATAGAGTGTGTAGAATGAAGGGATATGAGAAATAAGACTAAAAGGTCATGGTGATACTGGTTGGTGAAGGGTCTTGGATTCCAGGTAAAGGATCCTCAATTGTATTTATTATATTTACTGTGGCAGCCATAGCAACTTTTTGAACAGAGTGACATGGTCAGAACTGTACACAAAAAAAGGTAATTCTGGAAGTGGTGTGGAAGATTATTGAAGGGAACAGAGATTGGAGGTGGAAAGGAAAATCTTTTAGGAAGCTACTAAAATAGTCCAGTTTTATTTGGCACGACTTATTCTTAGTTAAACTACGTTGGCCTCTTTGATTTCCTTACCGCTTAGAAACCATCTAGTTAATAATTGGTTTTCAAATCTTACCAACCTCTAGTCTTTCATCTTTTTCCTTGTGAAAAATCCCGACCTTTTCTAGCACTTCTGTTTTTGATGATTTATCAAAGATCACTGATAATGTCTTCATCCTTACATTTGGAGGTACCTTCAGAACACCAGTATGCCTTCTTGTCGGCGGCCGGACGGGTGTGCCCCACTATGGCACCCCGTACTCCCCGACTACCGCCTCTCACTCACCCTGCCCACGGGTCTTCGGACGTCTCCGGCTCCTCCCGGGGGATGCGAGAGGAGAATCACCAGGCAGTCACCGGAATGCGACAAGCAGTTTTATTGCAATGGCGTACCAGAAATCTTACACAAAAATCCCACTGACCCTCTCTGGGGAGCGCCTTATATTGGGTGTTTCGGGTTGGCTCCTCCCCAGTTCCTCCCCGAGGGTGGAGCTCCTCCAGTAAGAGCCGCCCCGGTACTGACGTGGTGGAAGCCACACAGGCACTGCCGCGTCAGCAGGTCCAGACTCTCTGGCGTCTCACTACCCTCTCGGGGGGCCCAGGTCCAGAGCGCCCCTAACACCCTCTATCTAGACCTGTAGGCTAAAACAGTCAAAATATCCAAGTACTTTCTTACCTTGCCCTCTCCTATCTGGAGATTTTTAGACAGCTTCTACTTTAGTGTAATGCTATGTCCACAGGAGGGTATAAATCTCTGAGAGTGTGCATGGGCTCCCCCAAAAGGTAAATTGTCCTTAGGTGACTTGAAAGCCAACTTCCTACTTCTTCTATTGAGTAGCATCTTTCCCAGGACCTTTGTGGTTTTCTAGATGTGTAGCACCACCCTGTGCCCTTGAATTTGCTTAGGAGCAAACCTTCTCCCTGCCCTCCCCTCTGGACTTGAACTTGTACAGCTCTCATAACTCAGTAACAGTAAAAGGTAAACTCAAGGTTTGATGTTGAGTCATTTCAGTCATCTCCAACTCTTCTTCACCCCATTTGGGGTTTTCCTGGCAAAGCTACTGGAGTGGTTTGCCATTTCCTTTTCCAGCTGATGTTTTCAATAGCAAACTGAGGGAAAGAGGGTCAAGTGACTTGCCTAGGGTCACATAGACTGTAAGTATCTGAGGTCAGATTTGAACTCAGGAAGATGAGTCTTTCTGACTCCAGGCACAGCATTCTACCCACTGTGCCACCTAGCTGCCCAATTCAAGGTGTACTACTTCTCATTGGGTTTGTTCTTTATTGTTCCTCTAGCTCCTGGAAAATGTGGTTGTTCCTCCAGGAGTTTTGGTCCAGAATTCAAATTGAACATCTGCCCTTATTTCCAGGAGACTGAGTACCAGAACTCATCTTCTGAGTGGTTTCTCTAACAGAAATTCCTTCACTGTTCTACTACTGCCTTTCCATGGCTACCATCTCTGAGGAGGAAATGAATGAGTAAATAGTCTTTACTTCCTGGGGTGTCTGAGTGTCTGTGTCTGCCTGTCTCTCTCCTTCCCTCTTTGTCCCTCTTCTCATCTCTAGTGTCTGTCTGTGTTTACTGTACCTTTAAAGTTTTCTGCTCTGCTAGCCTTATCTGTCTCTTCGGACTTAAAGGCAAGCCCAAAGTTAAAATTCAGATCTGTAATCATCATTACTTGATTATCCTCAATATGATGCCAATGGCCCATCAAGTACCTAGAACCCAGAAGTTTTCCCATGATGGAAAGATGTCAGAACCAAAACCCCAAATATGGTGTCAAGATTGATGTCTATACTCTTCAGACAAAAAATAAGAACTAAAGTCTCAATCTCCAATCTTGTCAGGCCAGCTCTGGTCTCACCCTTTACACTATATTCATCATCGATGAAACTATCTTGATCATAGCAATTTTGCACCTCAACTAGGTAACTTAGTTGAGGATGAGGTCATTTTTTTCTGTCTTCAGAGTCCAAGACGAGTCCTATTCTTCATCCTATCTCCATTTCCTGAAGTTAACTCTTTGAAATTCACCTTTTTCACATTCTAAAACTTCGTTCCAGCACACACATCATTCGTATGTCCATCCAGGTTGCCACTATAACAAAAACTACCTTTGCGACTTCTTTGTCCTGGGCTAATCTTCCATCAAAGCATCAGGCTTTTTGGTCCTTTGGTCTCTGGTTATAATAAGAGATAAGCTCTGGTCTGCTATTCATTGTAATACAATATTATAAACTATGGGATGGGAGAAGCCCATTCACATCTGTAGTTGTTCTTAGTATTTCAAGTGGTTTTTTTATTCCAGGAGAATTTGAATAACTTATCTCCATATATGCCCTCCTTAATTAACATCAATTCAACACAGGGAATATGCATATATATATATATGCATATATATATGTTTATGTATATATATAAGTGAATGTGTATGTATGCATGTATCTATGTGTATATGTATGTATGTGTATGTATGTGTATATATATATATATATGTAAAAGAGAGAGAGCAGACACAGGGTGAGTTGAGGATGAAGGGAAGATAGCTAAAAGAAATAAAATGAAATTAAGGGATGAGAGAGTAACTTACTGAGAGAGGGAGATAGGGAGAGATAGAATGGGGTGGATTATCTCCCATAAAGGTGGCAAGAGGAAGCAGTTCTAGGAGAGGAGGGGAGTGGGCAGGTGAGGGGGGAATGAGTGAACCTTGCTCTCATCAGATTTGGCCTGAGGGGGAATACCATACATACTCAGTTGGGTATCTTACCCCACAGGAAAGAAGAGGGAGGAAGATAAAAAAAAAATAAAAGGCAGGGGGATGATGGAGTGGAGGGCAGATGGGGGTGGAGGTAATCAAAACAAACACTTTGGAAAGGGGACAGGGTCAAGGAAGAAAATTCAATAAAGCGGGATGGGTTGGGAAGGAGCAAAATGTAGTTAGCCTTTCACAACATGAATATTGTGGAAGGGTTATACATAATAATACATGTGTGGCCTAGGTTGAATTGCTCAACTTCTTAGGGAGGGTGGGTGGGAAGGGAAGAGGGAAGGGAATTTGGAACTCAAAGTTTTAAAATCAGATGTTCAAAAACAAAAAACTTTTTGTATGCAACTAAAAATAAGATACACAGGCAATGGGGCGTAGAAATTTATCTTGCCCTACAAGAAAGGAAGGGAAAAGGGGATGAGAGGGGAGGGGGGTGATAGAGGGGAGGGCTGACTGGGGAACAGGGCAACCAGAATATACGCCATCTTGGAGTGGGGGGGGAGGGCAGAAATGGGGAGAAAATTTGTAATCCAAACTGTTGTGAAAATCAATGCTGAAAACCAAATATGCTAAATAAATAAATTGCATTAAAAAAAAAAAAACATCAATTCAACACTATGAAGTATCCTCTCCTCTGTGAGACATTTGGCAATCAGACTCCAATTACTTTCTGAAACTCTTATTTTCCTGGGAATTTGAAGAGTGCCTACATCCTCATTCATGGAAAATAGGATGTTAGCTTTTCCTCATTTCTCTGAATACTTCACATTTCCCTACATTTTCAATAGCATCTTATGAAATAGCTTCAAATACCTTTATTTCTTAGGTCAGGTGACATTCCCTCCTTTGTGGTTCTATCTGCATAACTAAATCTCTGTGCTCTAAACATACTATATCTGAATAGCTCAAAATCTTTACATAACAATTAATGAATAGGTAAATCAATAGGCATTAATACTTAAATATCCAAATAAATAATCAATACTATTCAAATAATTAATTTCTTTATTTAAAAAACTAATTATTTGATTAATGTGATTAATTAATAATTATTCAAAATTGTTCAAATATTTATTTAATACTTAAATAATCAAAATTATATCACAAAAATGATTTGATTTGTGAAAGGAAAAATATGCTGGACAAGCTGCTTAAAATTTTTTTTAATTCCCTTTAATGGATCTTGTGACACCAGGGTATTCAAGAAATCCCAATCAGAAGACCTTTCCAGTGAGTGCTTGCCCATGCCAAAGGCACCCCCAATAAATCCCTGGTATAGGCCAAGTGGGATCATTAGTCCATTTATATAGGCAGTGAAGCCTTCGAGTATGGCATCAGATGAGGCATCTATATTCCCCTTGCTTCTCTCTGAGATGGTATATCACCAAGGCAATATTCATATTATTTGTAAAATACTTCAAATCTAAATTTGTAATGGTAATTTAGATTTGAAGATCTTTCCCACCCATTAATAGGCCATGTGACCTACTTACATCACAGGAAGCCTAAGTCAGACGCGGTGAGAGGAGCTTGCTGAGAAGAAAAGGAAAGTGTGTCGCAGGAAATAAAGAGAGCAGTTAGAACGGAAGGAGAAAGCAGATGTGCTGTGAGTGTGTTTGTGGGATGGCCCCGGGGGCAGGGGGGATGGCTTTGGGATGGAGTGGTTCTCTGCTGTGATGTTGTGTATTGAATTCTTCACTGCTGTGGTGGATTGGGCTCATTGGTTTTGGGATCTGGTTCTCTGGTGTCTGAATAAATGGTTTACTTCTACCTTCTATATGGAGGACTCTTATATTTTGCAATACAAAACTACACAGGCATATTGGCAATTTTTGTCTATATGGTGATTATTGCCTTGCTGATACAGTGCCTAGCACATAGCAGGCACTTAATAAATTTCTATTCCATTCCATTCCTATTGTCTGTTCTCTGAACATTCCCTGTACTTTTCCACCTATATTGTTTTGTTCATGGTGTTATCTCAGAGCAAGCCTTCAAGAGTCTAGGAATGCAGCTCCATGCTATATTTTGCAATCAGTCCATCAGTGCACTGAGCATTGAAGAGTAACCTTCAGGACATAGCCCATCAGCAACTGGGATAAGGATTCATCTGGCAGTTGTTTCGTATCTGGATGTAAAAACCTGAGCTAAGTCTGAACCTGCTCTCTCTCAGAGGCCAAAGATACTTTACAGTAGAGTGTTCCCCCCAAATACTTTTGTTGTTGCTATACCTTTGTAAAATTCAATTGATGTTAACTGGTTAAATGGATCTAGAGGTCTAGCTATTGGTGCCTGACGGTGGGGAGATGGTGTAAGTGAGAGTGGGCAATACAGCCAATGGAACCAACAGTATTAGAGAAGAAACACAATAAACCTCTCAGAGGTACCTCTGGAACTCTCATGGGAGAGGGAATGTAGCATTGTGACTCTGAGATAGTGAACCAGAGCATATGAGACGTTCAGTTGTGTCTGCTATATGAATGTCATGGAATACTATCATGCCATAAGAAATGAGTATGAGAAATTCAAAGAAGCATGAGAAGACTTTTATGTGAAGCAAGCAAAACCTGGAAAATATACACAATGTCTATAATAATAAGATTTAAAGCGCACTAAAAACTAACTAATCTGTACTTACAGTGATCCAACTTGACTCTTCAGAAGAGAAGAGGAAATGCACCTCCTTCCCTTCCTAAGAAAAGTAGGGAATCATGAGTTGTCTTACAGATCAGGCCTGACTCAGACTTCATCTGGTGCTTCAGGCTTGGAATTGGAACAAAATGAAACATTCATAAATCACCCAACAGTTAACAAAAGGAGATTTACTTAACCGTAACAAGAAAATTGTATTCAGCAGGGATACAGTATTCATTCAGTTGGGTACAATTTTCCTGCCTCTGTTTTGACCATCCTGGGCCACCAGTCCGCAACTTGAAGGTTTTGCTGTTGTTCAGTCATGTACGACTCTTCGTGACCCCATTTGGGGTTTTCTTGGCAAAGATATTGGAGTAGTTTGTCATTTCCTTCTCCAGCTCATTTTACAGATGAGGAAACTGAGGCAAATAGCGATTTGCCCAGGGTCACACAGCTAGTAAGTGTCTGAGGCTGGATTTGAACTCAAGAAGATGAGTCTTCCTGATTCCAGGCCTAGAACTCTATCCCCTGCAACACCTAGCTGAAGTAGGAACAGCCTAGAGTAGAAACTGCCAACTCCTTCACGCTGGCTCTTTGTGCTTAGGCTCCAAAGGCTGCATCAACCATCTGGGCCTTAGACCCCTGAGCCAATAAAGTCTCAAGAATGGTTTGAATACCTTTTAAGGAAAAGCTGTCCCAGCTTTTGTGGCAGATGTCACTCCTACCATACCTCACCTCTTGGTGGCAGTACTAAATGTCTTGTAGAGGACCTTCTGCCATTTAAACGACTCTAAGGCCATTACCGGACAACCCTAATCTCAGGGATATGAGATAGCTGAAATAGGCAGCATTAGAGAAGGAAAAAGAAAAAAAACAATGAAAACACAATGCTAACAACAATCACACCAAACCAAAACCCGACAGCATCAATAAGCAGTGTAATGGCCCCCTGAAGCGGTGACGGAATGTGGAGGAGAACAAAGACCAGAAACCCCTGGCTTGGCCTCCTTCCCCCTTCAAAAGGACTGAGTATCGGATCTCAATGATCTGTTCTGCCTGGTAGATGTCAGCAAATCTACAATTCATAGTGGATTTTCTGGTGTAAAGTAGGAGCAGCACCAGGAACAGGTCAGGGTCACCTACAGTAAAGAAACTAAGAAATCGGAATCTTTTTGCATGCAGCCTGTCCCTCTCAGTGCCAGGGCTGATACCACCTGCCGTTCTCACCAGGATGTCCCCCTCCCTAGGGGCATCACGGGGGTGGGAGGGGAAATTGAGGGATGCCAAATCTTTGTTCCTTTAGGGGCCTCTTCTAACATAGTTTCACCTGCCCTCTTGTTACCAGAAAACAAGCGCTCTCCCAATAATGTCCAACCCCTTGGTCCTCTCTGGGAAGGAGCTGCCAATGATCATTGGGTATTGTACCGGGAGCAAAGTAGAGAGGGCCCCATAAATTCCAGATTAAGATAAGCAAAAGACTATCTTGCACCTGTCTTTCCTGCTCTGCCTATGCCAGTGCCCACTCTCCTGGCACCTGGACTGTGACTGCTCATTTATTATCAGTGTACACACACACACACACACACACACACACACACACACACACACACACGCTGCTTATTCTATTGCAACCCAGCACTAACCCACTGCAGTGGGGCCTAAGATGCCCCCTTATTAGGGGACCTAAGGACTGTCCCCCTATGTCAAGGCCTGAGAAAGGACTCCATTCCTGTGCTACTTCAGGCACTACTAATTCTAGGGCCTGGTCATAGTGGCTGCTATGGGTGTCCCACTGCACCTGATTAAGCTTTGTCATATAGCTTTGGATGCTGTGGATGGACCCCTATATTGAGGTCTGCTCTGAAAAAACCCACCCTCCATTAGAATAGAGAGAGGAGGAGGAGGAGGAGGAGGAGGAGGAGGGAGGAAGAGAGAAAGAGAGAGTTCATAAGACTGAGAGTGGAAGCTATCTCTTCTTTTACATTTTTTAAATTGATGCAGTCTACCTCACCCCTCAACAAATGAACTGGGGTATATTGGACACATTCGTCCATACCCCCATTCTAGAAAGTTCTCAAGGTTCCTGGAGAGAATTGAGCATTGTTCTTTCAAATGCCACGCACCAAAGAGTCCCAACAAAGTCTACATGGCATGGGTCTCAGTGGCCTCCCAAGTGCCATAAAAAAAGACCCCAAAGTAGTTCCTTCAGCACAGTTCTTAGACAATCTCCAAATTCCCATCTTTAGGGCAGGCTTACTATCAACCCTGGAGTGAAACTGACTCAGGCTAATCTGGTAGCTCAGTTTCAGGATGGAAGTGAAACGAGATATTCATGGAACTTCTGACTGTTAACAAAAGGAAGCTAACTGAGCCATAGCATATCCAGAAAGGTTATAGCGTTGATTCAGTCGGAAGCAGCTTCCCTGCCTCTGTATTTGCCATACTAGACCTTAGGAAGTTGCTACTGATTCTTCATTGCTGACTTTTTGTGCTTGGGTCACCAGGGGTCGATGTACCTTGGCCCCCTGAACCAACAAAGACTGAAAGATTGGTTTTAAAGACTTTTAAAACTACAGGAAAAGAAAAACTAAGGAAAAAAATCTGCCCACATGGCAAATTTTGCCTCTATCACAAGGTTCAAAATGTTGCATATATCGTCAGGCATGATCAATGTGTTAGTTGGTTTTACCTGACCTTGTTATAAAGGAAGATTCACTGGGAAATGATTGGGAAATTTTCCTAATTTCTGAAAATGACTGTTATAATAAAAGATATCAATAAAATGTATTTTTTAAAGAGGGAGGAAAAAGGTAGGGAGAAGCCTGAGTTTTTGGAGATACCTATCACCCTCTGTAGGGAATCTGCTTAAACTTAAGAGCACTGGAATAAAACTTAGGAGACTTAGGTCAGTTTTCTCTTTTTTAAAAATAAATTTATTATTCATTTTAAACATTCAACTTTTTAAAATATTGAATTTCAAATTCTTTCCCTCCCTCCTACCTCTCCTCCACCCACTGAAAAGGCAAAAAATGTGATATTAATTATACATGTGAAATCTTGCAAAATGTACTTCCATATTAGCCATGTTGCAAAAAAAATGGGGGGGATAAAATAAAAGAAGTGAAAAAATTATCATTCAATTTGCACTCAGAGTTCATTAGTTCTTTCTTTGGAGGTGGATAGTATTTTTCATCATAAGTCCTTCAGAATTGTCTTAGATCATTGTATCAATCAGAATACATAAGCCAGTCACAGTTGATCATCACAAAATAGTTCTGTTACAATGTTCTCCTGGTTCTGCTCACTTCACTTTGCATCAGTTCATATAAGTCTTCCCAGGTTTTTCTGACACCATCCTGTTCATCATTCTTATAGCTCAATAGTATTCCATCACAATCATATACAACTTGTTCAGCCATTCCCCAATTGATGGTTTTTTGCCACCACAAAAAGAGATATTATAAATATTTGTGTTCATATAAGACCTTTCCCTTTTTCTTTGATCTCTTTGGGATACAGACCCGGTAGTGGTATTTCTGGGCCAAAGGGTATGCTCAGTTTTATAGCCCTTTGGAGATTGTTCCAAATTGTTCTCCAGAATGGTTGGACCAGTTCACAACTCCACCAGCAGTGCATCAGTGTCCCTATGTTTCCATATTACCTCCAACATTTGTCATTTTCCTTTTCTGTCATATTAGCTGATCTGATATGTATGAGGTGGTACCTTAGAACTGTTTTAATTTGCATTTCTCTAATCAATAGTGATTTAGAGCACTTTTTCATAGGACTATAGTTAACTTTGAGTTCTTCTGAAAGCTGCCTATTCATATCCTTTGACCATTTATTAATTGGAGAATGACTCGTATATAAATTTGACTCAGTTCCCTATATATTTGAAAAAATCAAGCCTTAATCAGAGAATGTGCTATAATTTTTCCCCTTGTTTCCTGCTTTCCTTCAAGGTCTGTTTTATAAGCGGTGGTGTGTCCATGGGCATATCACCTTTCCTTCCTCCCACCTTAATATTCTTATCTGGAAAATGAGAGGATTGGACTAAATGATCTTCAGGATTCCTTCCAGTTCTAAGTCTGTGATCCTATTTAGGAAGGCATGGAGAGGGCAAGATGGCTTGACAGTATCTCAGTGCTCCATCACTCGTTGTGCTATGTGGAAATACACCAGAAGCCATATGATAAACAGTAGCAGCAGCATATCCCAAAGATTTTATCACATATCCCAAACCTTTTATAGGTTTGAACGCAGCAAGGATAATAATCTGGTCAGAAAGTCTCTAACAGGAGAGCTCTTTTCTCTTTCCCAAGAAAGAGAAGATCAGTATCAAGGGAAAATTTTTTAAAAAAGCAGAGAGGAGACCCTTTCCCGTCAGACTTCTCTCTGCCTCCCCAGCTTAAAATCGTGATCTTAATGTATTTTAGATAAAGAACAACCTCCATTCTTGACCTCTTCTTTGCAGAGTCACCTTCCCAGAATCTGAGTCTAAGCATTCCTCCTTGTCAACCGGGGATTGACTCTCATGCGCCTCTAGTTTATCCTGTTTTCCCTTCATCCAGACTCCCCCAAAGGCAAATAATGTCTTTTTTTCCAAGACCTGAATGATCAGTCAAGTGGCCTACCCTAGGCCTTCTCCTCAGTGTTCATCAGGCATTTCTTACTCTCCTGATGAATGTCCACTTTGTTTGCAAAAGGAAGTCAACCACTGCAGGAAGGCTGCTGTTCATCCTTTGTTTTTGAAGATCAATGACGTTCACAGGGTGATGTATTGGTAAATTGGATTTAAGTGAGGCAGAGCTGCACAACATCATTAGCTTTACTCTCTATTTCAGAGTCAACAAAATCCAATGGCAAGACAAAAGTCAAGATGACTGGTGATGACCTGGGATGCGGCGGATGACCTTGGCGTCTTCATATCTGACCAAACTCAAAGCGCTCCACAGCGCCTGCTTCAGCCACCTTCATGGCTATTGGAACAAATTGTTCTCATGCACCCATTCCACCAGAAGAAGTCTTCACATACTTGGGGTAAACATCCCCCTAACTCACCAACAGGTTTGAGGCTTCTTGGTTGCCCTCAACCTGGTCTAGCCGCTTTACTAAGATGATTTTACTGGAGGGTGGCAGCTGCCCATGCTGCAGCTTCTTGGAGACACAGGTGAGAGTTGGGTTGTAAGAGGGTGGTGACATTCCCCCCTTCTCCACCCCTCTCCATTCTAGGGCAGGATTTACACTAGAGCCACTTTCCCCAAAAAGAGTCTTTAAGTTACAGTTTTACCAATCAGGCATGATAGACTCAAATTCCATTGACTTAAATCATCAGTTCTTACAGTGATGGTTTATCTTCATTTCTCACTAATTCTCTCTCTGTCTCTCTCTTTCTGTCTCTCTGTGTGTGTCTCTCTCTCCTTTTCTTTAAGACAGGATTTTTTTATTTCTCTCCCAGGCTAGAAGTACAGCAGCCATTCACAGACCCAATCCCACTACTGATCAATATGGGAGCTTTATCATTCTCTGTCTCCAACCTGGGCTAATTCACCTCTCCTTAAGCAGCCTGGAGCTCCCTTTGGAGAGGGAGGGGGTGGAAGGAGAGGAGATGAAGTTCAATATATTGGTGCTGGACTTAGGATAGACATCTAATTGCTTTTTTTAGTCCTACTACAAGTGATTAGTCCAAGCTCAAGTGATCAATCAGCCTCTGCCTGCCAGGTAGTAGGGGTTACTAGCATGTGCTACCATGGCCAGCTTTTTTTTTCATTTATGATTAATTCTAAAGTGGTTCTTGGTATGTATTCTCTGTGTTTCTCTGTATTTTTGGTTAAATCTCAAGTTGCTATTGTTCAGGTGTGTCCAACTCTTTGTAACCCGATTTAAGATTTTCTTTGCAGAGATACTGGAGTGGTTTGCTATTTCCTTCTCAAGCTCATTTTACAAATGAGGAACTGAAGCAAAAGAGGTTAAGTGACTTGCCAAGGTTCACACAGCTAGTAAGTGTCTGAAGCCAGATTTAAGCTCATGAAAAGGAGTCTTCTTGATTCTAAGCCCAGTGCTCTCCATCTAGCTGCCCCTCAAACTCACAACACTGGACTTGGAGTTACAACATGGGAGTTTGAATCTCAGCTCTCTGCCACTTACTAATTGTATGTCCTGGGCTCTGTTTTCTTATCTATAAAATGAAGTTCAGTGGGGTGATCCTAAGGTCCAGGTCTAAAATCGTATAATCTCATCTTAAAGTTAGTATAGTAGAAGGATGTTTATATGGGAGTCAGGAGATTAGAAGACCAATTCCAGATCTAAGTATATCCATGATTATGACTAAGTCATTTCACTTCTCAAGTCAACAAGGATTTATTAAACTTGGCAAGTTACGCCTGGGCCTCCACTTCATTATTTGTCAAAGTGGTAGGAGCTCTGCCCAGGAAAAGACTGGGCTTGTGAGAAAAGGAGCAGCACAGGCACCAGGGTCCACAGCCAGGTTGTGGACATAGCTGCAGGGTAGAAATTTGTGGTGGGTAAAGCCTTCTCGGAGGTTTCGGAATCAACTTGGACCCTGTGAGCAGAATCACATTTCACAGGACGTCGAGTGGCTCCTAGGGGAGAAGCATGCCAGGATGCTTGCATGTTGACAGGACCTTGTTCTTGAACAACCCCCATGTCTATATTTGGGTTCCAAATTTTAGGACTTGGTCCTGCTCATTCCTCACACACACAACCCTCAATCCCACAGAGCTATAGCCATTTAAAATACTTCCAAGAGCAGCTAGGTGGCTCAGTGAGTACAGCACCAGCCATGAAGTCAGGAGGACCTGAGTTCAAATCCAGCCTCAGACACTTGACACACTAGCTGTGTGACCTTGGGGAAGTCACTTAACCCCAATTGCCTTGTCTTCCCCCCTCAAAAAAAACAAAATAAAATACTTCCAATTGAGTAATTAAAGGATCAGAAGAAAGTCTAATCTATACTTTAGAAAGCATCAGCATGGTTGGTTTGAACTTAAGGAATAACTAACTAAACCTTGTACTTCAGGGGTGACTTGGCTGCATCTTTGATTCAGCCGTGTATCATGCCCCTAGGGCAGCTAGGTGGCACCATAGTGCACAGAGTGCTAGACCTGAAGCCAGGAAGACTCATCTTCCTGAGTTCAAATCTGGCCTCTGACACTTACTAGCTGTGAGACCCTAGGCAAATCACGTAATCCTGTTTGCCTCAGTTTCTTCATTTGTCAAATGAGTTGGAGAAGGAATTAGGAAACCACTCCAGTATCTTTGCCGAGAAAACCTCAAAGTGGGTCATAAAGAGTCACAACTAAAAAGACTGAACAACAACATGCCCCTTGCCTTTCAGTTATAGTTTGTGTTTCCTAGGTACATAGAGTGCTAGTTATGGCTCTATAGTTATACAACAGGCAATATAGCATAGTGGATAGAAAGCTGGTCTTGGAGAGAGCAAGGCCTGGGTTCAAGACCTGCCTCTAACATATTCCTGGGAAAATCACTTAACCTCTCAGTGCTCCAGGCAATTCTGTAACACAATAAAGTTGCAAAGAAAGAGCATACCTGCATTAATAGAGGGAGTTTACTCACCTGGAAGTACCCTATACTAATGAAATCACTAGCCCTTGAGTCTAGAGCTGAGAAAGCAAAAGAAAGCACCGACGTGGCTCTGGATCTAGTTCCAAGGATCTTAAATACTTTTTAAAGCATTTTGCAAGGAATGATGATTCACTGAATTTTTTGGCCTTAGGAATCCAACAGAGCAAAGAGCTTTGTCCCAAACGAGCAAAGATGAAGAAAATACAAATGGATTTTTCACAGACTCTGTCTACTGTTATCTTTTTGGAAAATGCAGAACTACCTTCCTTGCAGATCTGTTTTCTTCCCTCCCCCACCCTTCTTGGCAGTCCCCTTTCCTCCAACCACCTCAGCACAGCAGCCCTTTCTCCTCCAAAGCACCCCTACATTAAAGCCTCAGCAGGAATGAAACTAGAGAATAGATGTCTGGTTTAGTGATACAGCCTTGGCTGCAATGTCCTCTTCAACAATGAAATCCACAATGGCTCCTAGAGAGAATTGAAAAAACAAATCCCTAAGAGCATCAACTCTAACCTTTGTAAATGCCACCCAGCCATCCTATTGTAGGAATCCAGAGTGTCCAGCCCAGGACCTAAATAATGACCCTGAGGGCAGCTGTTTTCCTCTGAAGACTGTCTTCAGATCACATCACTCCTGCTTGAACCAACTTGAAATGCTAAGACAGCAATTCCAAAAGAGAAAAACTGAGAGAATAAGAAACCCCTCCCAATAGCCTCTTGGATTTCAAGAAGTTTTCATTGTTTGTTCCATGTGGCCTTTGGCTTTCTGGCTATAAACAACATATAACCCAACAACACAGTGGGATTCTATCTCACTCTGTAGCAATCATTCATTGTTCGTACCATGATAGAGTAAGGAGGACAAACCAGAGTTAGGGTAACTATATGTAACGGCATAAGCCAAGCCAGGCCCCATGCTACAGACCAACAGGTGTCTGGGGCCATAAATCTTATTTCAACAGGTCCCTCCTTACAGGTAAATGCAGTGAAAGATCTTAATTAGCAAGGCCAATAGGGGATTGCCTTCCTTGAGCTTAAGGGGAAGTCTCCCCTATTGAAAAAGCAAATACCTGGAAAAGGGTTACATACACTTTAATCTCTTATTAGATAACACTTTAGCACAGCTCAGACCAAGGTTTTCTGAAAAGATAGAAAGGAAGCTCTAGGGCAGAACATCCCAGGGCCCCTCTCTGAGATTTAGAAAGTTCAAAAATATAATATACCGTGCTCTTCCTTAGAAACAGCTGAGTTTAATGCCAAAATTAGCAAGAATAATTAGTCTAAATAGGAAGCTACCAGAATCCCTCCCCACCCCCATTTAATAATGTGAGTCTCTGAATCACTGTGGTAAGTCACCCTCCCCAACTGAACAGGGCTCTTTTCCTTCCCCCCCCCCACCATTATTTTGTATTTATTTACATCTTATATCTCCCCCACCTTCCTCTAGGACAGGAACTATTTCCTTTTCATTTCTGTATACCACAGGAGGAATTTATATAATGTATTTTTTGTTGAATTAAATTGAATCAAAATGTTCTTAATTACTTCTCATTCTAACATCATGATTTATTAGAGCTTGTTGTCCATAGCACCAAAATTAATAGTTCCAGCTCTGCCTTAGGGGGACAAGGATACATAGGAGACAGGGATGGGAGGTGGGGGGAAGTGGTATGAATGGTACAAATGTATAAAAGATAAAGTCTAATTGCATTGAAACTTTGAATTAGACCAACATTGCCTTCTAATTTGACTTCTAATATGAATTCATATTCATCCCATCAGGCAACTAAATTGAAGGGTACCTGCTTATGGGTCAGTGGAAGAAAAAAAAGATTGGGGAAGGAAATTCAACCAAAGATGATTAAAGGTAAATTATTTTCTGACTTGGGAAAGTAGACTTTTTAGAGTCTTAAAACTACCTCAATTTGTCAATAATTCATTGTATAAAAGTAAAAAAAAAATGCTTTTCTTACTCCTCTCTACCCACCAAATCTGTAATTCCTATCTTCTTTCCTCTTCATCCCTTGATTAGAAGTTGCATAATCCTCACCCTTTCTCTCTCTCTCTCTCTCTCTCTCTCTCTCTCTGACACACACTCACTCACTCCACTCACTCTTATCCCTCTAAGAAAAGACTATAGGAAGCTTAATGAAAGTAATAATCACTCCTCCCTTTTAGTCATTTCAGTTTTGTTCAACTCTTCATGACCCCATTTGGAGGTTTTCTTGGCAAAGATACTTGAGTGATTTGCCATTTCCTTCTCCAGCTTATTTTTCAGATGAGGAACTGAGGCAAATAGGATGAAGTGACTTGTCCAGGGGCACACAATTAGTTTCTAAGGTCAGATTTGAACTCAGGTCTTCCTGACTCTAGGCCTGGTGCCCTATCCACTGCACCCACCTAGCTGCCCACCCTTGCCACTTACTTCAAATGTTTCTTCCTCTGGGAAAATGGTTATCAGCCCAGTTAGCTATGAAAGCTCTGTACTGAGTAAATTTCCTATTCCCCTTCTGCCAGGGTATCTGGTGATCCTTGGCTTTGAGCTCAATTCAATTTTATGTTGTGGGACCGATTTCCTTCATTTTACACCAAGCTTTTCCCTCCAGCAGCATGAAGAAACAAGACAGTGGTATTTAAAAAAAAAACATGCATGGCAATAAAAACAGCAGGATGGAAGGATAGGAAACAGGCAATGATATGAACCAGAAAAGAGCTTAATTTTATTGTACAAGAGATGCAAAGAAGAAGAATGAGCATGATACAGTGAAGGTAAGAAGATGTTAGAAGACAATAATGATTAGACACAAATTCACATGGAAGGGAAAGCACAGGAGCATCTTGTGAATGCTTCCTTTAGTTTCTCCGGGCAGAACTTTTGCTTAGAAAGCTGAATCCATCTTCGGAGCAACAAACAGATGTTTGTTTATTATTGTGTTATTATCAAATGAAGCTGATTCCTACTAGTGAGTTTTTCTTTCTCCTACCAGTGTCTCTCCTTTGGACACCTCTCTTGCAGCCCCCCTTTCCTAAGCCATAAATGACCCATAGCACCTTATTTTTCCAAAAGCATGAATATGAAGACCACTGGATTGACCAAACATGACTCCAACTACCTAGTCTGCCCTTTCATGAGAAGGTCTTGAATGAATTAATGAATGAACGAATGAAAAAAATAGGCTAAATGCTGGGAATACACATAGAAAAAAATGAGATAACCCTTGCTTTCAAGAAGCTTGAAATCAAGTTGGGAAAAATAACACGTAAAAGAAAGTTTAGCTGGAGGGCGGATGGCAAGGCCCAGGGGTCATTATTTTAAATACCTAAGTGGGTCAGATAATCGTATTGGTGAACTGAAATGATATTGGCATCCTACCTTCACCTCAAATATATTATTTTTTTATTCTAGTAAAATTAGGGACTCTTTGCTAGGTTTTGAGAAAAAATAGTCATTTCAGCTGACATGGGGAATCAGGGAGATGGGGTAACTGCTTAAAAATAGCAGAGAGAATATCACAAGAGGCTAGATGAGAGAAGAATAAGAGACTGACCCAAAATTCATTTGCATGGGGTTTAACAGTTCTGTGTAGTCTGTCTATGGGGCCCAAGATGCACCTCAAAGAAAACTTCCATATATTGAAATTATGTAGGAAATGAATTAGATGACCTCTGAGGCCACTTATAACATTGTACAGTACCTGGTTCATAGTGCATACTTAATAAATGCTTGTTAATTAAAATTCTAAGATTCTTTGATTTCAGTTAGGAAGCTATATAATTGGTGGGGGATGTATAATGGAGCACTGGGTATGTTTAGCAGTGAAGGAAAAAATGTGAAAAGTGTGTCTTGTATGATTCAATATTTCCACTTTAAAGTGAATCCTCGATTATCTACACTAATGGCTTAGTTTTACCAGAAACATAAATAACCCCAAGACAATTTCTCTTTCACTATGGCATGTTATAGGCATCTCTTGTTTTTCAGAAGTGCAATGTTAAAACAAATCTATTTCAAAGCAAATCTGACTGTCACATAAGATTAAGTAGATTCTATTTTCCCATTTACTTTCATTCTAAAATATGGTATATATTGCCATGCAGTGGAAAATTCTCCCATAAACAAGTTAAAATGGCATCAAGGCCTATGGAGTCTTGGGGATGCCATGGTACAGGGTGTGCATTTCCAGCACTTTTTCTGGTTCTGGGATATCTTCTTGTCATTGCCATCCTTACACCTTTTTTCATCAACCATTTCTTCCTGCCTGGATGTATCTGGCTTCACACTTCCAGCTCCTCTAACTTAAGGCCTCTCAATGTCCTTTAATGAAGGATGCTAACAATTCTTCAAAGAATTAGGTCCCAACACTTCTCCCATGGATGCTGCCTTCTAGTATACATTGCATTCTAGCTTTCTGTTTCTACAAAAGAAGGTAGTATACCCTATTTGTTAGTATGTAAATTTGAAATTCTGTAACATGAGTTTGCTAAAAATGATGGATACCTAAGGTTTTGAGGTTTCTTTGCCCCTCTTCTCATAGGAGCATAGAGTCAATGAATGTAGAATACTAGGCATTAAAATGTAGAGAAAAAAATCACTTTCCTATGTTCCTATAGCTGGTGAGTGAAGTAGCCAAGACCCAAATTCAAGCCTTCTGACTCCAAGTCAGTCTTTCCTTTTTTTTCTTCCCTGGTCCTCTCTCCACTACACTATACCACCTCTCAAAATTTGACTTATGGTTCTAGTTCACCGTTGGGGTGGGAAGGCAGGACAGAGGAGGGAATGCAGATCTGTGATTTCATAAATTTAGATAACTCCCTGGTGTGGAACATCTCTCCACCAATGCAAATCAGCAACTTTCCTTAACCTATACTCTTAGAGAATTACCTGGGAACATGGATGAGTTATTCATACACACACACACACATAGATATACATATACAGACACACACACACACACACGTACACACACACACGTGAAAGCAGGCCTTGAACTCAGGTCCTCCTTACCCTATCCAACATGCCACACTGTCTCTCTCTATTTTGCTCAGGCTAAAATTAAGATCAGTTTTCCCTATCCAAATATCCATTGGCTCTTCAAACTAGGGTCTCAAACCTAGGTCTATAAGTACAGCTACCTTTAATTCTATACCTAGGATTTCACTTGAGAGTTTCAATGTAGTGAAAATGGTAGTAATCTAGTATCTACATAGATGTGGCAAGGTAAAGAGCTGAGAGAGTAATTCAAATAAATAGCCCTAAAATGGTAAGAAAACAGCTGGGTTTTTTTTCAGCATGGAATGATCTAGGCTGATTACCTCTAGTACCCATCTTCACCACAATCGCCAAACTGTCTACCACTATCTTGGTCCCTGGTTGGGAGTAACTGGGCAGAAGAACTGGGTACTGATGTCTGGAGACCTATAATTAATCATCAAATTTCCTGCAGAGTCCTGCCAAGGAGAACTATACTCTGATCCATGTAAGCTAAGCATTTAACAGTGGGGGTAGAAGGTGACTTGGGACTTGGTAGCAAAGACTAATTTGAGGACATCCTGCTCTCAGTCCTGGTAATTTCAA